>NC_064863.1:0-367500 GCF_024139225.1 Suncus etruscus | reverse complement strand
ATTTTACTCTGATAAAAAGACAGGAGGAGGAAGAGGAGAGGGAGGGGGAGAATTCAATGTTCAAGCCACCCATCAGCGATGATCAGCTCATGACTAATCTCATTTATGCAAATACAGACTCTCTTCCTCTCTCAAGCACCAAAGAACATTCTTAAAGGATAGTATTGGATATTTATCATTCTATTTAGAAATATTTCAGGTGTATCACTGAATCATAAGGCTCCTAGGGCTGGAGTGATAGTACAGCAAGTAGGATGTTTGCCTGCTGTGCAGCCAAACCAAATCGGGTCCCCGGCATCCTGTATAGTCCCCCATCTCTGCCAGGAGTGATTCTTAAATGCAGAGCCAGGAGTAAGCCCTCAGCACCACTGGATGTAGCCCCAAAACAAGCAAAAAGAAAGAGGCTCCTAAAAATATAAGAAATATTTATGATTATAAACAGTTGACTTCTTAACATCAAAAAGTTTCTATGTTGGTATTAATGTCGCCTTGCTTGTCACAGATTTTTTTTTAAGAATTTGCCTATTTAAATCAAGACTCAGATATGTTTATTAGGCTGTAATTAGTTGGTATCTCTCTTAAGTCTCTGAGTTTCTTTTTCTTGTCCTGCAATATTTTTTGTTGTTGAAAAAACATGGTTATGAGCCGGAGAAATAGCACATCGGTAGGACATTTGCCTTGCATGCAGCTGACCTGGGAGGGATCCGGTTCAATTCCTGGCATCCCATATGGTCCCTCAGTCTGCCAGGGGGGACCTGAGTGCAGAGCCAGGAGTAATCCCTGAGTGCCGCTGGGTGTGGCCCAAAAACCAATCAATCAATCATCAATCAATCAAAAGTCTTTTTTGAAAAAGAAAAGACATGGTCATTTGTTTTTTAGCTTCCATAGTTTGGATTTTATCAGTGCAATTCCGTGATGAATTGATATCTTCATTTTTAATTGTGGAACTTTCTGTAAATTGAATCTTGGCTCTAGAGCTTGGGTCAACTGCAGGTTCGTTTTTTCTCACCCCAATGACTTCACAGCCGGTTGGTGTAGGATTACCGGGTGTGCTCCATGTGGATGGTTCTCATAGGGGGATGGTATGAGCTCTCCTAATAGTCAATGTTCCCCCTCTGATCTGTGAACTCATTAGAGACTTCAGAATGGAACTTTCTCATTCTTTTATTCATCTTTCATTCTTAGCTCAGATGCTTCTGGAAAGAGATGGTTTTCTTCAGCAGCTACTCAGTTAACATCAGGTTCCCTGGAATTCTTCAAAAATACCCCAAGTTGGGGCCAGAGCTGTGGTGCAGTGATAGGGTGTTTGCCTTGCACAAGGCTGACCTAGGAAGGACCACGGTTTGATCCCCTGGTGTCCCATATGGTCCCCTGAAACAGGAGCCATTTCTGAATGCAGAGCCAGGAGTAGCCCCTGAGTGTCACCTGGTGTGGCCCAAAAGCAGAACAAAAGCAAACAAACAAAATACCCCAAGTAAAACAATGATCAGACAATGGGAAGTAGACACTCTGGTGAAATGTTGTATGCACAAAACCCTATGATCAACAATATGGCAAATCATGATGCCTAAAATAATATAAAGGGGCTAGAGCTGTAATACAGTGAGTTGTCCATGTGCAAGGCAAACACCCCGTATGTCTTATCTGCACTATTGTACTACTAAACACGCTGCACTATTGCCTCAAGCCTACATCCCCTCACTTATATGGATCCTTTATTCATGTAACATTGTGTCTAACATCGGATTTATGGTATATAGATGTGTAAATCAACACCTACTTGTATCACATTATATTCACCACCAAGTCTATCTTCGCTCCTTCACATATGATTAAGCTTCCCCCCTCCCACAGTCCCCTACCCTTTTTCTTCCTAATAACCACTATTTAATTTTTGTTGTCAAGTGTTTTGTTTTTATTGTTTTAATTTTGTTCATAATAGAAGTGTTTGTCTTGCTTCTTTGACTTATTATATTAGGCCTTGAGTTCAACATCAGGTACCACATGGCCCCAGGAACCTTTCAGGGTATGGCCCTGAACTGTTAGGCATCACCAATTAGTCCCCAGAACAAGAACTTCTGTATAAACCCCTTGAAAAACAAACAAACAAACAAAAAAATCCTACTTTTCTAACCTTTTTAAATTTCTCTAGCTAAAAAAATGTTTAGTGAGTCTTGAACACTTACGAATACCACAAAAATGCAACAATTCCCAATTGTTTTCCCAACAGGAGGAGAAATGGAAATTTGCTAATCAGATTCTGACTCCCTCCCCAATAGTGTAACTGGGATTATACTAAAAGGAAATTCAAAAAATAAGAAAAATAAGACCTGTAGCAAATAAACATAGGCAATCAGTAGTGTACTTCTTTGGATTTATACGTACTTGTGAATTTTTCCCTTATTGAGTCTTCTCTGCAGTCACCCTACAACCTTTGGGCTTAGACCCTCCTGGCCATAGGGGCTGCAGGAGCCAGGCCTCGCTGATAAAGGCCTCACCATCCCCCTCCCCCAACACACACACACACACACACACACACACACACACACACACACACACACACACAACACTAGGACTCTTTAATTTCTATTAAAACAACAGTGGTCAATCTGCCGGCCTCTCATTAGTCAGTTCTCAGAGTATTTGGAACACCCATAAGCATCACAGTCACAAATAGGGTAGAAGAATTTACAGGTTTGCTTTCCTAAACTTGTATCTTTCTGCCATTTTCCAGTAATTTCCGGTTCCCTGGGGTCCTCTCTGTGTTTCTTTGGCCAAAATGCTGGAGCTTTAGTTAGCTTACTCTGCCATCTAGAGGGCCAAGCAGTGGAAGGAAGGATGGAGGGAGAGAGTAAAGAGCAGGTCATGGACCTTAGCTTCATTGACTGGTCTGGAAGTCTCCCTTCCCTTAGCTCTGGCTCATGTTGATTTGAATCCTCCATAACCACTGCCAGGAAGGTGCAGGCACAATCAAAATGAGAGAAGAGGAAATGAGGGAGGGAGAGGGACTGGATTTTAGAACTTTTTTGATCTTGACCCAGATATAGAGGACTTCTCCTGGAATTCTCTTCTTTCCTATTTGTAGCATAAGAAAAAGTTTCCATAAGATGATTCTTGGAATTGTATATAAAAGTGTCTCCTTAGGATTGTTCTGTGACTTTTGCCCCACCTAACCCTTCCAGGTGGGGCGCTGTGGAGTTGGGAATAAATAGCTGGAGGGACAGGAGTTAGGGGTCCTTTTGTGAAAAGCTGCTGGCTGCAGGAGGATTCTTTGGCTCTCCTTGCCCGATCTTTTAAACCCTATCGTTCTGGTCTGTGTGGATTATTATTTGCTGCGGATAAATATTTCCAAGGTCTTCCCCCGAAAGGGGACAAGGGGATGGGAAGTAATTTCTCATTCTGGGGACTGTTCTTGGATTCACAAATATCCAGCCAAGATAACAGCGAAGATATTTTGCACCTATTATTCATGCCAACTCCTGAGTTCTCAAACTCAAGTTGAGTTGAGTTCAGGAGTGGGGGGACCAGGGATAAAATAAAGAGTGAGGGGCCGGGCGGTGGCGCTAGAGGTAAGGTGCCTGCCTTGCCTGCGCTAGCCTTGGACAGACCGTGGTTCGATCCCCCCGGCGTCCCATATGATCCCCCAAGCCAGGAGCGACTTCTGAGCGCATAGCCAGGAGTAACACCTGAGCGTCAACAGGTGTGGCCCAAAAACCAAAAAACAAAATAAATAAATAAATAAATAAATAAATAAATAAATAAATAAATAAATAAATAAATAAATAAAGAGTGAGCAGCATCAGTGTGGTGGCACTTTGAGTCCCAGTTTTGTTGTTACTGTTTTTCTGGTGTTCCTGGGACCATATATGCAGAGCTTAGGTTTAATAGAGGTGGGCCATGCGCAAGACAAATGCTTTATTTGCTGATCTATTTCTCAATTCTGAATTCTAGTCTCTTCCCTCAATTCATCTACTACTATCCAATCCTTAGTTCTCCAAAAACTGCTCCAGCCATCATGTCCAGGCTTTACACAGTCTCTTGCTAAGAAATTCAGGTTTTGCAAGGATTGAATGTTATACTGCAAATTGTATGGCAATACCTAACAAATGAACCCAGATATTGTCTTCATTTGAAAAGTTTCTGAAAAAATATCTCCCTTTGGTTGTATTTAGAGATCATATTTATTTATTTATAGTTAGAATATGTTGTATTAGCTGGCTTCTATGTTACAGAAAAAAGGATGACATACTCTTGCATTTGTAGTTTGAACTGAAGCTGTGAGGAATGGATGGTTTGGGAAGATTCTGGTTCAAGATGGTTCTTTAAGTTTTTTGTGTGCACACAATGTTTAGTGTTGAACTTTAGGCTTTTTTTCTTTTTGTAACAGTCCAGAGAAAAGAATTTTGACATTGAAGAACTCATCTTATAGACCAGAAATAAAACTATACCTGTGAGCCAAGCAAATCTGGCAGATCCATAAATAAATAAATCTATCCATACATCAAATATTAAATAATATAGTTGGGAAACAGTTTTAATTAGAACACAGGAATGAGGGGCCGGAGAGATAGCTCAGCGGTAAGGCGTTTGCCTTGCATGCAGAAGGATGGTGGTTCGAATCCCGGCATCCCATATGGTCCCCAAGCCTGCCAAGAGTGATTTCTGAGCATAGAGCCAGGAGTAACCCCTGAGCACTGCCGGGTGTGACCCAAAACAAAACAAAACAAAACAAAACAAAACAAAATTGGGACAGGGTTGGGGTTGGGGTTGATGGTGCTCAAGGCATATTCCAGGCTTTGTTTTGGAGGGCTTGTGGAACCTTATGTGGTGCCAGGGATTTCAGTGGGTTTGACATATGAAAGGCAAATGCTGTACTATTTCTCTTACCCAATACAGGAATGTTTCCATATTGTCTGTCTCTACTTTCTTCCTTTTTTAAATTTTTTTTATTTTTGGGCCACACCGGCAGTGCTCAGGGGTTCCTCCTGGCTATCTGCTCAGAAATAGCTCCTGGCAGGCACGGGGGACCATAAGGGATGACAGGATTCCAACCAACAACCTTAGGTCCTGAGTTGGCTGCTTGCAAGGTCAATGCCGCTGTGCTATCTCTCCAGCCCCTACTTTCTTCCTTTTCTTCTGTGTAGGTCTCCTAAGTGCTGCTCAGAGAACTCAAGGACACGCCCAACAATTCTCAACCAAATGCCTGGGCCTGTTGAAGCAGAGCTGTGAGGCTCCAGCTGTTCCAGGAACTCCCAGGCCATCTTGGTGGTGCCTGCTGTCGACAGGAAGCTTCCAGGGCGATAGAAGCCAGCAATGTTCGAAAAGCATTAATGCCCTGACTCTGTACTATTCCCTCTTTCTATGACAATAAAATGTATTCAGGATCAGAATTACTACCAGTATTACTGGTAGTATTGCTATTACTACCAGTAACAGTAGAGCTGGTAGGGCTCAATCTCTGGCATCTCATATGGTCCCCCAGCACTGCCAGGAGTAATTTCCGAGAGCAGAACCTGGAGTGATTCTGAGCACCACTGGGTGTAGCTTCAAAAATAAAAAATAAACAAAAAATAAGAAAGACAATAGAGTTTCTTCATTGTAACAGAAAACAGCCTGCAAAACCCATTTATGACATTATTTCATTCCAATTTTAGTATTTGTGCTGCCGAAGCGAGCACTATGACATTATTTCTTACAATTTACAGATTCCTGTTCCAACTGATTGTAAATAGTCTTCTCTGAAAATGATTTCCACATTTAGAGACAAAGAGCTAAATTACAGGATTTGTAAGGTCCAACTGTGTTTAATGTATTCTGACTGCAACTTTTGTTCAATGCCAACTATGCTTGACAGTAACCAACAGGTTGATTTAAATTTTTGTTTTGTTTTATTTGGGGACCATATCTGGAGGTGCTCAGGGATTACTCCTGGCTTTGCATCAAGGAATCTCTCCGGGCAGTACTTTGGGACTATAAACTGGGGATCATGCTGGGGATCAAACTAAGCCAGTCTCCTACTTTACTATAATACATACTGTACTGTCTCTCTAGCCCTGGACACTAGATCCTTATTAGAAATATGCTTTTAAAATATTTTCTACCAACATATCTTTTACACTCATATTAGAGTCCTAGATTCATACAAGTTTTGTTTCTTTTTCCCTTTGAGTCTTTGGGCCACACCCAATAGTGCTCAGGGGTCACTCACTACTGGTGGGGTGTGTGGTGATATGTCTAGAGATCAAACCAGGGCTGATGGGATGTGAGGCAAATGCATTGACCCAAGTGAATGTCAAATTTGTGATTCTAAATTTCCCCTTTCTGGTAGCCCCTTCTTAGCACTATGATGGAGAGCATGAAGGGCCACTATGCCCAATAGCTCCCAAGGACCCTGCAGTGCCTGCAGTTGGACTCTGCTTGGTGCATGCCAAGCATGACCTCTAGACCTTTAAACTATCTCACATCCAATTATTGAAGACTCCAAATCAATTTTTTTTGTTTTGAATAAATGTGAGACAATCTATTGATAGCTCTCTGTGCTCTCCTTCCTCTTAAAAGTCTGATTTTTAATCTCTATATTTTTAGAATTAAGTTGCAGAATAAATCATGAGGTTCGTATTCCACAGAATATATATTTTCTATTTTATGATTTCTGTCACCTCAAAAAAAAAGATTTGATTCACAAGGATATTTTTTGGCATAATTATAAAAATTTTGAAGATGGCTTTTAAATGTCTTCTCTCATTTCTCCAATTCCCAATATTTAGTTTTCTGCTCTTCCTATAACATTCCACAATACATATATCCTTTATCTTTCAAAGTCTTTTCTAGAGTGGAAATGAACAAGGTCAACATCACAGGATTTACTTTTTGCCTCTTAGATTGCTTTCTCTTCCTTCCTTCCTTCCTTCCTTCCTTCCTTCCTTCCTTCCTTCCTTCCTTCCTTCCTTCCTTCCTTCCTTCCTTCCTTCCTTCCTTCTTTCCTTCCTTCCTTCCTTCCTTCCTTCCTTTTTCCTCCCTTCCTCCCTCCCTTTCTCCCTTCCTTCCTCCCTTCCTTCCTTCCTTTTTCCTCCCTTCCTCCCTCCCTTTCTCCCTTCCTTCATTCCTTCCTCCCTTCCTTCCTTCCTTCCTTCCTCCCTCCCTTCCTCCTTTCCTTCCTTCCTTCATTCCTTTCTCTGTCCCTTCCTCCCTCCCTCCCTTCCTCCCTTCCTTCCTTTTTCCTCCCTCCCTTCCTTTTTCCTCCCTCCCTCCCTCTTTCCTCCCTCCCTCCCTCCCTCTCTCCCTCCTTCCCTCCCTCCCTCCCTCCCTCCCTCCCTCCCTCCCTCCCTCCCTTCCTTCCTTCCTTCCTTCCTTCCTTCCTTCCTTCCTTCCTTCCTTCCTTCCTACCTTCCCTCTCACCCTCCCCCTTCTCTTTTTTTCTCACACCTGGTAGTGATCTAGGGGTTACTTCTGTCTCTGCTCTCAGAAGTCACTCCTGGTAAGCTTGGGAGACAATATGGGATGCAGACCAGGGTCAGTCTCAGGCCAGCCGCATGTAAGGCAAATGCCCTACTGTTGTGCTATCACTCCAGTCCTTAGGGGTTTTTTTGGGTTTTGTTGTTGTTGTTTTTTATTGTGTGTGTGTGTGTGTGTGTGTGTGTGTGTGTGTGTGAGAGAGAGAGAGAGAGAGAGAGAGAGAGAGAGAGAGAGAGAGAGAGAGAGAGAGAGAGAGAATAAGAGAACCTTATTTTGTATTTTAAAGAGGAAGCTTATGACATTGAATTAATTTAAAGAAAGGAAACGCTAGGGAGGGCATTTCAGGTTGAAGTGCTAAAATTTTCTCTTAACTCAGAATTTTCCTGGACAAATATCACTAATTTCAGGTCACTGTCACCTTAAAAACCCAGAAACTCGGCTGCAGATGTGTCTTCTCTGGGTAGGAACTGGACAGTTCTCAGCTGTTTCTTTTTACCTCTCCCCCAGATGCTCTTCCAGATGCCAGAAACCCGTGAATTAAGCAGCTAAGTCATAAGCTCAGATAAGGTGGCCCATAGCAAACACCTTAACAACCAGCTTCAAGTTGTAGATATTAGAGAGTAAGTCTTGTTTCTCAGATTGGAGGACTAGTACAGCACTTGCCTTTTATGCAGCTGACCCAGGTTCAATCCCAGCACCCTATATGGTCCCCTGAGCCTGCCGGGAATGACCCCTGAGCACAGTAAGAGGTAAGCCCTAAGAACTGCCAGCTATGGTTTCCAAATCAAACAAACAAACAAACAAAACAGCAAACAGGAAAACCCAAAACAAAAATTAACTCCTTCTGCTCCAGGCTTGAGATCTGACCCACAAAGACCGCAGAGATGGCAGTAATGCAAGCAAGGTAGTTTATTAAGTTGCCAGCATGCTGGGGCTGCTCCTCTCTTGAGTGGTGATCCCGAGGCAGGCTTAGATGTCATTTATAGGGTCACTGGGGCTTCAAGTTAGGAGTAAAACTAGAGGTTCTTAGTACATGTTGCATCAGCCAGGTTACTGGTTGGCTGTAGAGGAGGGGTTTGGGTGCCTGCTGAGTGCCCACAAACCTTCAGGTGCAGTTAGGTACAGTTTATCGTCTGCAGGATCCTGGGTATTGCCAGTTTATCTAGCTCTCCTGGTACGTGCCCTTGAAGTTCCTGAAACTGGCTGTTCTCCTGCCACCTATCATGGCTGTGGTTGTTTCTATAGCAAAGCTGGGTTATAGAAGTAGAAAAAGCAATTAATTCTAACAGATGCTTTTCTCCTCCATCTAACATAGGTGTTTGATCTAAAGGGGCTTAATGCTTAATTGCATGTTTTGGGACCAAGGATGAGAATAAGTCCTTAGTCTAGGCCAAACAGTGGGACCTTGATTACCTGTGTACATGCCTAGGCTTTGATACAGAGTCTAATTTGTCTTGCTTCCCTGTACAGGAGAGAGATCTCAGGGCTAGAGACAGTACAGCAGGAAGGGTACTTGCCTGTTCCATGTTCGGTCTGGTTCAATTCTTAGTCATACATGTACTTCCTGAACACTGCCAGGAGTGATCTTGAGCACAGAGCCTTGAGCACCATGGAGTGTGATACTAACTCAATAACAATGAAGATTGTTAATGTTAATGTATAAGAGGCCCCCCACCTCCAAGACTGTTGAGGGGCACTCTTATGAAAACTGTCATTGCAAGGGGTCTTCAGATAATAGGCATTGGGGGTGCAGTTAGGATAAGGGGTGCTGCCATTGCTTGGAGATGCCCATACACAGAGATGAGTCTACAGATTTCAGGAGGGAAGAGGATGTTACTTGAGTTCTGAGAGATCACAAAGCTGTTGGGGATCTCTGAGAGCCAAAGTCAGCTCCAACCTTGAGAACTGAGAGAGGAGGAGAGAGAAGAGATGGAGAGAAGAGAGAAGAGAGAAGAGAGAGAAGAAGAGAGAGAGAGAAGAGAGGGAAAGAGACTAAAGAAAGAAGGAAAAGATGGGGGAGGGAGTGAGGGAAGGAGAGAGAAAAGGAGAGAGAGAGAGAAAGAGAGAGAGAGAGAACACAAGAGAGATAGCAGTAAGCTAGCTGCCTGGGCTAGTGAAAGATGCTTGCCCTGTTGTGAGATCCTGCCACAGAGTGTGTGGGGATAAAAGTGTGAGGACCCAACAAAGAACATTTGATCATTTGATCATTTGATCCCTTCCATGACTGATTTTTCTTGGTCTCTGTTTGCTTTGACTCTTGGATCCAGAGTCTCCGAAGGACCAGGTGTTCCATAGAGGTAAGACAGGGCAGGATACATTATTAGGTCACTACATCACTACATGCCAACCTAGACCTGAAGTACCACAATTGGCATAGAATCTACATGATTTGGTGGCATAAGTCCCATGGTGCTGGGCACTGTAGTCGGGGAAATGGCAAACAAGCAGCATCTTCTCTAGAAACTTCTGGGATGGTCCACCTTCCTCCTTTGTAAGAATGAGTCACTGCATCTCAGGAGCTGCAAGGGAGAGATCAGAATTGTCTTTCCAGCTGCCATGTGTTCAGCTAAAAAAATTACAAATTGTTGATGCTGGAGATAGAGTACAGTGGGTATGGTGCTTGCCTTGCCTGTGGCCAACCTGGTTTTGATCCCCCAGCATATCATCTGGTCTCCTGAGTACTGTCAGGTATGATTCCTGAACATAGAGCCAGGAATAAACCCTGAGCAGAGCAGAGCAAATCTGGGTGTGCCCCAACCCCCAAATCACAGCTCATGGTCCAGGCATGTGACCCAGTGGAATGCATGTGCTTTGCACTCTTGAAGTCCTAAATTCTACCCCCAGCACTGAAAATGAAAAACAAAAACAAAAAATCCTGAGTTTTATTATGGAAGGTAAAGAAAATAGATATGAGAAGACAGACCATCATATCAACTGCAAATAAGAAATATAATTTTGGGGGGCCGGGAAGGTGGCGCTAGAGGTAAGGTGTCTGCCTTACAAGCGCTAGCCAAGGAACGGACCGAGGTTCGATCCCCCGGCGTCCCATATGGTCCCCCCAAGCCAGGGGCGATTTCTGAGCACATAGCCAGGAGTAACCCCTGAGCGTCAAACAGGTGTGGCCCAAAAACCAGAAAAAAAAAAAAAAGAAATATAATTTTTGGCCTACCTGACCTTGATTAAAAAAACAAACAAAGTGTCCTTAAATATTACTCATTAACTCTAAACTATCATCAACTTTGCATAGGACTGACAGCACTTCTTAATATCTCACCAAATAAATTATTCCTTATTTTCTTACCTCTCTACTCACCTCCTTCCCCTACAAATATCCTCTTCTTTCTGGCATCTAGTCGATGTCACTTGGAGGACCTCATTGGATAAAAACTAAGTTATTATGGTCATTTATCTCTGTTTCAGAGACTTCCCTTTTATCTCTGTTTCAGAGACTTCCCTTTTTAGACGGGGGTGGAGGGAGAACTAAAATAGCTTCACCTATCTTCAGTTCATGAAGTCAGAGTAAAGGTCTGCTCACTACTGGATCAGTTTAGTACTGGGTTTGTTTGTCATCCTGGGCTTTGGAATTGAGTATGTAGGAAAGGAATTCCTTGAAATCTTTTATTTATTTTCCCCTTTAAATAAAGCACACCATGTTCCCAGACGCAAATGTTGTCAAAGAAATCCTCACTTTCAAAATAACATATTGTTCACAGCAACTGCCCAGGCACTCTGCTCATGGTGGCTGACTCACTGTGTGCTGGCAACCTTCTCACCTTCCACAAACTGTTTGCATTCTTGGGCGAAGCCTCCTGTTGGGTCAGACAGTGGCCGAAATGTAATGGAGAATGATGGCGGTTGATCTTTCTGATATGGTATTCAAGGTGGAGCTCACTGTGGCAGAGCTGAGGTCTCAGGGTGGGTCTAGACAGAGAATAGTTCAAGGGCTCCAGGACTTCCCCCACCCCACCCAGCCCTTAGGCTTTTACCAAGGCAAAGATTCAAAGCCTCAGATTTCCACTAAAGTTTCATCCTCAGGGTAGTCTTCAACTTTCCAGCCAAGTTACTATGCAATGATTACAACAATTTGCATTTTTTTGCCCTGGGATATAATCTATGATAAAAGACTTATTCCCACAATTTTTAATTGCTTCTCTCTGTCAACAGGCCAGCCTCTGGAGCACATGCATTTTATCCTCCAACTGCTCTGCCCTTTCTTTTTACTTTTTATTTTTACTTTATGAATAATTGTCAGGAAAAAAGAAGAAGAATTGTCAGAAATAGAGAGATAATACAGCAGGTAGAGAGCACTTACTTCGCATGTAGCCAATTTAGGTTCTATCCCCAACTCTTCAGGTGGTTCCCTGATGACCACCAGGAGTAACACCTGAGCACAGAGTCAGGAGTAACTTCTGAGGACCACTGGATGGGATCCTGAGTACAAAGAGGAGTAAGTCCTGAGCATTGCTGGATGTGGTTCTGCCACACACACACACACCCAAAAAAAAGTAAGAAGAATTGTCAGCAGAATAAGTTGAAACCCTCCCACCATTTCTGAATTTCTGATACTGTAAGCAGTAGCCTTTGTTTTGTAATTGTTTTGATCTGGAATTATCCGATACTCTGATATTCACTATATATCTCTCTTCATTGCTAAAGTCTTGCCTCACTTAAAATGTCATGAATCGAAGTTGAAAGTCCAAATTGAAGGAAATCAAGGAGTTCATCACCATTCTTTGCTATATATTTAAAGCAGGGGAGCCCAAACATGGGGTCTATTGGTGCCTGTGGACTACATGAGGCCTGCCAAGGACACTTTTCTGGCCCATAGGATGTTTTTGCCTCAGCTGCCTGTCCTGTTCAGCTACTGGGCCTGCGATGTGCACGTTTATAATGTGCGTCACACTCTCCGACTCCCCTCCTCTTTTTCTCTCAACTCCTCCTCTCATTCTGGAGCAGGGATCCCCAACTACAGTTCTCCAAAAGCAGGCCCATGGTTCCCATTGAAATACTGGAAAGTCAATTTGTTGTTAATTTGACTTTACTTCTTCTTCACGGAGGGACAGTGAACTTTCCCCCTGTTTAAAAATCCAAGGATAGGGAGTCTAGCAGGAGGGGGTTTGGCAGGCCCCTGCCATGCCAGAGGCCTCCTTAACTAGGCCTAGTGGGGGTGTGGGACTTGGGTAACCCCAGCACCCCTCTACCGCCTTGCTCCAGATCTCCAAGGCTTCCCCGGGCCACATGCCTGGGCAAGCCGGTGAGTTGGGCCCCTTGGTGGAGCATGAAGGTACCCTAGGCTTTCCCCATTTTCCATTCAGCTCCTTAGGGAGGGTCTGGGTGGGGCTCTGAACTTCTGGCCTCCCAGCTTCTTGAAGGATCTCTCCTTCCTGGGAGCCGGGAGTCTAGCAGGAGGGGGTTTGGTAGGCCCCTGCCATGCCGGAGGCCTCCTTAACCAGGCCTAGTGGGGGTGCGGGACTTGGGTAACCCCAGCATCCCTCTACCGCCTTGCTCCAGATCTCCAGGGCTTCCCCAGGCCATATGCCTGGGCAAGCCGTTGAGTTGGGCCCCTTAGTAGAGCTTGAAGGTACCCTAGGCTTTCCTCCATTTTCCATTCAGCTCCTTAGGGAGGGTATGGGTGGGGCTCTGAACTTCTGGCCTCCCAGCTTCTTGAAGTCACTGGTAATCTCTGTCCAGTCTATATTTTCAAAATCGCACGGGGGCGAAACATTAATAATACTCACTATCATTGAATTATGTTTTCATGTATGCAGAATGTCCATTTTGTACTCTGCCCTTTTGCATACCCCTTCATAGGATCATATTTCTCTTTAACTTCCTTAACTCCTTATCATCATTACTCCTCATTTACCCTTTCTAACTTAAGTACTGTAGAGTCCTAAGTCACAGACCAAAGTTGTGCCCTGGAGTTAACACCCACCCAACTATTTTAAAAGACATAAAAAGGACACTTATGTCCTTTCAACATTTTATGGGTGTTTCCTTTGACAGCTATAACTTTTGCTGAATATTTCCTTTTTACAGTGACAATCCCCCCCCATGTTTTTTATCTTCTCTTTGTGAACTGCTCAGTATGGAATTTGGTGTGAAAGAATCCCTCAGTTTAATGCTTCTGTTTGAACCAAGTCATGGGTATTGTTGGAAATGTTCTTACGCCCCCATATATCTGATAGCACCACACGTGCTATAAATAAATAAATAAATAAATAAATAAAGCCACGCTTTATTTCTTGTTTGCTTAGGCACACTAAAATGGGAAAATACTATACATACCAATAAGTTCTTATCTAATAGAGATGGGAACACACAAATCTTGTAGTGCAATGAGACCTAACACCCTGAACATTGACATAAAGACCTGGCACAGGCCTCAGAAGAATGGGCATTCTCCATTCACCCCTGATCTAGAGAAGGCATCTACAAAACATCCAAGGTTGTATATAACATAACCTGGAGGCATTCCTCTACCAGGGAAGACCCTACAGCTGCTCTGACATGATCTACTCAAAAGAGACTTCCCTTAACACTGAGAAGACTTAACAAGAACAATGACCTGCTTACTGGACAGGGCTTGCTGTATTGCCCCTTAATTGTGAGGTTTATCTATAACATCACCTGGAAGCAATCCTCTACCATGGAAGACCCTACCACTGCTCAGACATCGTCCTGCTCAAAAGAGACTTCCCTAAACACTGAGAAAACTTAACAACAACGACCTGCTTACAGGACAGGGCTTCCTGCATTGCCCTTTCATGGTGAGGTGAAATGAGAAGACACTCCACATCATGACTTCAATGTAGGATATGCAGATTCCAGAATCTTTAATACAGAAACATGATACCAACAACAGAGACTGTGTGAAAAGTGTGTTGGCACTACGGACAATGTCTTGGATCGGACGATAACTTGCCTGAAGCCTAGAGTTGGTCTTATACCAGGAAACTCCAGGGGTAGGATCTCTTTGTATTTAGGCCAAGGTTATTCCTTTCCATGCCTCTCATATTTTGGTGGGCCTATGCAAACAACATTTGCCACTCTAACACCGTTTTTACTGTGCTCCTTTGACTCTAATCCTTAAAATGCACCCACTTAAAATTGGAGGTTAACTTACCGTTTTTACTGGGCTCCTTTGACTCTAATCCTTAAAAAAAAACCCACTTAAAATTTGAGGTTAACTTAAGCTAATATGCATGTACATGGAAATGTAAAAAATACTATGCCTCTAATGTTTAAGGAGTTATGCAAGTTTTGTGGCTTTAGATTGCCTTGTGTGCTGTTAAGAAATATTATAATGTGCTACAATCTGGGGACTTGAGGGACAAAGTAATTGTACATGGATTCTGTTTTATTTATCTTAACGTTCTTTGGCTGAAAGTTCAAAGTTAAGATATCAGCAAGGGGACTTCTTCTGAGAATTATGTTATGGGTGATTGTCCTTCCACTGTAACTTTACCTTGTCCTCTTTCTTTGCATCTTTTGTTCTCATAATTCAAAATAAAAAAATTAAAAAAAAATCCAAGGATATCTAATTTAAAGTCTAACCATATCCATGAGTCAAAGCTAGAGAACAGTGGGTAGGGCCCTTGCCTTGCATGCAGACCATGACCAGACTTGACCCAGATTCAGTCTCCTGCATCCCATCAAGTTCCTGAATTATCTCTAGGAGTGATCCGAAGCACAGAGGAAGAGTAAACTCCAAGCACTTTTGGGTGTGACCCCAAAACAAAAAAAAAGTATGTATGAACATTTACCAAACTAAAACACACATAAAATACAGTACCCCAAAACTTTTAGATTCAGGGGAATTTTTCCATTCTTTTTTTCTCCATCACTGTATTGGAGGGTGTGAGGTAAGTATCTAGTCTAAGTCAGATTCTAAATATTTTTTCTGGGTACCTTTTATTTAGATTGGGGAGTGCATGCCTGGCAGTGTTCAGGGCCTACCTCCTCTTCTCTTCTTCAAGGTCTTGCCTGGTGAAATGTGCAGTACTACGTGATGCCAGGGATTGAACATAGGCCTCCTACAGATAATGTATCACTCCAACCTGTTAAGCTAGCTCACCATCCTTGAGTATCTGTATTTACTTTTATTTTTTGGCCACATCTGTTGATATTCAGGGGCTACTCCTGGCTCTGCACTCAGAAATCACTCTGGCAGTGCTCAAGGGACCTGGCATATGAGATGCCAGGGATCAAATCCCAGTCAACTGTGTGCAAAGCAAGTGCTCTAATCATTGCACTATCATTTTGGCCCCTAAATACCTCTTATTTATTTATTTATTTATTTATTTATTTATTTATTTATTTATTTATTTATTTATTTATTTTGGTTTTGGAGCTTGTCCCAGTGGTTTTCAGGGCTTACTTCCTGGCTCAGTGCTCAGAAATCACTCCTGGCAGGCTCAGCAGACCATATGGAATCCCGGGGATCGAATGTGGGTCTGCTATATGCAAGGCAAATTTCCTAGCTGCTGTACTATTGCTTCAGCCCCTGGCTACATGTTTTTAAAAATGAATTTGTGCATGTTTCTTTATTAGTTGATTTTTCTTATTTTTGAGTAATTTATTTTGCATTTGAAAGTTAAAGTTTAATATTTAGATTCGTTCTGACAGCCTATTATAAAAGGATGTCACTGTCCCTTAGGCTCTAAAGGGGGAGGAGGAATATATTATTGAACTGATTACTTTTCAGTGTCAGTTTCTCATACCTTACTAGTTCTAATTAATATGCAGGCTAAAGAATAGTGATAACAGCAGAAGTTCCAGTCAAAGACTGTGAAATACTATTATCACTTTAATCCAATCAAATTTTTTTTTAAATTTTGGGCCACACTCAGTGATGCTCAGGGGTTACTCCTGGCTATGCACTCAGAAATCACTCCTGGCTTGGGGGACCATATGGAATGCGGGGGAGGGGGGGCGGTAGTCAAACAGAGGTCCGTCCTGGGTCAGCCATGTGCAAGGCAAATGCCCTACCACTGTGCCATCTCTCTGGCCCCCAATCAAAGACTTTTAAAGCCTAGAGGGGAAAAAGATTAAACTTCTTGATGTATATGTTTATGAATTCCAAAGTCACCTCAAGTCTAGTTACTCTTCAACCACTCAGGCTCCCTATCTCTTTTTCTAATTGTGATAAGATGTACTAGCTTACAATTTACCATGTAGACTATTTATACAGTTCAGTGCTCTAATTTACAATCTTCTGTAACTATCACCACCATAGATCTTTAAACTCTTCTTCGTCCCAACTGGAACTCTGTAACCATTAAGAATTCCCCGAGGCAGGAGAGACAAAGCGGCTGACTGAGTGTTGAGCACATGCTTTGCATGCAGGAGGTGCAGGTCTGATCTCTAGCATTGCTTGGCTGCCCCTCATAGTTGGGAGCAACCCACAAGTAGCGAGCCTGCAGCAGCTCCTGAGCGCTTCCAGGTATGTTCCAGACACAAAACAAAATACCAACAAAAAGAATACTTTCCTTCTCTTTGCCCACATTTCTTCTCAATGTGGAATCTCCCTTGTACTTCAGTGAACATGATTCTACATGCATAAACGTCAATTCATGTAATGCTCGTCTTTTGTGTGTCTGGCTTGTTTTGCTCAACACTACATCCGCAAGGTTCCCCTATAATGTGACTTGTGTTATTATTTCCTTCCCTCTTAAGGCTAAATTATATCCCAGTGTATGTATGTGTGCACTACATTTTGTTTACCCATTTGTCAGTGGATAGTTGAGTTATTACCTTTCTGTTTTTGAAATTGCTTAGCAATTTTTATGGCAACAAATAGAGGAATATATCTCTCTTGGAGACTCTTTTTTTTTGTTGTTGTTGTTTGTTTGGGTGGTTTTTTTGTTTGTTTTTTTTTGTTTGTTTGTTTTTGGTTTTTGGGCCACACCCGGCGGTGCTCAGGGGTTACTCCTGGCTGTCTGTTCAGAAATAGCTCCTGGCAGGCACGGGGGACCCTATGGGACACCGGGATTTGAACCAACCACCTTTGCTCCTGGATCGGCTGCTTGCAAGGCAAACGCTGCTGTGCTATCTCTCCAGGCCCTTATTTGTTTGTTTTTAGTTGTTGGGCCACACCCGGTGATGCCGAGGGGTCACTCCTGGCTATGCACTCAAAAATCACTCCTGGCTTGGGGGACCATATGGGATGCTGGGGAATCGAACCGTGGTCCATCCTAGGCTAGTGCGCACAAGTCTTTGGCTCCTCATGGAGACTTTTTTTTTTTACTTCTTTGGGGGTTATGTGAAGAAATAGAAATACTATATGAAATTTTACTTTTAATTTCTTGAGAAATGATCATGCTATTTTCTATCAATTGATTTCTTTTAACTTAAAACCTCTTGTTAGGGAGCAGTTTACTGCAGAGTTGAGTTGCTTTTTTGTTTCCTTTTTTGTTGTTTTTTAGGCCACACCTGGCAACTCTCAGGGGTTATTCATGGCTCTATGCTCAGAAATTGCTCATGTCAGGCTCGAGGGAACCATATGGGGTGCTAGGATTCGAACCACCATCCGTCTGCATGCAAGGCAAATGCCCTACCTCCATGCTATCTCTCCAGCCCTTTTTTTGTTGTTGTTTTTTTTGGGGGGTGGGTTTTGGGTTATACCCAAAGACTTTCTCCTGGCTCTGTGCTCTCAGCACCCCCTAGCAGGGCTCAGGGGGCCATGTGTTATGCAGTAGTAAAACCCAGATCTACTGCATGCAAGGTAAACACTCTATCTTGTGTAATGTCTCTCTTAACCTAGCTGGGTTAGTGTTGAAGAACTGTGGAGAACAAGGCCTCAATGCAAGTAACACAACAGCAGTCCTAAATTGGAAACTTTATATGATGACGATTGCAAATTACCTGACAAAGAGGAGAAAACCCGTGTCATGTGATGAATATTGGGTTTGCATGTACTTGGTTTCTCTTTGGAAGTATGTTATGGTTAACGCTCATGTTCCACCTTCTAGTTTAGGTATCTTTGGGGTTTTAGTGGTGGTTTCTTGGTAGAGGTCAGGAATATGATCCCCAATGGAGTAGCTTACATGGGAATGGAAATTCCAATAGTTTGGAGCCTATTGGTCATTGTTCGTTATTCAGCGGATTTCACTGGAATGAGACTTACAGCCAGACTTCTGAAAAATTACCCTGCAAAGGGTGGGCAGATTACTCTTTGAATTCAAACCCAGGGTCTGGAGCCCATCTTGTGTTCCACTGCCAGGCAGAGTTGTGTGGAGAAGACTGACACCATAACTAAGCATCTTCCTTTCTTCCCACAGCTGCCAGCAGATATTTGGGGAAGGGGAGAACAAATTTGTTCGGATTTGAAACATGGCTCTCTTCACAAGCTCACTTATGGTCTCAGGTGTTCTGTTTTCAGGTTAGATTTTTAACCATAACATACTTCCAAAGAGGAACCAAGTACATGCAAACCCAATATTCATCACTTATGTCACAGGCTCTCCTCCCCTTGGCTTAGCTAGTAATTGGCAATTGCCATCATATAAGGTTTCCAGTTTAGAACAGCTATTGTGTTACTTGCATTGAGGCCTTGTTCTCCACAGTTCTTCAACACTAACCCAACAAGGTTAAGAGAGATGCTAAATGAGGTAGGGTGTTTACCTTGCATGCAGTAGAGCCAGGTTTCTTAGATTTTCTTGAGAAGACAGCTGTGCCAGCTTTAAACATTCAGGAAGGGGCAGAAAAAGATGTGCTTTCAGAGAATTATGTTGGAAAGAGAAAGCCCATCCAACTGCATCAAAAGACACTAAACTGCCCTTATAAAACTGTCTGGATGGGTTACGTATAAATGCTCTTCAAACACATGAATTTTAAACTCAGAGGAAGGCATTCTTGGAATTGTTGGAGGAGGGTCACCTCAGACCCCAGGTTCTGCTGCCTGCTCAGTTTCCAGGGACAGCCTCATGTCCTATCTTAGTGACTCACAGGACAGTGACCTAATGAGCAGTAGGAGACACGAGGCATTACCCAATTAAAGTGTTAGGGTTAGGTTTGGGGTTAAGGTTAAAAGGATTCAAGTTATATGTAGCTTAGTGCCATGCTAGATTATATTTGGAGTTTGGGTTAGAGTTTGGTTTTAGCATTAGGATTAGGGTTTTGGGTTAGATTTAAAATTTGGCTTAGATGAGGCTGAGAGATAGTACAGTTGGTAGGGAGCTTGACTTGCACACCTCTGTCCAAGTTTCAATCCCCTCTACCCCCTTGAATCCCTCCAGGAGTAATTCCTAAACACAGTCAAGAGTAAACCCTGAGCACAGCTGGGTGTGTTCTAATTTTTTTATTTTTTAAAGAAGTTTATTGATTGATTGGTTGATTTTTGGGCCACACCCAGTTATGCTCAGGGGTTACTCCTGGCTCTGTGCTCAGAAAGTGCTCCTAGCAAGCTGGGTGCACCCTATATGATGCTGGGAATCAAATCAAGTCCGTCCCTGGTAGGCCACGTGCAAGGCAAATGACTTACCACTGTGCTATCACTCCAGCCCCCCCCCCAATTTTTTTAAAGAGGTTAGAACTATGACAATAATAGTTGGAAATGATCACTCTGGACAAGAATTGGGTAATGAAAGGAGGTAAAGTGATATGCATGGTAGTCTTTCAGTCACAATATTACAAACCACAGTGTCTAAAAGAAAAAGGGAGAGAAACAGAAAGAGAGAGAAAGAGAGAAGAAAAATGAGGCAGAAAAATTGAGGCAGGTTGGGAGTGTATGGTAGGGAAACTAGGGGCATTGGTAATGGAAAATATGCACTGGTGAGGGGTTAGGCATTGGAACATCGTATGGCTGAAACCACTCATGAACAACTTCGAAACTGTGTCTCTAGAAGTAATTCAATTAAAAACTATTAATAAAGAAATCTGGGGAAAAGGAAAAAAAGAGGTTAGGGTTCGAAATAAAGAAAAAGTTAGATATAGGCTTAAGAGGTTTAGTGCCTTAGTTATGGTTTAGAATTGGGTTAGTGATAGGATTGAGTTTGGTGAAGCTCAGTTTGAGTTAAGGTGAGGGTTTAATTTTTAGGGCAAGGGAGACATCCCCAGTAGTTCTCAGGACTTATTCTTGATCTATGCTCAGGAATCACTCCTAATGGTTCTTAGGTGGCCATGAACAGAAGCCAATTCCAAACGGAAGTAAAAGAATAAAGCAATGTGGGCCAGAGAAGTAGTGCAACAGGTTGGGCATTTGCATGCAACTGACCTATGTTTGATCCCAGCATCCCATATGGTTCCCTAAGCACACCAGGAATAATTTCTGAGTGCAGAGCCCAGGAGTAACCCCTAAGCACTGCTGGGTGTGGCCCATAAACCAAAATAATAATAATAATAATAATAATAATAATAATAATAAAATGAACTTTTCAGAAGATAACATTAGCTGATCAACTTTATTAGATTTTTCAAACAAAATGTAATTAAAAAACACATAAAGAAAAGGACTGACAAATTTATATTAAAATTGAAACTCAGGGGCTGAAGAGATAGTACAATGTGTGGGGTTTTTGCCTGTTCAAGTTCAATCCATCCCTGTCACCCCCCTGTCTCCCAAGAACTTCCAGAAGTAATTTCTGAGTTCAGAGTCAGGAGTACCTACCACATATCATTGTGTATGACAAAACCCCCAATAAATAAAATAAAATTGAAACTCATCAACAAATGGGACTATTAGCACAAGAAAATCACATGCTCCAAGTTGAAAATAACAGTTGTGATATATAAAACTAATAAAGATTATATTCTAAATATATAAAGTATTTCTAAGGACCAGAGAGGTAGGACAGGTGGTAAGTTGAGGGATTTGCATCTTGCCAACCTCAGTTCGAATCCAACCACAGCCACGCCGGCACCACATATGGACCTCTGAGCACTGTCAGGAGTCAGGGGTTACTCCCTAACACTCAGAGCACAAGCCAGGATTAGCCCTGGAGTATCACTACCTGTGGCCTATTCCCCTCTATATTACTTTTTAAAGTATTTCTACTTGTCAAGAAGAAAAAGACAAAGGAAAGCAAGTCAAAGCTTTAAAGTTATCCTTCAGAAAGAGGATAGGGCCAATAAATATTAGTCAGATTAATAAAAAATCCACAATGTTATTCCACTACATATTCCACTTTAGAAGGCTAAAATGTAAAAGACAAATAACTCTTGGAAAAGAGTTAGCAAGAATGTAGAACAATTCTGTATTATATGACAAGAATGTAAACTATCATAATAGTTGGTGGAAGTGTATAATCTATATAAACTCTTAAAATCTGTTGGAAATCATCTGCTAAAACTGATCTGGTGAACACTATGACTAAACAGTTCTAAGTATTAAATAACATAGTCAAAGATATGGGACAAAAATGGCTAGAGCAGCATAATTCACTGTAGTCTGCTAGAGACAAAATGCATCCCTCCAAAATTCACATGTTGAAACCAATCTCCTGTGTGATCATTTGGAGAGGTGAGTAGGTCATATATCCTAATCATGATTAGACCAGAACTCTCATGAGGGGGAATAGTGTCCTATAAAATATTCCAATCTTTCTGCTATGTAAAGTAAGAGTAAAAACAGTTATCTACGACCAGTCATCAGACTCCCAGCTGACACTGAACCTGCCAGCTCCTTGATCTTGAACTTTCCAACTGCTAGACTGGTAGGAAATAAATTTCTGTGACTTAGAGGCCACTCATCCTATTGTATTGTGTTATAACAGCAAAAGAAACAGACACAAAATACAAGATATGTGATTACTTCTGTATAAAGTCAGCCACAAAAGAGTCAACAATAATTCCATTTATATAATTTAAGAAAAGGCAAATTCATGTATATTAAAGTGAATATTCTTACTTTCTGAGAAGGTGTGAGTGGTTGGGAGGGCATGAAGTGGGCTTTGTGATACTGGCCATGTTTTATTTTATTTGGTTTGGGACACAGTTGGTGTTCAGTGGCTACACCTAGTTCATTGCTCAGGGACCGTCCTCACTGTGCTGACCAAGCAGTGCTGGAGATTGAATTTAGGCCTCCTCACTACACGGCATTCATTTCAGTCCTAGAGCATTTTCTTGAGTCCCAGTTTCATTTTTAGATAGGAATCCTTTACAGTTCTGTTCAGTATGTACTTGACTTGAATATATGATGTGTTTCAATAATTATTACAAAGCAAATAAAACAAAGCAGGTAAGATTGCATCTATTACTGATAAGGGATTAAAATGCTTACTGGTGGGATGGGGGAATATAGCTTAAGTTGTTAGACTCATGCATGGACTGGGTTCCCCACTTGGCCTGCTCCCACTCCAGCTCTGAAATCCTAGGTCTGTCCCGAAGATCTGCCCTCAAAGTATTTTTGATGCACATTAAATTTAAAAAGTTTTTCAAAGGCAATGAGGAAATTGCCTTTTCATTACTCAGAGAAAATGAATACATGAATAATAGCAAAAGAAATTTAGATGACCAATATGCTCATTAAAACATTTATTCTTATTTACAATTACACTAAAAACTAAGTAATTCTTTTTTATTGTAGAAGGTGTTTCATATGTGCTGGTACCATCAACTTTGAAAAGATGATGTCACAAAAAGAAGCAAATACATACAAACTCAAAAGAAATCAATCCAATTTGTCTACTTCTAGGAATTAAGAAAATAATTATAGATGATAAGGTAACAGTTATAAGAATGGCTGAGCTTCTAATGGTAAAATAATTTGCTCAATCTAAAATAGCCAACATAAGGTTAAACAAGATGAACTATGACTATGTCATACAATAAACTCTGGCATACAATAGCAGTTTTAATTTTTTTTGTTTCCGGGCCACATCCAGTTCTCAGGGGTTATTCCTGGCTCTGCACTCAGTAATTACCCCTGGCAGGCTCAGGGACCGTATGAGATGCTGGGGATTAGACCCACCTCAGCTGCGTGCAATGCAAATGTCTGACCTGGTGTGTTATTGCTCTAGATCAGCAATAACATTTTAATGGCAGTTTTTAATCAGGTATAAATAATGTGAAGAATAAGAATAGGAGAGTTTTTGTAAAGACATTTAGATTACAAAATGGCATTATCTTTCTCTTGTTTATACACATACTGTTATTGTGTTCCCTGTTCCCCCTCTGCCTACACCATCACACACATTGATGGAAAGAAACTGAAACTGAAACTGAAAAGAGACAGACGGAGAGAGAAATACGCAAGTGGTTCTTTGTGTGGTTGAATTTAGGTGGTGGTTGTTGTTGTTGTTACTTTGCTTGACACATTTTACAAAATGAATTAATTGCAACCCCAAAATTATCAGTACTTGTGGAGACAAGTCAAGATGAAAATTTATAACAGCACTAAAAAAGTATAATTTTACCCCTAAAAAAACTCCATTTACCCGATGCCAAAATCTTTATAAATTATTTTTAAATGAATACTGATGGTATTATTGTCATTTCCCTTTTTACTGGTGAAAAGATATGGGAAAACAGACTTGGAGCTATGAAGTAACTTTTCTTGTTCCAAGAGCAGGTCAGAAAAGGAAGTCAGGATGAGAGAGAAATAATTCTGACTCCAGAAGTCTACATTTTGAAAGTTGTCCTGTTGGCTGTTTATTAGTCCAGAGCCAGAACTGGATGGACTTCTACAATACAAACTCCAGGCACTGGTTTAGGGACCAGAAAGCTAGTACAGAATAAGGCACTTGCCTTCCAATCAACCCAGATCCAATTCTTGGCATTGCTTAACGTCCCCCAACCTCCACAAGGAGTGATTCTTTAAAAAAGCAAAAACACTGGGCTGGCGAGGTGGTGTCTGCCTTGCAAGCGCTAGCCAAGAAAGGACCGTGGTTTGATCCCCCGGCGTCCCATATGGTCCCCCCAAGCCAGGGGCAATTTCTGAGCACTTAGCCAGGAGTAACCCCTGAGCATCAAACGGGTGTGGCCTGAAAAACCAAAAAAAAAAAAAAAGCAAAAACACTTTATTGATTTATTGATTTTTGGGGCCACTCCCAGCGGTTACTCCTGGCTCTGCACTCAGAAATCGCCCCTGGCAGGTGGGGGGCCCATTTGGGATCCCGGGAATCGAATGGGGTCCTTCATGGGTCGGCCGCATGCAAGGCAAATGCTCTACCTCTACACTATCTCTCCAGCCCCGTAGGAGGGATTCTTGAAGTAGAGCCAAGGCATAATAAGCCCTACATACCATCAGGTGTGGTCCAAAAACAGCAGCAACAACAACAAATGGGAAGAATGACAAGAACAACAGATTCTGATTTTGAAAACACAATTGGTAATCTATTCCCTAACTAACCAAAAACAAAGATGGAAATGTCCCCGGTCATTGAGACATGGGAGCTCTGCACCAAATGAAAAAAACATGCATCTTCCCTCTCTGTGTTGGCAGTTTCTCAAGCCACCAGTGTTGTCTGCACCTCTCGGTTCTTTCCTAGATTCAGCAGAAGAGAATTCTTGCAGGAAACAACTGGGAAGGAAATCAGGGAGAAGACTGCATTTCATCCTGGGAGGTTGGAGCCCCACAAGCACTCCACACGGGTGGGAGGAGCCAGGAAATGGGGAGAGCACCCGGAGACTGCGTGCTTTATGAACTCCTTCTGTTGAGAGGGAGGATCTGGGAGTCATGAGGCCGGTGGCTGAGGCTTTCATTCCAACAGGACCCTGCAACGGAAACAGGGAGCTGAGCGTGAAATGCCCCACTCAGCAGACACAGACGTCGGAAATCCCTCGGAGAAGGGCAGCCAGCTCTCCCCATTCCCGACCTGGAGGGAGTCAAGGCAGAAATGAGTGTTTTCAGGTAGATCTGAGCCCGCCTGAGAGCTAACTGGCATGTGGGTCTTTATGGGGTAAGTTGAGGCCTTTGAAAGAGGTCCCATTTGTACCAAATAGTTCTCATTTGTATCTCAAGTATTTTCTGCTGGTCTTGTTTTCCCATTCCCTTTCATCTGTGTTTTTTCCCCCATCTCCTTGGGGAGGGGCTTGGATTGGACCTCAATAAGTGGAAGGCAGGAGAGCTGAGCTGGAGCTGTCATCTACACTTGTGGTTCCGTGTGGAGGAGCCCCTGACTGGCTTGTGGGTGAACAGCTCGCAGTGTGAGTTTTCTTGCCTGCTATATCCTCCATATCTGTATAGAGTACTTATTGTGGGGAATTATTACCAGACCAGCTTCTCCTGTCCTCCGGGATAGGAGGTCTGGGAGATCCCTTTCCCTTCTGGGAACTGTGAGATAACCAAACCTCAACCCACCACCCAAAGAACAAATCATTAAAGGTTTTAACAGGGCAGATATTATCAAATTCAAGGGGTGTGTGTGTATCAAGATTTCGAGAAAGAGCCAGTCTCTGAATAAAAACTGAGTAAAAGAATCAAGAGAGCGGGGCACAGCAATAGTACAGTGGGTAGGGCCTTTGCCTTACATGCAGTTCACCTGAGACCAACCAGGGACCACCTGGGACCCACCAGGGTTTCATACCCATATGGTCCGCAGAGCCTGCCAGGAGTGACTTCTGAGCGCAGAAGCAGGAGTAACCCCTGAGCCGCTGAGGGCCCAACACCCCTCCCCCCCAAAAATCAAGAGACAGTGGTTTGCTATGATTCCAAAAGAACTTGATTCTGAAATGGATCCCAAAAATAAAAGAAAGCCAGAGAAGAAACTGTGATGAAAAAACAAAGACATTAACTAAAAAGAGGTACTGGAAAAAAGAACAAACAGATAAATTAAAATCCCCCTGGTAAACATCTATTTGTTATTTATGCAGGAAATAGTTAATGAACATATGTGTACCAAGCACAGAAGAAAATGAGGCAGTAAGAAACAGAGTTAGCATACTAAAATTGAACGAAACAAGACAAATTTGAGATTTGTGGCCTCAAATTTCTCAAAATTGCAGGAAGATGGGCAAAGTTTTGAAAATGAAAGAGTTGGAGATCTAGGGCCAGAGTAATAGTACAGTAAGTAGGGTGCTTGCCTTGCAAGATGGTTGACCTGGGTTCAAACCAAGGGAACCTCTAAGGTCCCCTGAGCACCAGCAGGAGTGATTTCTGAATACAGAGCCTGCGGTAACTCCTGAGCATCACTGTGATCCTCCTCCAAACAACAACCACAAGAAGAACAAGTTGTAGATCTATTTCAGCTTCTGGAAAACAAAAGCAAGGACAACTTAAATGCAAACTATGACAGAAGTTTTCCTAATTTGTTTTTTGTTTTGGGCCACACCCAGCATTGCTCAGGGTTTACTCCTGGCTCTGTGCTCAGAAGTTGCTACTGGCAGGCTCGGGGGACCATATAGGATGCCGGGATTCAAAACTGGGTCTGTCTTGTGTTGGCCACGTGCAAGGCAAATGCCTTACTGCTGTGCTATTACTTTGGCCCCAACTTTTCCTAATCTTAAAAGTAAAAATAAGTGGGGGCCAGAGTGATGGTATAATGGTTAGGGAATTTGCCTTGCAAACAGCTGACCTAGGTTTGATCCTCAGCTTTTCATCTTCATTTGCTCCTTCATTCATTCATTTATTCATTTGCTCCTTCATTCATGAGCCTGTCAGGAGCAATCCCTGAGTACAGAACTCAGAGTAAACTCTGAGCACCCACTGAGTATGGCCCCCAAAACAAAATAAAACAAACAAACAAACAAAAAAGAGTAAAGACAAGTGACTGGAATGTGGCTTAGTGGTAGAGGACATCCCATGCAGTGCTTGATTCTTCCAAACACATACTATGAAGTGAAAAATACATAAGTGGAACTAATTTATCACATTCCAGGTAAACCAAAGGAAAGGTAACCTGAGCAATAGTACAGTGAGTGGAGTACTTGCCTTGCACAAGGTCGAACGGGTTCAGTCTCTGGCATCCCGTCTAGTCCACCTAAACCTGCCAGGAGTGATACCTTGAGCAGAGAACCAGGAATAGGTCTTGAGCACTGCCAGGTGTGGCCCAAAACCTAAAGAAAAAGAAAATACAACCACTTTTAGGTGCAACTTAATTTCTCCTCCAAATTGTATGATTTAACAAACAACAAAGAGAGGAATTACCTTAAAATGCACAGCACCTGCAATATGGGATATGCAGACTCCAGGACCTTTAATACAGAAGCATGATACCAACAACAGAGACTATGTGAGGAATGGAGGTGTATTGCCACTACAGACGATGACTTGAATTGGACAAACTAGTTTGCCTGGAGCCTAGAGTCAGTCCTGTGCCAGGAAACTTCAGGGGTAGGGTCTCCTTGTATTTAGACCATAATTTTTCTTTCCATGTCCCTTATATTTTGGTGGGCCTATGCAAACAAATGCCACTCTAACACCATTTTTTACTATTTTCCCTTGACTCCAATCCTTAAGAAAAACAACCCACTAAAACTTTTGAGGTTAACTTAAACTAGTAAGCATGTGCATGGAACTAGATAAATGTACTTTGCCCTCAATGTTTAAGGAGTTACATAAGTCTAATCTCTTTGGATTATATTGTGTGCTGCTAAGAAATAGTATGTAATACAACTGGGGATTTGAGGGACAAATTAATTGTATTGTACATTGGTTCAGTTTTGTTTTTCTTTTTTTTTTTTTTTTTTTTTTTTTTTTTAAAATATGGAACGCTTCACGAATTTGCGTGTCATCCTTGCGCAGGGGCCATGCTAATCTTCTCTGTATCGTTCCAATTTTAGTATATGTGCTGCCGAAGCGAGCACAGTTTTGTTTTTCTTAATTTTCTTTGGTTGAAAGATCAAGGCTGGGATGTCATCGATGGGTCTACCGAGAATTCTGCTTATGGGTGATTGGGCTTCCACTTTAACTTTACCCTGTCCTCTTTCTTAAATAAAAGTAATTAAAAAAAAAAAGAAAAAAGAAAATGTAACTTGCTTGCTTGTTTCTGTGTATCTTTTCTTGCTCTTTACAAGAAGCCTGTAGTCTCTCTTGAATATATATATACTTCCTTCCTTTCTTTCCCAAGACATAGTTCTAAGTAAGTTTTGTTCAATAAAAACTATCTTGATTTGCTAATCAAAAAAAAAAATGCACAGCACCCCAACTCCCTCAGACTGTTCACATCTTAAAAAAGTGACAGATGAACAATAGCCAAACTGCCAGAGTTTTGAGGCTAAATGGTTGAAAAGGAAATGTTTAGCCAGAACAAAAAAAAATGTATCTAAAAATGCAGACAGTTTAAAATATGTTAGAGTTTGAAAATACCATTAACATTATTATTACTATTGCAACATATGGAGGATTTGTGGGACAGTCAATGGTAGTCATCTTTTCTGGCTGATTTATTTAGAAATAGAAGTTGGGCAGACAGAACAAAAATACTCCCGTTTTGTTGCTAATCAAACTGTTCGTAGAGAAATGCCTTCTCTCTGTACTCTCCATTTCCTTAACTGGACAGGGTCTGACAGCCTGCAGCAACCAATATCTCCCAAGTGTGGTGTCTGACCTCACTGACATTGCCTCACATGGAGGGCGGAAAAGCAGAAGCCTCCTCAAGTAGCGAGTGGGCAAAGGCCTAACCTATATGTTTTGCAGCCCAGACTTGCAAACTAGATAAAATCCTATTTCACCCTTCACTCTCACCCGAGGCAATGAGAGTGAGGGACTGGGAAAAGGCACAAAAAGGGTTGCATTGGTGAACTCAGGAGTGCAAACAAGGCTTCCATCTCTCCTCAAGACATCCACTTACCCTACCTGATCTTTTTGCTCACCCTCCTTCAATCCAACATCTGCCGCCCCCTCCCGAATGCAGCTGCCTGAGAACTAAATGGAAATGGAAAAATTGAATATCAAGGAGGCTGTGCTACAATGATCTGACATTTATGCCCCTTCTGGGAATCTATACTAAGAAAAATTGAAATGAAAAAAACTTGATATTATTAATAACAGCATTATATATGACAGCTATGCCATGCTTTTTGAAAGTTCAAGTAAGGCTGCTTTGCTTTTACAAAAAGACTAACATTAGTATCAGTCTTGTTAATCCAAAGAAATCTGAGGGGGATTTTTACTTTCATGACAATAGAGTGAAAAGAGGGACCTGAGGGGTAGAACAAGAATTCAGACTCTTGACTTGCACACAAAAGTTTACACTGGTTCAATCCTCTGAGCACTGCTGGGTATGGGTTCAAATAAACTTCAATGCTACCCCAAAAATAAAGGATGAAAGAGTCTCTGTGCTTGGTTTGAGCAGTAATTTTAGAGACAGTTTACATACCACTGACAGAGAGGGGTGCCCTGGGTTACTTCATGTATGTTATCTAATTAAACTATAAGCCCTGCTTCCACTATATGTTAGTGTTTTCATAGGTTTTATAAGGTATTTAGATGATTAGGTAGGAGAAAAAACTTCCAGTATGTCAAAAATATAGCCCTTTTATGTGGTAAATAAAGTAATATTGCAAAGAAATAACAAATACTCAAAGGCAACAGGCAGAAACTGAGAACTAGTATCTTTTTTTAAAAGCAGTTTATTGATTGATTGGTTTTTGGGCCGCACCTAGTGATGCTCAGAGGTTAATTCTTGCTTCTGGCAAGCTCAAGGGACCATATGGGATGCTGTGAATCTGGGTCTGTCCCGGATCGGCCACATGCAAGGCAAATGCCTCACCACTGTGCTGTATCTCTGGCCCTGAGAACTAGTTTCTAATAGGATGCATATCACTGTAGTGGGGTTAGAGGTAATAGGGGGGTGTGGGCAGACATTAGAACATGGGAGAGAAACACTGACATTCTAGTGAGGGTATGATGTTGGAATGTTTCTTTGCATGGAACCCTGCCATAATTCACAAAATCATGATACCTAAAATAAAAATTTAAATGTAGTTCAATGTATTTATAAGAAAATATTTAAATGGCTTAATTAAATGTTTTAAGAAATAGAAAGGCCATTTCCACCTTGAAAGGGATGATTTAAAGATGTTTTCATGGACCAAGAGATAATACAGGATTTCAGATATATGCCTTACATGTGAATGACCCCATTTTGATCCTATCACTGCATGGTCCCTTAAGTATTAAAAGATATGGCCCTGCAGACTCCAGAGTTAAATGTGACTCAGGTAATCACCAGCTGAGTAGTGCTGTATCCTCATTGGTCTGAATGGTTACAAATCTTCAGGCCTCTTGAGTTCCACTTGGAAATCCCCCCCCCTGAATGTTTTTGCTTGATTTCATTTGGGGGGTCACACCCCAGTGGTACTCAGACATCACCCCTGGCTCTGCAGTCAGGAATTACTCCTGGCAGCAGTGCTCAAGATCATATGGTATGCCAGGCTGATTGCAATGCAAATGCCCTACCTGCTGTACTATGGCTCTGCCCCCCAAAATGTTTTTAATAGTATGGGCTACTGCAAAAATCTTGAGCCTAAGGGATATTACAGTGGGCAAGGCACTCGCTTTATACACAGCTAACTGGATTCAGTCCTCGGAAATACATAGAGCTAGGGTTTGAGCTATTGGATTGTGTAGTTCCTGCGGTACAGATCCTAGAATAGCCCCTGATCATTGCTGTGTGTAGAAGGGAGCAATGTTAATCTATTGCATTAAGACATGGTTTCATGTGGCACAACCCTCTGAAGGGAAATCATCCAGAAATTAAAATAATATCTTCAAAGAACTATTAGAGGCTCTTTTAGAATATTATTAAATGCAAAAAAAAAAAAAGACACTATTTTTGGCCTGATAGAGAGGTTGGGTAGAATTCAAGATAAATGAGGGCTTGTGAAGGTACTAACTGGAGGTAAATCTACTGGAACAGAGAAAGAAAGTCTGAATGTAGAATGAAACAAAAATGAATGAATGGTAGCTACAAGCCTTTGTAAGGAACAATGATTTATTTCATGTGAAATTATTTCATGTGATTTATTTCATGTGAAATTATTTCATGTGATTTATTTCATGTGAAAGGTTGAGTGTTCCACAATCTTCAGTGAGGGAGAAGGATCCCCACGCCCCCAATCTGTGTAAGACAAGAAATGTGAATCTGGTAGCAATTCCAACACAGGAAATAATCCACACACGACTGGAAAAATAACAAGCCAGGAACTCACACCGCAACTGTGCACTCACAAGCCAGCTGCTATACCAGGAGGAACTGTGAGCCAAGAAGGCAGCTTCCCCTCCGGGTTACCGAGGCAGTCTTTATTGAGAAAACCAAGCCCACCCCAGGAGTGGGGTCTAGGCCAAGTGAAAACCGGCTAGTACCAATAGTATCAGAGCAATGGAGTTATTGGAGGGCTTACAGAAGAGGAGTAGCATGGGTCATTTACATTCACTTTTGTTTGTTTATTTGTTTTGGGTCACATCTGGCAGCGCTCAGGGTTTACTCCTGGTTCTACGCTCAGAAATTGCTCCTGGCAGGCTCGGGGGACCGTATGGGATGCTGGGACTCAAACCAATGACCTTCTGCATGAAAGGCAAATGCCTTACCTCCATGCTATCTCTCCGGCCCCTACATTTTCACTTTTTGTTTTGTTTTGTTTTGTTTTGTTTTGGGACACACCTGGCAGTGCTGAGGGGTTACACCTGGCTCTACACTCAGAAATAACTCCTGGCATGCTCAGGGGACTATAGGGGATGCTGGGAATAGAACCTTGGTCCATCCCAGGTCAGTCACATGCAAGGCAAATGCCCTACCGCTGAAATATTGCTTCAGCCCCATTTTACTTTCTGGGAAGAGAAATTACTGGAGATGCTTGAGAGTAGAAGCATGAAAGATGTTCACTGTTAGGAGAGATAGTGGAATTTCTTTTTAAACCTGATCGATTTCGAAAAAGAAGTGTATCTCTATGTCAGGATTGTGGGTTCCAGCCAGGGCTTACCTGAATAGCTGGGCTGAATTGTCACCCAAGCCATAATCCAGGCCACAGACAATGGTGTATTCAAGGATGGTGGGAAGACGGTCCTCATTCCAGCAATGGGTGGCTGAAGTCTGTCTCAGTCCTTGATTAGCTCTGATAGGTAATGCACCCCATTAATTTGGAAACACCAAACTTTAGGCATTAAAGATATGAGACCTATTATAAAGTGCTTCGAACAGTTTGGCATAAAAGAAGTATTTTAAAAGTTAGCATATTTTTTTATTCTTCCTGATTTTTTTCTTTTTTTTTTTGGTTTTTTGGGCCACACCTGTTTGATGCTCAGGGGTTACTCCTGGCTAAGCACTCAGAAATTGCCTCTGGCTTGGGGGGACCATATGGGACGCCAGGGGATCAAACCGCGGTGCTTCCTTGGCTAGCGCTTGCAAGGCAGACACCTTACCTCTAGCGCCACCTCGCCCGCCCCATTCCTGTATTTTTTTAAAAACTTTTATTTACTGATTGAGGTCCTGTGATTTACAATACTTTTTTTTTTTTTTTTTTTTTTTTGGTTTTTGTTTTTTGGGTCACACCCGGCAGTGCTTAGGGGTTACTCCTGGCTCCACGCTCAGAAATCGCTCCTGGCAGGCTCGGGGGACCATATGGGATGCCGGGATTTGAACCAACGACCTTCTGCGTGAAAGGCAAATGCCTTACCTCCATGCTATCTCTCCATCCCCTACAATACTTTTGATGATGGTTTCCCGTATAGATAATTCCAACACCACATCCAGTACCAGTTGACCCACCTCCCTCCTAGAAGAACCACAGTGGCTTTCCCTTTCCACCATACTTCCCTCATCAGTTCAGTTGTGTGGCTCAGTATCCCATTGTGTTGATTTTGGCCCTTGGTTGCTACCTTGCTATGTATCTTCCCTCCTTCCCTCTCTTCCTCCCCTTCCTTCCTCCCCTTTTCCTTCCTTCCCTCCCTCCCTTCCTCCCTCTTTTCCTCCTCTTCCGTTATTCCATCCTTCCTTCCTCACCTTCCTCTCCTTCCTTCCGTCCTTCCTCTCCTTCCTTCCATCCATCCTTTCTTCCTCCTCTTCCTTCCTCCCTCCCCTTACTTCCTCCCTCCCCTTCCTTCCTTTCTTCCTTCCTCCCCTTCCTTTCTTTCTTCCTCCCCTTCCTTCCTCTCCTTCCTTCCTTCTTCCCCTTCCTTCCTCCCTTTCCTTTCTTTCTTCCTCCCCTTCCTTCCTTCCTTCCTTTCTCTCCTTCCTTCCTTCCTTCCTTCCTTCCTTCCTTCCTTCCTTCCTCCCTCGCTCCCTCCCTCCTTCCTTCCTCCTCCCCCCTCCCTCCCTCCCTCCCTCCCTCCCTCCCTCCCTCCCTTCCTTCCTTCCTTCCTTCCTTCCTTCCTTCCTTCCTTCCTTCCTTCCTTCCTTCCTTCCTTCCTTCCTTCCTCCCTCCCTCCCTCCCTCCCTTCCTTCCTTCCTTTCTTCCCTGGGATCATGCCCAGTGATGCTTAAGGGACCCTGTGGAGTTCAAGATGGACCCAGGGCTCCTGAATACAAAGTTTATACAAATACCAAGCTATCTCCCTAGCACCAGTCCAGTTGCTCCTACTTTATCCTTTTCTGATGCCGGTCTCTTGCCTTTTGTCTGGAAGCTCTCAACAGCTCTCAGTCTCCTTGCATCAATGTGCTGCTTTCCCCAAGCAATTAGCAAATCTTTGATCTAGTCAGAAAACTGACTAGAAAAAAAAACAAAAGTCCTTGGTACTTGGTTATAAAATTGCATGACTTAGTTTTGGGGTGTTTTTGTTTTGGACAGAGTGGCTCATCTCTAAATTCTTCTTCATCCCCCAGTTTATTTTAATCATTCTGCCCAGTCCTGAACTAGTTACTGAGCAACTTCACCTTCTTTTCTATCTTTCCAACTGTTCCTTGAAGCTGCGTCTTTTCCTCGGTCGCAGCTCCTGTGGCCTTGGGCCTTCGTCCACCCAGGAACGACCCGTCCAGCTGCAGGGCTGCCTGCGGCCTCTTGCCTGTCATCTTACAGCTCTGCCGGGCCTCAGGGCCTCACAGACTGCTCTAAACTGTCGCAGCATCCTTCCAGCCTGGTCTCCCTCTCACATCGCCTCAGATTTCTTCTGGCCTGCGCGACTGGGACCCATCAGCCTTGGGATTCCTGCCTCACCAATCCCAGCAGAGTCACGAGGGGGAGGCGCAGTTCCTGCGAGCACTGTTGCCAGGGTAACTTTAGCCTAGAAATAGCAGCCACTTTTCTCAATAGTCTTTTCCTGTTCCCGCTTTTAAAATTCCTCCCCCCCCCCCTTTTTTTCACAGCTTCAGGGTAAAAGACAAAACAGCTGTGTTTTATGTTTGAAAACTGCAACTCACATTCAAAATGCCATCATCCAGCAAAAAGTCTGTTTTCAGCACTTTTTTTTTGAGAAGTAGGCAATGCTTATTCTTTTATTTTAATAGAACAATGTTGTCTTAGTAGAAAAGTAATACTTTTCCATTGTTAAAAATTTGGAAGATACTAGAAGGTCCAAAAAAGAAAAAACAAGAAAACAAAAATCAGAGGGGGGTGAATGCCTATCAGTAATCCAAAATAAAATCAAATAAAAGCCACCCAGAGGCAGTTTCAACTCCTTGGATTGATTTTTGTTGCTTTTTAAGCAGCAAAAACCTTTCTTAAAATTCAGTTCGATCCAGAATTCCATTATGAAGACAGACAAGCAGCTTGGCTTGGGGTAAAGCTGACACTAGAGGCCAAGCTGCTCAGCTGAACCCTTGCTCACCAACACAGACCTGTGAGTCCCACATTCTTGACACAGGCCTTGAGGAGAGGGTTGGTTGCCTAGAGCCAACACGCCTGGTGCCAGACGTGGTCTCAGCTTGGCACTCTGGTTGCCTGGGGGAAGGAACAAATGCAATTTGGGGGTGGCCAGCCCTTTCCACATACTTCCTTTTTCTCTCTTCTTCCCTCACTAGGCAGACCATGTCAGACTGTCAGGATCTTTTAAGCACATGTAGCAGCCCTGGTGTTTGCATTTCTGCCCCTGGTTGGTTGGCAAAAACTCTTAACTCTTAAGTGATCTTCTAGGCCTCTCTATTTTCCTCTCTTTTTTTTGGGGGGGGGGCACATTCAGCCATGAGCAAGAGTTACTCTGGCTCTGCAGTCAGGAATCACTTTGGTGGTGCTTGGGGGACCATATGGAATGCCAGGCAGAATCCAACACAAGCTTGCTAAACACAAGGCAAGTGCCTTGCCATCTCTCGGAGTTCCCTCCACTCCCACTACTTCCTTAAAACCCATATTACTTCCAGTTTCAAAGCAGGGATTATCAACCTAGGGCTCAAACAGATCCTAAAAAGTAGATCTCTGTATTTTCATTACTACAGCCTTTATGAAAATTCTTCGTTTTTTTTCAGCCTTTTAAAATTGTAGGCACTGTCGTGTATAATACTCTTAGTGGTGGGCTTTTGTGTGTAGCACAACCCAGCACCACACCTTTCCCCAGTGTCCACTTCCCTCCACCACTATCTCCCTTCCCCCCATCCTTCCCCTATTTTCCCTCTGTGGTAAGTTTTCTACTAAAGGCAAGTTCTCAGTTTCTGTTGCCTGTGGACATTTGTTATTTCTCTATGTTTCTGAGATCTTGAGTATGAGAGAGGTCATACTTTGTTCTTCCTTTTCCTCTGTCTAGTTTCATTCAGCACAATACTCTCCAGATCCATTCATGTAACAACAAATAGCAGATTTTATTTTTTTTAAATGATCGAGTAGTATTCATTGTCTGTATGTACTGTTGTTTCTTTAGCCATTCATTTGTTCTTGGGTATTTGAGTTCTTTCCATACTATTGAGAATAGTGCTGTTTTGAACACAACAGTACAAATGTCTTTTCTGGATAGATTTTTTTTTTGGGGGGGGGAGGCATAGGACAGATGCCAAGAAGTAAAATTGCTGGGTCATAATGGCAACCTAATTCTTCATTTTTTGAGGAGTGGTGATACTATTCTTCTAAAAGCACAGGCTAGTCAACATTTCTACCAGTGATGGTTGCTTTTTCTCACATCCACACCAACACCAGTTGTTTTGTTCTTAGTGTTGTGTGCCAGTCTCACTGGTGTAAGCTGATGTCTCATTGTTGTTTTGATTTGCATTTCCCTGATAATTAATTCAGAATGCTTTTTCATATATCTTTCAATCATCTATTTTCTTTGCAGAAGTTTCTGTTCATCTCTTCCCTGCATTTTCTTCTTTTTGGTCTTTGGGCCACACTCAGTATCACTCAAGGGTTACTGGTTCTGCACTTAAAGATCACTCAGAATTTGGGGAACATATGGGATGCTGAAAATTGAACCCTAGTTGGCTGCCTGCAAGACAAATTTCCTACCCACTGTGCTTTGACTCCAGCCTCTCCCCTGCACTTTTTTGAAGAGGGCCGTTGTTCTTGTTTTCTTATAAAGTTTGCCAGTGCTTTATATATCTTAGATATTAATGCTTTGTCAGATGAAAGCTCTCCAAGTCAGGGCTTTATTTATTTATTTTTTTTTTTACTTCTGGTCCTCATTGCTTTTGCAGTGCAGACTTCTTAGTTTGATGCAGTCCTGTTTATTGATCTTTGCTTCTATTTCCTTGGCCAGTGATGTTGAATCATTGAAGACCTTTAGAATAGAATAGCTTTAATGTCATAAAATGTCCTACTGATGTTTTCCTCAATATAATTTATAAATTCAGGTCTGATATTGGGATCTTTAATCAATTTTGACTGAACATTGGTGCATGTTGTTAGAGAAGAGTCTGACTTCTTCATTTTTTTTTTGGTTGTGATGACCAGTTATCCCAGCAATGTTTTCTGAAGAAGTTTTTCTTATTCTACTTAATAGTTTTCATGTAAATTCTCTTTATATGTATACATATTTTGAATATTACAGTAACTTTTACTTCAACATAATTGAAATATTTGCATTTAAATAACTTAATGGTTGAACTATTCATTATTATAGGGAAAATTATTTTATTATATATCTTGTTTCCCTTGCTTTTAACCTTGACTTTGATGTGTCTGTCATGTTATTGAAACAGACGATTAGCATTTTCTCCTCAAATGCAGTAATATTGTCTTACTATTATTTTAACCACCATTATTAGCTTTGACTGACCTTAGAATAAAAATTAATGATAGTGACACTACTTTCTTCGAGTGATCATGCTTTCCCCAATTATCACTTAAGTTATAACTACTGAAAAATATTTTCTAAAACTGGTAATTTTACCTAATTGACGTGCTCAGAGAAGATTTCTTGCAAATGAAATACCATCACCAGAGCATCTTTCAGAAAGTGTTATTACTTTTATTTTCCTTGGTTTGGGGCCCACACCTAGTCATGTGCAAGTCTTGGTCCTGGCTTTGCATTTTGCACTTTGCACTCGCCAGTATCACTCCTGGTGAACTCAGGGAACAATATGGGATGTCATGGATTGAACCTGAGGTTGACCTTGCACAAGGTTCATGATTCTGTGACATGAAGTCATGTCATGCAATACTTCGCAACACACATAGTATCTTCTTGTTATAGGTTCCAGCTGATACTGAATTTAGTTTGAATTTTCTGAAAGTTGGATCCTTTGAGTATGGACATTCTATGGACATTCTCCACTAGACATGTACTAAACTCAGGGATCATTTTTTGACTAAGAGAAACACGAGTAAGTCCCTGCTTACTTTCATTGGTCTGTGACAAGCAGTTGCAAGGCTAAGCTACTAGGATTGTGCTTCTGGAAGTCCACACCCAGCCTTCCTCCGCTTGCCAGTAATTCGGTAACCCCACCTTGCACCTTCACCCACCTAATGATATGCAGATTGGTATATGCTCCATCTCTCTCTTGGATTCCGAACATGATGACATAAGGAAAAGAATAAAATGAGACAGACCCCATATTTTCTACTCTTTTATTGAGGCTTCAATGAGAGTGTTTCATTCAATATCTTAAACATTGTTTTTGTTTTCTGAGCCACCCCCAGCATTGCTCAAGGGTCACTCCTCTCCCTGTACTCAGGGATCATCCTGATGGGCTTGGGGACCATATGGGATGCCAGGGATCAAACCCAGTTTGCCCAAGTGAATGTCAAACGCCCTACCTGCTGTAGTATCTGATCCCTCCTTTTATTTTTGATGCGTGCAAATGCAACTCTGGGAGTGCCCCTGAATTTCCTGTGGTTGTGTGTAAGAAAATGCAGAAATTCTTGATTTTATAAAGGAAAACTTAAGCTCACATTTGATTATACGTATTGCCAATTGATTTTTGTCAATGGCACTAAGAGTTTTGTAGGGAAAGAAAAGTTATTTCAGTAAATTATGCTAAAATGTAATAATTGTCTTTAAAAAATAAATACGTAAAGGGAAAAACAAAAAGTAGAGATGAAAAGGAAAACTGGAAGGACAAAAGTGAAGTCCCCTTGAGCTAGCTGCCTTGGGTACCGGCCGCTAGGCTGCTGAGCTCCCGGAGCCGCGCGCCCTCTTGTGGTCACACATGAGCATCGCGACTGCTTGCGCTGCGTTCCACTGGGTTGGCTTTACCACCGGCCCCCAGCTGGTGGTCCCCACTTTATGGCATCCCAGCAAGGTAGGCCTGCATCTCTTTGAAATCAGTTGCACGCAGAGCTTTATGTTCCATGTGGTATGGCTTGATGAAAAAACCCTGACACATGGAGACAGGGGTTAAGTAAAATCTGTCATTTCCCCTGGTTAGATGTTTGCTCCCTTCAACTGAATCCTTCCAGTTCCGGGCCTAAGGGAATACAAATGGGGACAGGAGTGGAGAGACTTTGGCGGTGCTTGTCCAGAAAGCCAGCACCTTCCCACCACACCCCTTTTCTCTGTGTTTCCTTGCAAGGGGACTGACTGCAAGGTGGACCGAGTCCATCCAAAAGGACTAGATGGACCAGTTGGAGCCCACCTTAGAGGATCTTGACTCTGGGAATTGTCTTAAGTTGTAAAATACTCACTGGATGAGTTCTGGGCCTCTCTGTCCTTGGTTCTGGGCATAGAATATGTGCTTAATACACACTGAATAAAATAACAAAGAGGTATTTGTGTGTATGTGATATCCAATGTCAACTATGGTTTTATAGGCAGCATGCCGTTTTAATCCTCACCTCAGACTCATTGAACATTTGAGAATAGACCCTGAAAAGACAAACTTCGTTTAATAACAAAGTATCCTTTATTCCCCCCAATCCTTCTTCAAGGGAAAAACCTGAATATATAGTCTATATATTGTCAGAAACAATATCTGCTCATAACCTAAATGCTGTTTAATCTGATGTTAATATATTGTTACCTGTTGTGTATGTAAATATTTTGGGGGATTACTATGTTACTCACCCTAAACTGATTGGTGATTGTGCCCCACCCTAGGGTGTGACCTGGCATTCTGCTCCCACCCTAGGGTAGGACCTGATTCTGCTTCCACCATTGGTTGGTATCTGATCCCACCATTGGGTAGCACCTGACTCTGGGGTATAAAAACAAGGGTCTGTGGAAGGCCGAGGCTTTTTTGCTGGAACTGAAGCTGAGTCTTTGGACTTTAGTTTTGTCCTCCAAATAAAGCGAATATTTCCACGAGCCTGACTGTCTGCGAGCTGTTTACCCGCCGTTTCACCTCAGAACCGTGGGCTAGACAGGGTGGCAGACGCGTGCTCCGAGCTGGAAGAAAATACCTCATCCTCCATCCCACCATCAGTCAACCTCTTCAGCGGCTGACTTGCTACAGTTACCCATAATGAATAATGATGAGAGGGCCTTGAGTAGTCTTACAGAAAGGCTATCAGGCTGATGATTTTCTTTACCTATCAAAATGTGCTGTTATGGCCAACCTTGCATGCAACTGACCTAGGTTCAATCCCCAGCATCCCACATGGTCCTCTGGGCACCACCAGTAGTGATTCTTGTGTGTAGATTCAGAAGTAAGCCCTGAGCACCACCAGGTAAGACCCTCAAACAAACAAACAAACAAACAAAGCCTAAAAAGTTTTGTCTTAGAGGAAATGAAGTCCAAAAGAGCTAGAGGTTCCTCTGTCAGGTGAAGCATCGAAAAAAGTTCCACACAAGGAATTAATAATGAGCTTAGATAAACTCTGAGGTCCCTGTTATAATTACCTTACTCTAAATTTCAAAGAATACTTTTGAGAATAGACCCTTAAAAATAAAACTTTGTTTAATAGCAAAGTATCCTTTATTCCCCCAATCCTTGACTTGGTTTTTGCTCTTGCTTAATGCCCCACTCATCAACATTTTATTTTAAAATGTTAAAATGTTGATGGAGGACCATAAATCAGTGCATGTAAATGGTAGACAGCTTCTGGCCAATCTCATGGAGGAAATCATTCTCTTGCTGTGCTAGAATAACTCATACACATGCTTAAGACTCCAGTTCCTGTCCCTCTCTCCTGCTATTCTGTGATGTGGCTCTCAGATGGTTGATAGGCATTGCTTTCCCCAGATAATAGGTCCTGATTCTGGGTTAGCATCGCTCCCTCTAATTCCACATCTATAGACTGCACATGCCTTGATTTTCTGTTTCACTCTGGCTGCTTTCTTGCAAAAGTAGGATCTAAGTAAAGGAGAAAAGCAAAACTATCTGAACTATCTAGCAAACTCTAGTCCTGAGCTACAACCAAATGTTCCCAGAATCTTCTAATATGCTGTCGTTTTATTACTTGGCTGGATATCACCATTTGTTTGGTACTCTTTGAAAGGTGAATAAGCATCTGAACGAGAGAGCAGTTTCTGGGGAGAAGGTAGATCTTAAGGAGTTGAGGCTTAAGGAATTGAAGGTTTCCTGGGGTAGAAGGAACGAATAATCCAAACCCTTCTCAAAGAGTCAAAGTCAGAGTCTTATTGAAATGGGTCACTGAGATGGATTCTGACTGAAAGACCTTTGAAATAAAAGTCCCCTAAGTGCCAAGGTGATGAGGTTAGTGACAAGCTTGTCATAGGCTCATAGGTGATATTTTCTGGGTCATTTTCTTTTTATGGAGAGCTACACTCAGCAATGCTCAGGATTTACTCCTGGCTCTGTGCTCAGGGATCATTCCTGGCAGTGCTCAGGAAACTGAAAGAGTTCTGGGGATCTGACTAGTCGTGCATAAGGCAAACACATTACCTGTTGCACTCTATGCTCTGAGCATATGTTCTAAATCTCTGAGATATTTCAGCTCTCCTGGGAGTGAGCAAGTTGTGTTTGGTCTGCATCAAGTCAAGTCAAGCAACTTGGTCTCAAAATTACCTGAGAGAACCTGAAACATTCTCCATGAAATAGAACACTGGAAGAATTGTCCTCTTCAAAGTGCTCTTATAAGGCCTAGAAGATAGAAAATACAGTGGTCAGGACACTTGCCTAGTATGCATATCTCAGGGTTCCTTATGCATCACTGTGTGTGGCCCTGGGGAACCCCAGAACCTTTGAGGTGGCCAGTATGATCCTCTCACCGCAGGGCCTGAGCACTACAGCATTCTTGGGCCCTTGTATTGGATTGCCAACAGGCTAGCCACAAATCATCTGTGTGGCACCCCATGCCTCCTGAGCACCTCTGGGGAGTATCCCCAGACTACTACAGCCACAATGAAATGCTCTTATAAAAAATCATCATGGGACTGGAGAGATAGCACCACAGTAGGGCATTTGCCTTGCACACAGTTGATTCAGGACAGACAGTGGTTAGAATCCCAGCATCCTATCTGGCTGGACCCCCGGGCCTGCCAGGAGCGGCTTCTGTGCACACAGCCAGGAGTAACCCCTGAGCACCGCTGGGTGTGACCCAAAAATTAAAAAACAAAACCAAAAACATCAGTACTTGGATATACATGACTATCTCCTAAATGTGCAGGAGACACAGCCTTATGTGTGACAGAAGATTGAAACAGGTTTTCTACCATGTTGAGTTTGTAAACATTGTGAGTTCCAAGCATAAGAGGCATTTGTGTGTCAATGACTGACCAATATAAAGGAAAAGGACAGACAAAAGATGTCTGGTGGAATTGCCAAAATTAGCAAGTTGGTGGTGATTGTGGTAAGAAGCTGAAAAAAAATAAGTCTTTCTAAGGCTTCCAAAATCTACTTGGGTATTTGGCAAATTATCGTTCTCTACTTGTGAAAAATTCAGTTTGATAGAGTGTGTATAAAATAAGACTCAAGCATGCCTCCAGCCCTCTGCTGTGATTTCATATTCCGTGTGTTCTTTCAATTGGTCTTCATTTCATTTTTACTTTCTGGTTTGCAGCAACCAAACAACTTATGATAGCAATAGGGACACTTCTATTTCAGCCTTTGAAAAAGTATAATAATTAAAAATTGATCAGAATTTGGGGCCAGATTGATAACATAGGGGTTAATTCCTTTCCTTTGCATGCTGCCAACCCTGACTACTACTGATTTCCCAAAGCACTTGAAATAGTGACCCCTCACCACAAAAATAAGAGTGAACGCTAAGCACAACTGAGTATGGATCGCCCCCCAAAAGAGTCAGTATGGGTACAAAAACAAGAATGGGATAAAATATCTGCTACATTCTTCTATCATTTCAGGCATAAAGATGAATTTTGTTTTAAAGTTACTTGATTTCCATGTGCTGAATCTTTTCATTATTTTTAGCATGCACATTAGTGTAACATTGAAATTACTTGGTTCTTTTCTTTTCCATTAGAGTCTGTAACCAAATTTATCCCTCAGGGAAGGGGGTCGGGTTCCCTGGGTCACAGTGTCACTGTCACAGCTTTTGGGACCAGTGGTTGGGGCAGGCACTGAATATGACACAGCTGCACAAATTACATGCTTCTTAAAAATAGCTTTTTTACTAGAGGAAGGAATAATTGGATTTTTAAAAAAATTTCCTGTGTAAGTAATAAACATTTATTGAGACGTCTGAGGAAGATGGTAATGACCTCCCAACATGAGTGAGTGAGCTTGGTTCGATTCCATGACATGACGACCATTTTGCAGAACTTGTAGACTGCTGCACTGCATCTGGCACCATTTTCTGGTCAGCCTTTTCTGATCAGCGCCTCTTGCAGGTGAGCAGGGTGGGTTGAGGGGCTCACTCAAAGTTAAGGGCCCTGGCTCAGCCTTGCAATGTTTCTCAGTGCAGACAGTCATATCCAAATCTGCTCACAGTTGCCTTCCTCCTGCTCCTATTATGTTCCCTCACACCTTGGATCCCACTTGCTGACCTAGTGATAGGATTAGGGAACTGGGGCCAGCTGCAAAAAATGAAAATGCTGATTGGGGCCTGAGAGATAGCATGGAGGTAGAGGTGTGCATACAGAAGGACAGTGGTTTGAATCCTGACATCCCATATGGTCCCCTGAGCCTGCCAGGAGCGATTTCTGAGCATAGAGCCAGGAGTAACACCTGAGCGCTGCCAGGTGTGACTCAAAAACAAACAAACAAAAAAATAAAATGATGCCCCGATAATAATTCTTTTGGGGAAGACAGAAAAGCGTGATTCAAGAATAAGGCTTCACAGACTCCAGGGGAAATGAAACTACTTTCAGAAATCTTACTCTCACAGCCCTTCTAGTTTGATGTCACTTATTTTATCTCGCAAATAATTGACCATAAGCCACAAAACAAAGTGAATGGAAATACCTATAATTTGGGGGGGGGCGAGAAACTCAGTGTGCTGAGTTAATAATAAAAGGATTTATAAGAATGAGTTGAAAAATGAGTGCTGATGTACATAAAACACAGGTTTCTGAGTATTTTTAAGTTATAAGGAGAAGATACAGTATTGTTGATGTTGATTATAGACCTAAATATTATCTCTAATTCATTCTCTTACACTTAAATGTTCATTTGGTAATATATTTTATTTTTGCTATTTTTTGGGGAGCACACCCAATAGCACTTCAAAGTTACTCCTGGCTCTGTGATCAGAAATGACTCCTTGCAGACTTGGGAGATATATTGGATACTGGGGATCTAACCCGGGACAGTCATATGCAAAGCAAACATCCTATCTATCTTCTGTGCTATTGCTCTGGTCCCATTGTAATATACTTTAAATATTATTCTGATGTTTCCTTTTTAGTTTGTTTTGGGGCCACACTCAGTGGTGCATAGGGCTTATTACTGGTTCTCTGCTCAGGGATCACTCCTGGACGTTGGGGATAGGACCTGGGTCAATTTTGTGCAAGGCAAATGTCCTGCCTGCTGTACTATGGCCCATTATTCAGGATTTAGTTGTCTGAACGTTTTTATTCGTATATGTGGAGAGAAATGTGTTTCAAAAAGAACCACACATACACAAACACACATAAAAATTAACAAAATCGGGGCTGGAGAGATAGCATGAAGGTAAGGCATTTGCCTTGCATGCAGAAAGTTGGTGGTTCGAATCCGGCATCCCATATGGTCCCCCGAGCCTGCCAGGAGCGATTTCTGAGCATAGAGCCAGGAGTAACCCCTGAGCGCTGCCGGTGTGACCCCCCCAAAAAATGAACAAAATCAACAAAAAAAATGTATTTCAATCTGTGATTCACATTTGATTTTGTTGTTTAATTTCCACATCTCCCAAAGGAATAGGATTTATAGCCTTTAAGTATCCTCACCTGGAAGAGACATGAAACTGAAAAGCAATGAGCAGGCACTGAGCCAGTGGTTCCCAAATGACAGTCATTGTTTTGTGACAGACATATTTGTGTCAGTTACCCTACTTTGTCCTTTGTATTTTTTCTTGTATGTACAGTAAAACCCATGGTTTGTGTGATCTCCACACACCGTTTTTCTAACCCCAGGAGGACAGGTCTGAAGAAGCAGGGTAGAGATGGAGAATTAATAGGCCAAGCCAGTCAGAAAAGAGAAATGGAGTCAGTGACTTCTGGTGATTTCTCCCTTGTGGTGTCTGCTCCCAGTGCCAGCCCAAACGGCCTTTTTTCTTATCCCAGAAGAAAATCCACCAGGGTGGAGCAGGGCAGGGCAGAGTAATCAGGTGGGCTTTTCCATGTCAAAGGAGATATTCAACAGAAAGAGGGAAATGGGGGAGTGCTTTTGTTTTAGGTTAATAGCTGGGTGTCATCATACACTGCACCACTCATTAATCTTCTGTCAACAATACAAATATAGTCTGTATATAGAATTATAAAACTAGACGTATATAGACTTATAAACATGTCTGTTTAAGAGAATTGCAAATCCTACAAATAAATTCTCTTGATCACTTCATTGAACTCCATTTCATAACCAAGTGATTCTCTTGCTATAAATGATCTTCTGAAAGTTGGATCATTGTCATGACGACTGATGTAAAAACTGCATGTACAGGAACATAATGGGAACACTTTTTTTTTTTTTTTTCAGAGCAACTATTTTTTACCCCTTTTCTTGTGATAGAGCCTCATGGAATAACAACTTGCTTGCTAGGTATGGCCAGAACAAGAAGTCTGTGTTTCTACATGCATTAAGTATGTTTCTACATGCATACGTGTGCACACACGGTTCTACACACATGCATGCTTCTATATGCATGCATACACGTGTACACGCACGCACGCATGTTTTGACACGCAGAACCTCTTCGTTTCATTGAAGAGCATTTCAGTTCTGCTCCAGAAAGCAGCCTCAGAAACTGGGGGCGTGCGGGAGAGCGGGAGAGCGGGAGAGCGGGAGGGCGAGCCAGAGAGCTGGCAAGCGGGCAGGGCAGGGCAGGGCAGGGCAGGGAAAGGGAGGGGAGGGGAGGGGAGGGAAGCAACCTTGCTTGGGCGGCCCGGAACCTTAGCGCGGGCGCAGGCTTTCCTGCGGACGGACGGACGACAGACGCGGCGGGCCGGAAGCGCGGCGTGAGCATGCGCACGCGCAGCGCGCGGGGACCCGGGCCGAGGCGGCTATGGAGGCGGACGTGCTGGACACGCTGGAGGCGCTGGGGTGAGCGAGCGGGCCCGGGGCGGTCCGAGCGAGGGGCGCGGCGGGGCCCCTCGCCCACTCCGCTCTGCCCCGCTGCTCGCGGGCTGGGCTGGGCTGGGCCGGGCCGAGGCTGGGGCTCCGCATGCGTCGTTCGCTCCTTCCTTCACTCGTTCAGCTCTTCTTTTTGGAGGGGCTCCTGGATTTGCACTCATTCATTTCTTCCTAGATTTGCACACTCGTTCATTTCTTCCTGGACTTGCACGCTCATTCATTTCTTCCTGGACTTGCACATTCGTTCATTCCTTCCTGGGCTTGCACGCCCATTCATTTCTTCCCCTTTCCTTCCATCCTTCGCTCCCTCTCCCTCTCTCCCCACCAGTGCCTTCTGTATCTTAGATTCATAAACCCTTTATTAGAGGCTGATGGGCGACTCGTTTCTCCCATTCTGCGTGCAGTCTTCGTACCTGGCTCCCCTTTTTGTTTGAGTTAGCAGAAGCTTCTCTCAGTTTAATGGAGCCCCCTTTGCTTACCTTTTCTTCTACCCGCTCGGTCAGCGGTGTTTCTTCCTTGAGGATAACTTTAACTTCAGTGACATAGAGTGTTTCTGCCTACATTTTCTTCTCTGTACCTTCTGGCTTCAGGTCTTATGTTCGGGTCTTTAATCCAGATTGATCTGACTTTTGTACACAGTGTTAAAGAGGGGTCTGATTTCCTTCCTTCCTTCCTTCCTTCCTTCCTTCCTTCCTTCCTTCCTTCCTTCCTTCCTTCCTTCCTTCCTTCCTTCCTTCCTTCCCCTCTATCTCTTCCTCTCCCTCCTTCCTTCTCTCCCTCTTTTTAGCTACATATTACCTGGGTGTTAGTATTACTCTAAGAACGGTTTACACACTGGGCAGAGGGAAAGCTGTTTCCCATCGCTAACACTTACTTCCCCGTTAGATGTCCTATTGCCATTGTGTGTTTATATGTGTGTGTGTTACTTCCCCGTTAGATGTCCTATTGCCATTGTGCTATATGTGTGTGTGTTTATGTATGTGCGTGAGTCCTATTGCCATTGTCTGTCTATATGTATGTGTCTATGGGATCTGGGGTAAATTAAGAGACGTGCCACAGTCTCAGCCGAATTCTGTCTTCAGTCTCTCTGTTCTTTAGTTCATTTGTTGTCTTTGAACTCTTCTCTCTTCCTCCCCTCCAAGTTAATTCCAAGATAATGGTCTCTGCTTCTGGGGAAAGACAAAATGCAAAGCAAAGTGTAAGGCGTGTGTGTGAGCAGGAAAGAGAATCTAGGCCAGACTCGAGGGGGTGAAACCCGGTGTGGTCTGGAGCTTTCCACCTCATGGAGAAGAACCGCAGATTTTATTACGCACCAAGACCACCCCCCTGGGCAGAGGGAGCAAAAGCTAAAGGCCTGTGTCTTGGAACTTGTCCCAAGTGCTTGCCTGGTCATGTGGTGGCATTTCTTGGGGGGGGGGGGTAATTTCCAGAGCCTTTGCAAAGCCTGGGAACCATTTTGCCCTGTTCCTCAACTTTTCTCCCAAGATTCATCTGTTAACTGCTTTTGTGCTGCGATAATAATACACGTTGCCTCCATTCACCTTACTTAACCTGTACCAAGTAGGTTCAATTGGACCTAATTAATGGTAGTTAGTTGAAATAACAGTGATTAATCGAGGATTTAAGGTTTGTTTTTAGAAGGATCAGGCAGATCAGCTTTGTTCAGGGGCTACTTAGGAGTTACTGGGATCATTCTACACCTGCATGCTCCCCAACAACTGTTTCATAATCTTTTTTTTTTTTTTAATGTTGTGGATTGAACCTATATCTCATACAATGCAAGGAATGTGCTTTTCCACAGAGCCACCTCCCTAACTAGATGGCCATTTTTACTTAAGTGAATTCCTTAGGAAAATTTACTTACCTTGGTTAGGGAAGTAACCAGACAAGTTAAAATATTTCATAGAATGCTAAAAGTATTTAGGGCTGAACACATTTAATAGTGGGAATGCCAGAGAGAATACGGGAGATAAGGAACTTGCCTTTGTGTGTTCGGTTTGATCCAAGGCATAAGATTTCTCACCATCCAGGAATGGATTATTTCCTTTGTGTGTGTTTGTGTGTGTATGTATATACATATCTATCTATCTATCTATCTATCTATCTATCTATCTATCTATCTATCTATCTATCTATCGTCTATCTATCTATCTATCTATCTATCTATCTATCTATCAGCTAGCTAGCTAGATATCTATCTAATCTATCATCTATCCTTGGATTTGGTGGCAGTATCTACCCCAAAAAGGAAAAGGCATTCTGTAAATAGTTGTGTTTATTTTTTCCCCACCCGGTGGTGCTCAGGGGTACTCCAGGCTCTGTCCTTAGAAATCACTCCTGACAGGCTCAGGATGCTGAGGTTTGAACCCGGGTTGGCCGCACTCAAGGCAATCACCCTACCTGCTGTGCTTTGGCTCTTATAGTTTATTTTTATTTTATTTTTGGTTTTTGGGCCACACCTGGTGACTCTCGGTTACTCCTGGCTATGTGCTCAGAAATCTCTCTGGCTTGGGGGAACCATATGAGACACTATCGAACCCAGATCTGTCCTGGGTCAGCTGCGTGAAAGGCAAGTGCTCTACCACTGCACTATTGCTCCTGCCCCAATTATTGAAATTTTTATACATTATTGAAAGTGTATCAGATCCCTTAGTAAACTAGGAGTAAACATAGATACCCTATCGCTTGTGCCACCACTCCAGCCCCCTTATAGTTTATCAATTTAAAAAATTACATTTGCATGGATTGGCAGGATTAACATCATTAAAATGGCAATACTCCCCAAAGCACTGTACAGATTTAATGCGATCCCCCTAAAGATACCCATGACTTTCTTCAAAGAAGTGGACCAGGCACTTTTGAAATTTATTTGGAACAATAAACACCCTCGAATAGCTAAAGCAATCATTGGGAAAAAGAATATGGGAGGAATTACTTTCCCCAACTTTAAACTTTACTACAAAGCAATAGTTATCAAAACAGCATGGTATTGGAATAAAGACAGGCCCTCAGATCAGTGGAATAAGCTTGAATACTCAGAGAATGTTCCCCAGACATACAATCATCTAATTTTTGATAAAGGAGCAAAAAATCCTAAATGGAACAAAGAAAGCCTCTTCAACAAGTGGTGTTGGCAAAACTGGGTAGCCACTTGCAAAAAATTGAACTTAGACCCCCAGCTAACATCATGTACGAAGGTAAAATCCAAATGGATTAAAGACCTCGATATCAGCCCCAAAACCATAAGATATATAGAACAATACGTAGGTAAAACACTCCAGGACATTGAGGCTAAAGGCATCTTCAAGGAAGAAACTGCACTCTCCAAGCAAGTGAAAGCAGAAATTAACAGATGGGAATATATTAAGCTGAGAAGCTTCTGCACCTCAAAGGAAATAGTGCCCAAGATACAAGAGCCACCCACTGAGTGGGAGAAACTATTCACCCAATACCCATCAGATAAGGGGCTAATCTCCAAAATATACAAGGCACTGACAGAACTTTACAAGAAAAAAAACATCTAATCCCATCAAAAAATGGGGAGAAGCAATGAACAGACACTTTGACAAAGAAGAAATACAGATGGCCAAAAGACACATGAAAAAGTGCTCCACATCACTAATCATCAGGGAGATGCAAATCAAAACAACGATGAGATACCACCTCACACCCCAGAGAATGGCACACATCACAAAGAATGAGAATAAACAGTGTTGGCGGGGATGTGGGGAGAAAGGAACTCTTATCCACTGCTGGTGGGAATGCCGTCTAGTTCAACCTTTATGGAAAGCGATATGGAGATTCCTCCAAAAACTGGAAATCGAGCTCCCATACGATCCAGCTATACCACTCCTAGGAATATACCCTAGGAACACAAAAATACAATACAAAAACCCCTTCCTTACACCTATATTCATTGCAGCACTATTTACCATAGCAAGACTCTGGAAACAACCAAGATGCCCTTCAACAGACGAATGGCTAAAGAAACTGTGGTACATATACACAATGGAATATTATGCAGCTGTCAGGAGAGATGAAGTCATGAAATTTTCCTATACATGGATGTACACGGAATCTATTATGTTGAGTGAAATAAGTCAGAGAGAGAGAGAAAAACGCAGAATGGTCTCACACATTTATGGGTTTTAAGAAAAATGAAAGACATTCTTGCAATAATAACTTTCAGACACAAAAGAGAAAAGAGCTGGAAGTTCCAGCTCACCTCAGGAAGCTCATCACAAAGAGTGATGAGTTTAGTTGAATAAATAACTACATTTTGAACTGTCCTAATAATGAGAATGTATGAGGGAAATTGAGAACCTGTTTAGAGTACAGGCGGGGGTCGGGTGGGGAGGAGGGAGACTTGGGACATCGGTGATGGGAATGTTGCACTGGTGATGGGTGGTGTTAAAAAAAAAAAAAAACTTGATCATTCAATTGAATGATCTTATCATTTCAAAGAAATGTAGGGACTTTCTACCAATGTTACCATGATGATGATTTATCTATCTATACTTTTTGTGCTAACAGCATCTAATAAAACATGGAGAGAAATTTAAAAAAAAAATTACATTTGCTAGAATCTTTTATCAAATAAGAACCACTATTATGGAGGAGAGTTTACTTCAGCTATTAAATTTTAAGTCACTGTTTAGACACAGGAGAAGTCAGTAGTGGGCAGAGTGAACATATAAACACATGCCTAGCATGTATATGGCCTTGAGTTTGATCTGACACTATATAGCGGGGTCCCACAATGGGCCTGAGCACTGCTAGGAGTGGCCCTATTGTTTTTAAGTTCTTTTTTAGAGCTGTATAGATACCAAGACTTCAGGGAGGGTGAGAGAGAAACTGGGGAAGTTTGCAGAAAACTGTTGGTGTGGAAGGTTGATGTACATTGTATGACTAAAAGTCGATCATGAACAACTTTATCTGTGAAAACTCACAAGCAAACAACTATTACGAACAACCTTGTAACCATTAAGAAAAAGGAGCTGGTGGCACAAACCCAGAAAACTGCAGGACCTGGAAATACAGAATGCTTCTGTGGATTTTTTGCTTGTTTGTTTTTATACTTTTACAACATTTTATGTCTTTCTTCCTAGGTATAAGGGACCCCTGTTAGAAGAGCAAGCCCTTAGCCAGGCCACAGAGGATGGATTGTCATCACCTGAGTTTTCTGAACTCTGTGTTTGGTTAGGCACTGAGATAAAATCACTTTGCAACTTGGAAGAGAGTATCACTTCAGCTGGTATTGTCGCTGCACTTTATTTACTTCTGTTTTTAGTTTAGTAATAAAGTGGAACAATAGCTTATGGTTTCCATTTGATCTGGAATGTACTGACTATATAAAGAAAAATCATTAATATGAAGAACTTCACTATTCCTGTGACCTTTGTGAAGGAATTCAATCTTCAGTTTTGTTCTTAACTTTGTATAAAATTGTAAGCAATTATTTATTTATTCTTTAGAAAATGTGGAGTCTGAATGTGGATAGTTAACAAGTTTACTTTTTGAGTCCTACTGATTTTGAATCAGTGCAGTTATTTAAGGGGTGTGAGGGTATTCCAAGGAGGCTCCACTGGAAGCCTACAGGGACTCCAGGCTGGACCTAGAGTTGCAGTGCCATTGATTTATGGTGCGCAGGGCTGCTTATGCCTCGATTGGACTCCTCTGGCTGTGTGTAAGCCAGGCACGTGCTATCTCCCTGTCCTAAGGTGTTCTTTTTAAGTACATGTCCTAAATCAAGTGTTATTCCCAGACATATGCTGTGGATATAGGTTGCATAGAAATACTTTTCTTTCAAAATACTGTATTGACTATAGAAATTTACTTTTTCATTACTATCTTGATATCTGGCGATCTTGTGGATCTTTGGCAGAACTTCAGGCCAGGTAAAGGAAAAAAGAAAGTTTAGGCTTTTGGTAAAGGTAACAGTACTTTTCCTTTTGTGAAGTTTTGTGTACTTACACTTTTTTGCCCCTTGCCTAATTGCTTGAACTAAGGTAAGATAAGGTGAATTAAAAATAGATGCCATATGTTCTTTATAATGATATTATATAGTCTTAATTAGAAATTGAGGGGCCGGGCGGTGGCGCTGAAGGTAAGGTGCCTGCCTTGCCTGCGCTAGCCTTGGACGGACCGCGGTTCGATCCCCCGGTGTCCCATATGGTCCCCCAAGCCAGGAGCAACTTCTGAGCGCATAGCCAGGAGTAACCCCTGAGCGTTACTGGGTGTGGCCCAAACCCCCCCCCAAAAAAAAAAAAAAAAAAGAAATTGCATTGATTTTTGACTCCATAGAAATATAGCAGAAATGGGTTGTAGGTGCTTAAACCAATCAGTGATTATAATGATAATGATACTTTTGATATTTCAGTTGCTGACATAAAAACAATTCCTTTTTTTAATTCACTTTTAATTTGCTTTAATGGAAAGTCCTTTGGAAAATACTAAGGGATTCAGTATAAAAATATAAACTCATAGTTAATACTAAGATCTAAGTTTAAGGGTTACTCTCTACATGTAGACAGTGGTTGGTTACCTTTAAGCTTCGGGGCCACATATGTAAAGATTTAACATGAAACGAAGTTCAGAATTAATTATAATGTTAAAATCAGCTAGTGGTTTGTTTTATATGGTAAATATTCAGTAAATACCTTATGATTTTTCTTTTTAAAGGAAGAGATGATCTGGAGAGCTTCCAACTTGAAATAAGTGGATTTTTAAAAGAAATGGCATGCCCATATTCTGTGCTCATTTCAGGAGATATCAAAGACCGTTTAAAAAAGAAGGATGACTGTTTGAAACTTCTGTGTAAGTTGTCTTTGAATATTTAAATGCCTGAGTTTGATCTAGCTTTGTTTTTAAATTAATATTTTGGAACTTTATTATGAAATACTGTGTATTGTGTATATTAAAGGATTTTATTATTTGAATTAAAATATGAAGCTGGCTTATAAAAGTGAATTCTTACATATCTTAACTTTTCTGGCCCTTGTGATTTATATTGAATACCTTGTGTTTGTGACATTTTTTCCTTTAGGTGATTGACATACCTAGCAGTTCTCAGGTATCACTCCTGATGATGCTCAGGAGTCATTATATAATGCTAGGGATAGAGGCCTTGTCTGCCAGATGCGAAGTAAGCACTGTTTAACCCCTCCCTGTACTATTTCTCTGACCTTTATCTAGAGTTTTGAGTGTTAAAGTTGGTGTGCTCCAAAGTCCTATTTAATCTTAAAACTGAAAAATAGCTTATTAAAAGGAGATGCCCTAAAAGTTGCCTCATACATTTATTGACCCAACTACAAATAGAATGTACCTGAAACTGTTTTAGGCACTTGGAATATACTGATTTGTTTTTTCTAAAACAAACAAACAAACAAACATAGCTAGTTGAATTTTAGTATAGTTTATTTTTGTTGGGTCAATTTGGATAGCAATTACCAGTATGCAAACAGCTAACATGTATTAGTTCTCTTTATTTGTATTTGGTCTCCTCTTAAATCAGTTTCATTTTATGCTACTTTGAAAGCATATGAACACTAAAGCGTTTGAAAGATTTTGTTTGTTTTTTTTGCCACACCCAGCATTGCTCAGGGATTACTCCTGACTCCATGCTCAGGGATCATTTATGGCGGGCTTTGAACCCAGATCACCTGCATGCAAGGCAAGCACTCTACCTATTGTTTTATTTCTCTCTTCCTGAAAGATCAGTTCCTAATATTTCTTTAATTAAAGATTTCTGTTCTAGTGTATACTATTTATAAAAGGATCCTGTGAAGACCAGGGAGATAGATCAAAGGGCTGGGATATCCCCAGCATTTCATTGTCTTCCAAAGCTGAACCAAGGGTAGAGCATATGGGACTAAACAAACAAACATACTCTCAGAGGCTCTTGTTACTGTCAGTAATGTTTATTTCATTAGAACAGCCATTGTATATGAGTGTATTTAGTTCTGGATAGTAATAGATATGTTAAACATTTCTGCTACTTGGTTGGGAAAAAATAATGTGTGTTCATTTCTCATTTTTTCGTTTTCCTCCTACTTCTCTCATTTAGTATAGTCATTGACTTAATGAACTATTGCTATTAATGGGAGGCCAGAGTTACTATTTGTAAAACCACCCCAGTGCTATATCTCCAACCCCAGGTGAACGAGTCTGAATCAGGGTCACATGAAATAATCCAAACCAGGCTGAGTGTGAAAATATGCCCAAGAAATCAGTTATGGTTAATTCCTTAGAAGAATCTGTGGTAGAAAATTTCCTTTTCACTCTGCCTTTTTTTAGTGTATTGCACTGCATGCATTAACTGCATTAACAGTTTGAACACTAGACTGAACTTCAATTTGTACATTAAAAAATCATGAACTTTATGGGACCGGAGAAATAGCATGGAGGTAGGGCATTTGCTTTTCATGCAGAAGGATGGTGGTTTGAATTCTGGCATCCTATATGGTTCCCCGAGCCTACCAGGAGCGATTTCTGAGCGTAGAGCCAGGAGTAACCCCTGAATGCTGCCGGATGTGACCCCCTCTCCCCCCCCCAAAAAAAAAAAAGAACAACAAACGATGAACTTTAATCCATGTTCTGTTTAAATTTTGAACACTTATTAGAACAGAGGATGTTTCACTGTAGTTTTGAAATCAGAAGATCTTTATATAGACCTCACAAACAGTATGATATATATTTGTCTTAAAACTTCGTAAGGTCTCAAACTGTGTAGATTTAGTAAAAAATAGTTAAATTGTTTTTTAGCATGTTAGCAGCTACAGCAAGAAGGAAAACAGTGATAGTTAAAGCCTTTCTCATTGTGTATTTTTAAGCATATTAGTACTTAACAGTGCTTACAGCTAATAGGTTAAGTAGATCTCTAGGACTTAGTCATTTGTACGTTATTTTTTCCTTTACCCTGCTCTGGCAGCCATCCTATTCTGCTTCATGAGTTTCATGAGTTTGCCTACTTTATATTTGTCTTTCTGTATCTTATTTATTTCCCTTTGTACTGTGTGCTCCAGTTCATCTGTGACTGCCAATGGTCGAGTTCCCCTTTTAAAGGGTGAATAGCAGGGCAGCTGGGGGAGAGGATGTGGGGCGGCACATAGAGGGAAAAGAGTGTTCTATTGCAGCTGAATAAACTACATTTTATGATTTTTTTTCTAATTGAAGGGCACTTAAATTGTTTCTTTATCTTGACTATTGTCAGTAAAATTCCTTTGAAATCCTGATTTCAATTGTTTGGGTATTTACCCAGAAGTGGGATTTTAAAAGAATTTGTGTACATTTTAACACTTCTTTTTCTTTTCCTTTTCTTACAGTATTTTTAAGCACAGAACTTCAAGCTTTACAGATACAACAGAGCAAGAAACATAAAAACTGTCCAGTAGATAAAAGTAATGAAATTCATCAGGAAATCCAAGCTATCTGTGATGCTGTTGGTGTAGCCAAGTCAACAACTTCTGACCTTCCGCTCATGCTAACCCAAGTGGAATCAAAGGTATCCTATTTCGGTCTCCTCAAAATTAAGCTGAATACAACATGGGAAAGTATGAAAAGGAAAGTTTTAGAGTGCAGTTGTTGAGCAGCGGTTGAGTGTCTTGTGTGTCAAGTTCCCTTTGGGTATAACCCTCAGAGTGGGATCTGTAACACTATCCCACAGCAGTGGTAGCAAGCAGGTAAGTGAGGCTTGGGGGGTTCAGAATAAATTAAAAAAGTATTTCTTTAAACTTTATTACACAATTGAAGAGACATCAATCCATATAAAATAAATTTTGAATTTGGACTTAATATCCAATTTGCCTAAAATATTCAGGGATTAGATTTTTTTTAAACTTTACTTGTTGATTGGTTGGTTTTGGGGCCACACCCAGCGGTGCTCAGGGGGTTACTCCTGGCTCTGCACCCAGAAATGGCCCCTGGCAGGCTGGTGGTTGGTTTTGGGGCCACACCCAGTGGTGCTCAGGGGGTTACTCCTGGCTCTGCACCCAGAAATGGCCCCTGGCAATCTGGGGGACCATATGGGATGCTGGGAATTGAATCAGGTCCCTCCCGGGTTGGCCATATGCAAGGCAAGTGCCCTACTGCTGTGCTATCTCTCCGGTCCCCAGGAAATAGATTTTTCATTTACAATTTTTCTTTTTTAAAATATCTTTATTTAAGCACCATTATTACAAGCATGTTTGTAGTTGGTTTTTAGTTATTAAAAAAAAAAGAAAAAGACACCCCCCTTCACCAGTGTAATGTTCCCGCCACCAATACCACCCACTTCCCATTTCCCCAACCGATGCCTGTCTTTGAAATAGGCATTCTTATTTCTTTCACTCATTACCATTGTCATAGTAGTTGTCAGTGTAGTTATTTCTCTAATTGAACTCATCACTCTTTGTGGTAAGCTTCATTTAAACTTTTTTGGGGCTGGTCATATCTGGCAATGTTCAGAGGTTAGTCCTGGCTCTGCACTTAGGAACCACTCGTGGCTGTGCTTAATTATATGGAATGCCAGGGATTGAACCTGGGTTGGTCATGTGCAAGACAAGCAGCCTGCCCACTGTGCTTTCACTCTGGCCCCTAGGAATTAGATTTGTTTTGTTTTTTGTTTTTCGATCGCACCCAGCAGCGCTCGGGTTACTCCTGGCTCTACGCTCAGAAATTGCTCCTGGCAGGCTTGGGGGACCATATGGGATGCTGGGATTTGAACCACTGTCCTTCTGCATGCAAGGCAAACGCCTTGCCACCATGCTATCTCTCCGGCCCCGGAATTAGATCTTTTGAAAAAATATCAAAAATTGTTTTTTCAGGTGACCTCTCAAATAGTATTTCAGGAATTCTTGGGACCATTTCCAGTGATATTCAGCTAACCTGGATAGTAGTTCAATCCTAGAGCTCTGGATGGGCCATCATGGCCACCCTCCATGGTCTGAAGCTGGGGGAAGGGCCCTTGAAGGCTGCCCCCAGCAATCCTGGGGCGTCGGAGGGGCCTCCAGGGCTAGAGACTAGTAGGAATTAGACCCAAAGAGTGAGCGTGTGCTCTTAAGCTATTCAACAGTTTGTTGTGATAGATATTGTAAATTAAGAATTCCTTTTCTGAGCAAAACTCTAATACACATGTAATGAATAGCATGGTGTCAGCCTACAAAAATCAAAGGCTACCTTAATTCCCCCCCCCCCCCAGGAATTTATAGAATTGGGATTTGCTTTTTTTGGCAGTGTACTAGTAGTTTCTAGTGGGTGTTTGTTTAGCAAGGTTTTCTCTATAATGAATAGATGGATGGAAGAGTTAAAAACAACCACAAGCTGTAGACCTGGAGCATTTTTAATTGTTTTCCAGTTATTAAACTACTTCTGTTCCCAGTTGAGCCATACTTCTAAAACAAGGATGCCATGCACAGGCCTAAGTCCAGGCTAGTCCCTAGGTTTCATAGACCAGTGTTTCTCAGACTTTGCCCACCTGTACGTCCCTTTCTGTGACCCCTCACTCCCACTTTCCTACCTGTTGGCTCCCTGATTTCACTCTCTGCACCCCCTTTTGTATGATCTTTTACTTGGTGGCTCTCAGTTGAGAATGGCTGCTCTAGTGGAATAAACAGGTTCTACTTAATTTATTTTATTTCTTTATTATTGGTTTGGAGGCCACACCTGGTTGATTCCTGGCTGCACTCAGACAACTCACCAACTCCTGGTTGTTGCTTAAGGGACTTTGTGGGATGCTGGTGGTTAAGCCTGGTTGGCCATGTGCCAGGCAAGCATCCAAGCATCCTCCCTATTGTGCTATCACTTCAGCCCAACTGATTTTATTTTTAAGGAAAAGTCTCACTGCAAGAATAGGTGCTAAAATCCCATTTTAGGGACCAAATGCACATGGGGTAGGGTGCTTGCCTTGCACACAGCCAATCTGAGTCCGGTCCCTGGCAGCCCAGGTGGTCTCTGGAATATCTCCAGGAATGATTCCTGAGTACAGAGCCAGGAGTAACTCCTGAGCATCAGTGGTTGATGTATGACCCCAAAAAATAATAAATAAAAAGCATTCTATTTTCAGACAAGCTGCTTTTACATGCCTCAAATAAAGATCTCTTTTGTTGATAATTCATAAACTAAAAGAGATGTGTCTTAATGTAAGATTATTAATATCATTAAAATAAAAGCTAGTATCCAGAATATTTTGTTTTGGTAACTTACAAAACAAAAGGATTTGTGAATTCCAGTTCAGAAACACTATTCTGAGGTTAATTTATTCAGAGGTATCCCCCGCCCCGTGTTGACTGAAATGTTGGGAACTATTCAACTCGAGACATTGACATTTCTGGGCTCCTAAGTTTCAGTTATGTCTACACACACATTGATCCCAAAGAAACTTTTCCTATTGGTGTTTATTGTTAGTATTCACAATATTCCCAAACTTCTCTTTAATCTGCTTGAAGAAAGCTACAGTGCTTCTGCTTAAACACGGACAGGTAATATGGCCGTTGTGGGCCAACATTTACTTAAAAAAAACTGCCTTTTTCATTTTGTCAAAAGCAGAAATTTTCTTGTTCATTTCCTTCAACATGTGATGGTTTTGGGTACTTTTTTTCAGTCATTAGAGAATATAAATATCGTCTTCTAGTTTGAAATTGTTTAAGTGTAAATACAGTCTTGTGAACAGCAAACATAAGCATTTACTGTTAAATAGTATCTTAAGAAACTCCATAATTATTTCATGTAAAACAGTCATTTTCATACTAAAGCCTATTTGTAGCTTTCTGTGTTTGCTGTTATTGTTTCATTTTGTTTTGGGGCCACCCCTTGAAGTTCTTGAGAGCTCTTGTTGGTCCGGTCCTTTGGGGTTGGTTGTTCCTGGTGGTACTTGGAGGACCCTGCGGTGCTGGGAATTGAACTGTGTCTGCTGCATGCACAACATGTGCGCCAGCCCTTTGAGTTTATATCCCTGGGCTCCACACATTAGTTATTCTAGAAAATGTCTGTTTTAACTTAATTGGATTTAATTAATGTGTCTTGTAAAAAGTCTATGTTGTAGTGATAATGCTTTTCCTAGGATTGGGAGGTGTGTTTTCATAATTTTTTCTGTGGTTATTCCTGGCATTGAAATACTGTAGGCAAGAATAATATTGTTTTATATGGAGAGTCCTCAAAAAACTGGAAATTGAACTCCCATATGCTCCAGCTATTCCACTCCTAAGGATATACCCTAGAACACAAAAATACAGTTCAAAAATCTCTCCCTCATACCTATATTCATTGCAGAGCTATTTACAATAGCCAGACTCTGGAAACAACCAAGATGCCCTTCAACAGATGAAGGGCTAAAGAAACTGTGGTACATATACACAATGGAATATTATGCAGCCATCAGGAGGGATGAAGTCATGAAGTTTTCCTATATATGTGGATGTACATGGAATCTATTATGTTGAGTGAAATAAGTCAGAGGGAGAGAGAGATAGACACAGAATAGTTTCACTCATCAATGAGTTTTAAGAAAAATTAAAGGCATACTGTAATAAGGCCCAGAGACAATAAAGTTAAGGGCTAGAAGGGCTGGAAGGACCGCCTCACAATTTGAATCTCACCCCAAAGAGTGGTGGACGCTATTAGGGAAATAACTACACTAACAACTAGCATGACGATGTTAAAAAATGAGAGAAGTAGAATGCCTGTCGCGAATACAGGTGGGTGGGGGAAGAGGGGTGGCATTGTTGGTGGGAATGTTGAACTAGTGAAGGGGGGTATTCTGCTTATGACTGAAACCCAACTACAAAACATACTTGTAATCATGGTGCTTAAATATTTATTTAAAAATATAATATTGTTTTAAATTGGGAATAGACATATTTATAAACTGTATTTTATATTTATTTTTAGGTGAAAGATATTCTTTCCAAAGTCCAGAGAAGTCATGTTGGAAAACCACTGCTGAAAATAGATTTAAATCTGGAGCAGGCGGTAAATTCTCTTCTTTTATGTAATCAAATTTTTGAATACCCAAATTTTTAATTTGGTGGTGGGTGGGATTCTTCCTTGTGATTCTTGACCGAGCAAGGGCTGGATGGACAAAGTGCTGCATCATAACTTAAGCTTTTCATAGTGGCCACAGGCAGCATTGGGGGATTGGGGTTAATCCCTATGAGAGGTTGACCCAGCATGGCCCAGTGGTGTGACGGCCCACCAGGACCACACCTCGTGGTGTTGAGGAACCCAGGCTTGGCATCTATCCTGCTATTTGTGCTGTCTTCCCAGCTCCTAAATACAAATTAATATTAAAAGTGGATGTCTAGATTTTACGATTTGTAGCATACTGTTGTTATTTTGGAACCATAAGTAGAAAAATAGGTGACTAAAGGTGTTTAATAGTACCATGTTGAAATGAGTTAAGTTTATGATATTTTCTATCCTTGTTGGTAGAAGATATTAAGCAAAATAAGACTGGGATTGTTGTTTGATACATAAATATAAACTTCTGAATATCTTAAATGTTTTAGCAAGTATTCAGTCATTTAATTACTGTAGTCTTGTGGGATCAGAAAATAATCAAGAAGACCAAATCTTTCACATCCGTGAAAAAGTATTCCTCAGAATTTACAAATATACTTGTGTCTAATAAGAGTCTAAAGTTTAGGATTTTTGTTTCCAAATTACTTAGGAGCAATTGGAACGAATAAATGATGCCCTTTCCTGTGAATATGAGTGCCGTCGACGGATGTTGATGAAGCGTTTAGATGTGACTGTCCAGTCCTTTGGGTGGTCTGATAGAGCTAAGGTAAAGCTGATTTCCCTCTTGTGTCCTGTAGGTGGTGCTCTGTGGCAGCACTTATGGCTATTACATATCTGAGATACTTTGCAGTTGATCATGATTTGAAGTGACCAACTATGTCCAGGACAACTACAGTTCTCATATGGTATTGATACTGGTCTTATAGAGTTCTTACTTTGTTAATATCTTAATTTATTCCCCAAATAATATATTTGACAGAATGGCCATTATGTGAGACAGTGTTAGATATAAATCAGTATCGAATCAAGAAAGTAGGATATGATATGAGGGTAAGTCCACATAGAACGAATGTTTGAAAGTACCTTAAGTTTGTGAATAGTATTCCATTGAAAAATGAAGAGTGGGAAAATTTCCAGATTTCTTGAGCTGCTGTTTTCCCTTTTAGGTAACCTTTATTTGTTACTTTTTTAGAAGCTTTTAGGTTATTTTTTTATCTTTGAAGGTCTGAAAATTCACAGTGTATGTGGGTTTGAGCCCTTTATTTTCAAGGTACTAACTACTAGGTTTAGCTTTTAATCTTTAACCTTTTACCTTTTCATTAATTTCTTCCCTTCTGTCTTCTAATTCTGGCTTGGATATATACTGCTAAGTTTGTTTCTCTGATTCTACTTTATTTCCTTTTTTTTTCTTTTGGTGAAGAATGTTAGTTTTTGCTGAAACTTTCTTAGAAAGCTATGAGAGGAGAGAAAGGGGAAAGTTCAGGAGAAAACATGGTCTTCTCCAAACTGAAACGAGGCAAACAAAGAGAGGAACAAGCTGTTATCTCGAGATGCATGTTCAAGGTAGAACATGGGTTTGAAGAATGAGCCCTTCTTTCTCCCCTTTTTGATTCATTTTTTTGCAGATGTCTTCAATTTTGATATTAAATTTTGTTTCTGCTGCCATTTATTTCACATAAATTGGGGTCTTAAGTTTTCCTTTTCTTTCCTTTTTTTATTTGGGCCACACCCGTTTGATGTTCACGGGTTACTCCTGGCTAAGCGCTCAGAAATTGCCCCTGGCTTTTGGAGACCATATGGGACGCCAGGGGATCAAACCTCGGTCCTTTCTTGGCTAGCGCCTCTAGCGCCACCTCACCGGCCCCAAGTTTTCCTTTTCTTAAAGTTTGTTTGTTTTTCTTGTTTTATGGATGTTCTATCTTCTCAAATAATGCTAATAATTTTTATCACCATCAGGATGATTGATTGTTTTCCTTGGTCTTGTGACTTCCTTCAAATGAATAGTGGTCTTTGGCTGTTCATATTGAAGATCCTGGTACTTAAAAGTAATTGAGAACTACAATCATTTTTAGGAATTGTTGACATCGGAAATTATTGGAGTTGGGCGAATTTTCCTTTTGAGGGCATTTCTTGCCAGAATATGAGGACATTGATTCCTCTCCTGGTGAACATAGTTTGACATTGTGGTCTAAATGGTTCCATGTTTGGGTAATAGTATAGTCAGCTCAGTTATGCTGGGGATATCAGAGACACACATGACATTGCTGGGCTCCTAGGACATGGTGCTGGGGATAAAACTCAGGACATTCTACCCAGTAAGTTGTCTCCCAGCTAAGGGTCAGACCCAACCATGCTCAGGCCTATTTCTGGTACAGTACTTAGGAGAGACCCCTGATAATTTTCAGGGGGACCATATCCAGGGCTGGTGATCGAATCAGGATTGGTCACCTGCAAGGTTAAGTCCCTTATTTCCAGTACCATCTCTTCAGCGCTAATGGTACATCCTTTCAGTATCTTTTTATGTGTGTGTATGTATGGGGAGAGGTGGGACACTGGTCATACTGGTGGAGTTCAGGGGCTTCAGGCTTGTTTGGGGGTAGCTCCTGGTAGTATCAGCAGATCATGCATTGCTGGAGATTAGATTCTCTGCATACAAAGCATACATTCTGGCTCAGGACACCTTTCTGGCCTTTCAGAATAGTACGATTTTTTTGGAATACATTCTCATTTAAATGACGTTATATCTTTAATACACGTCTCCTCTATCACTACCAAAAATACTACGGTGTGTATTTGGGGAATAGATGGGTTACACATGGTGGTGCTCAGGGGCTACTCTGGACTCTACTCAGGGCTCACTCCTGTTAGTGCACGGGGAACCATATGCAGTTTCAGTGGCCAGTGCTCCAACGGGCTGGACACATGCAAGGCAAATAACTTAGCCCTTGTAATATCTCTCCAGCCCTCAAAGTTTATCTTTGTTTTTAAGAAGTGGGGCACACCTGGCTGTGCTTAGAGCTTATTCCTGATACTTTTCAGGGCTCCATGTGAAGTACTGAACCTGGTTGACTGTGCAAGGCAAGCACTCTACCTTTTGTACTATCCCCCAAAGTATATATTCTCATGTTACGTTCCTTTCTTTTTTGGGGTGTGTGTGTGTATGTGCACCTGGCAGCACTCAGGGGTTACTCCTGGCTGTGTGCTCAGAAATTGCTCCTGGCAGGCTTGGGGGACCATATGGGATGCTGGGGATCGAACCTGGGTCCATCCAAGGTTGGCAGTGTGCAAGGCAAATGCCCTACCACTGTGCTATTGCTCTGGCTTTCCTCATTATACATTTCTAAATGGAAATTTATTGTCAAAGATGATGATCTTGATTCACTGGGGAAATTAATTTTTAGAAAGTTTTAAAGACCTGCTGACAGGGTAAATTAAATTTTGTTTTTACTTTAGTATCTTTAGTATTTAGAGCATAATAAATTATATAGCTGATTTGATGTTATAAAGTAAATTCTTTTTTCTATTTCTGTAGAGTTGAACTTTTCGTTATTTTAATAGTCATTTGAATTGCCTCTTTTAAACATTTTCTGTCGGGTCTTGTTCCCCTTAATGCTGAGCCTTTTTTTTTGGGGGGGGAGGCACACCCAGCTGCACTCAGGGTTCCTCCTGCTCTGCACTCAGAAATTACTCCTGGCTGGGAGTGGGCTTGAACCTGGCTTGGCCCTGTGCAAGGCAAACACTCTACCTATGTGCTCCAGCCCTATGTTGATCTTTTTATATGCTGAGGAAGTTGGCTAGTTTTATTTGTTGAAAGTATTGATCTTGACCAGAGCGGAGCAATAGCACAATAACACTGCTGGTAGGGTGTTTGCCTTACATGCTGCTGACACAGGTTGGATCTCCAGCATCTCATATGGCTCCCCAAGACATCTGAGTTCAGAGTCAGGAGTAACCTGAGTGCCACCAGGTATGGCCCAAAAAGCAAGAAGAAAGACCATATTTTCTTTTGAATTTTTCATTTGATGTGTAAAGTTTTTAATATATTTTAAAAATACTCAAGGTTTCTTTTTTGCTAAAAACAAAATTTTAAACAATAAGCCTTTTATTTTGTTTGTTACATGCCGTACCTTACTTTTATAAATAACCAGCAGCTCATTCTAATCTCATTTAAAAAAAATAATCTATCCTGGCTGTAAAAATAGTGCACTGGGCAGGGTTCTTGCCTTGCCTGTGACAGACCCGAATTGATGTGCACCCCATAGCCCCTTTAGCCTGCTAGAAGTGATTCCTGAGTATAAAGCCAGGAGTAAGTCAGAACTTCGCTGAGTGTGGCCCAAAAGCCAAAAACAAACAGTGAGTATACCCCGTTTAGATAATGATGATTGCAAGAATCCACTTGCTGTAATGCATTCCCTGGAGAATGGGTCTCATTCAGGGTTGCTCGAGAAGTAATAAACCAAGGCACTCATGATAGAAAAGGCACGGAATGGACTGCCTTCTAGCTGCTTCCTGGCACTAAGCCCACCAGGCCGACCTCTCTCTCAACTGGCTCAATCCACAACTGGGTGGGGAGGATCCAGTGATAGACAAAAGTACCCATTGAGTACTTGATTCGGCAGCAAATTCACTAGAATTGGAACAATACAGAGAAGATTAGCATGGCCCCTGCGCAAGGATGACGCACAAATTCCTGAAGTGTTCCATATTTAAAAAAAAAATAATGTACCTATTGAGTGCTGCCAGGTGTGACCACCCCCCAGCACCTATCTTGAGCTTATCCAGCCTAGGTGAGCCTTGTAAAAAGGGGTGGGTGGAAAGGAGGGGGCTAGGGAAATTCTTTGTTTTGGGTAAAACAGGATGTAACCAACAGATGTTAATATATTATGCATTAGTATCTGGCATAACTCTTTTATAAAACTCTAACTTATTCATCTAAGTTATTCATATGTATATTTAGTTTTGAAATACTTTTGAATTTATTTTCCCCTATTTTATTCTTCCCCAAACCAATTCGATAGGCGTGCCATGCTTTTTATAAGCTAATTGGGGAAAACTGAAAATACTCCATGTCCCATTCCAGAAACTTTGTCTCCATTTATCCAAGTTTTCCTTTTGTTTTTATGGGATTCACTGATGTTTTCTTCTTAAAAGTCCTATATATATATATATATATATATATATATAGCTTCACTAATATATATATTAGTGAAGCTATTTTAAGTATTTTAGTTATGCTTTTCCTTTTAATTTATTAATTTTGAGGAGTTTGGGCCACATTCAGGGATTCTCAGGAAGTACTCTTGGTGGTGCTCAGAGGACGACATGGGATTCTGAGGATTTAATCCTGGTTGGTTGTGTGCAAGGCAAGTACTACTTGCTGTATTATTGCTCCAGCCCCACATATTTTGTTTTTAGTCAATATGAATGAAATATTTTTTGTGTGTTCCCTTTTTAATGATGTTACTGTAATATACTATTTAACATCTGTTGGCTTATTTTTTAAGTTCTGTACGCAATTTGTCAGCAGGCAATTTGATGTTTTGAAGATTATGATTGCCATGCATTTTTAGTTGAAATGTTCTTGGGATCATTTTGTCTTTTAGGTAAAAACAGATGATATCGCAAGAATTTATCAGCCGAAACGCTATGCTCTGTCGCCTAAAACAACAGTTACGTTGGCCCATCTATTAGCTGCTCGTGAAGATCTGTCTAAAATCATTAGGACAAGCAGTGGCACCAGCCGAGAGAAGACAGCATGCGCCATCAATAAGGTTGGTTTGTTGGTTTATTTTGTATAGTGAAAATGCATTTTTAATATTTTTGTTGGATGTTTTTATGGACTTTAATCTTTTTTAAAATGATCCCTTAGAAAATAGAATGATGGAGAGACCCATCTTTCTGTTTGTTTTATTCTGTGGGTGTTGATTTAAAAATCTACTTTCATAAATTAAACTAAACTTTTATCTGAATATGAGAAATCAATTATTTTTATCTATAGCTCTAGCAAAAATTGCCTTCTTTCTATGAATATTCTCTTTTGTCATTAAAATGCTAAATAAATCATTTCAGGGTGCTAACATAAATATTTTGTCTTTGGGCCACACCCAGCAGCGCTCAGGGGATTACTCCTAGCTCTGCACTCAGAAATTGCTCTTGGCCGGCTCAGGGGGACCATATGGGATGCTGGGGATTGAACCCGGGTCCATCCTGGGTTGCCTGCGTGCAAGGCGAATGCCCTACCACTGTGCTATTGCTACAGCTCCTAACATTTTTGTTTTGGGGCCACACCTGGTAGTGCTCAGGGGTTACTCCTGGCTCTGCACTCAGAAATTACTCCTGGCAGGCTTGGGGGACCATATAGGATGCTGGGAATTAAACCCGGGTCCATCCTGAGTTGTCTGCGTGCAAGCCAAATAAATGCGCTACTGCTGTGCTATTGCTCCGGCCCTTGTGCTGACATAATTTATATGTGCGCTTATTTTCTATCATTTACTATCATTCTACATTTCTAATTTTTTTATTTAATCACCATGAAGTTTTAAATTTACTCATTTTGGGTTTCAGGCATTCAGTGTTTCAACACCAGTCTCTTCACCAGTGTCCTCTTCCCACCACCAATATACCACTGCTGAGTCCCGTCCCCCTCCCCCCATTTGCCCTCTACCCACCAGTCTCATTCTACATTCATTATCTGCCTTTCTACATTCTATTATTTACAGTTGAGAAATCCACTGGAGGAAATTATCAAATCACTTTGATTACTTGAACTTGAGGTTCAGTTTCCTAATTCAGAGTATTCCTTTTTTCTCTGACAGTGGTCTTAAGCTTAAGTTCATACCTTACTATAACAGCCACAGCAAAGTAATATAGAATGCTTGTCAATTTGACTAGTATGTAACTCATTAGATGATGCATTCTGGAAATTATAACAGAAGAGCAAAGCACCACAAGGGGATTGCATTATTTTAAGACACTACATCTCATTACTTATTATCATTGTAATGAAAAAGGTGCTCTTGCTAGAGGAAGACGTCCCAGGTAGATAGATGGATTGTATTTGAAAGCAGTTTTTGACAAATTTTGACAATTTCTGTTTACTAGATGGGATGCTGCCCCATTCACAAATGATGCGAATACAATTAGAACTTAATTAAAAAAAAACATATTAGAGACCAGAGTGATAGCACAGTGGTATGGCATTTGCCTTGCCTGAGGCCAACCCAGGAAAGACCACGGTTCAATCCCCAGCATCCCATATGGTGCCCTGAGCCTTCCAGGAGCGATTTCTGAGCACAGAGCCAGGAGTAACCCCTGAGCACAGCCGGGTGTGGCCCAAAATTAAAAAAAAATTAAGAATTGTCAATTTGCTAATATTTGCGAGCCTTGGCATTGGTGTTTGTGCCTCTTTCCTACCGTGTAAAGTCCATCTCCTGTTTACTTGAAAATATTTAGCCCTTATACGTTTGATGTCTTTTTTTTGTTTTTTGTTTTTGTTTTTGTTTTTTTTGTTTTTGGGCCACACCTGTTTGATGCTCAGGGGTTACTCCTTGCTATGTGCTCAGAAATCGCCCCTGGCTTGGGGGGGCCATATGGGATGCCGGGGGATTGAACCGCGGTCCGTTCCTTGGCTAGCGCTTGCAAGGCAGACACCTTACCTCTAGCGCCACCTTCCCGGCCCCACGTTTGATGTCTTGTTCCAGTATTTTTCATGTAGTCCTGCTGAGTCAAAAGTTCAACTTACGTGAAATTGTCTTTTTTTTTTGAGTTTATTTAATTACCTCTAATTAATTGAGGTCAGTTATTTCCTCATTTACTAATCAACATAACATGTTTGGTGATGAAATTCAAAAGAATAACAATTAAGAAAAGTTGCTTTGGATTTTGTAATTAGGTCATTTGACGTAATTAAATCAAAAAAGGTTATAAAATTGACTTTAAAAGAATGCTTGCATACTTTAAACTTGACCCCACAGTGAGAATGTTGTGTTTTATTCTGCATTCATGACTTAAATTACAGAACCATGGTTTTGATTAGGGAATCAATGGAATTGGAACCAAAGTCATTCAAAAATTATTTTGTTTGAAGCAGTTACTATTTTACCTTTCTTGGAATTGACTCTGGAAAGTGTTGACTTTCTCTTGGCTGTGATGGCCAGAGATACCCTTGGCACTGCCATCTTTATTTGTTCACCAGTATGCAAAGTAGATCTTTATAGAAAGGAGGGAAATGCTAGAGCAGGGAAAGATCATCAGGAGTTAAGGCACTTGAGTTGCTTATGGCTGACCCTAGTTGATCCGAACACTGCCTATGATCCAAGCACATACCAGGAATGATTCCTGGTTGTAGCCCCAACACCCACCCCTCAAAATAAAGGAAAGTTTGGGCCCGGAGAAATAGCACAACGGCGTTTGCCTTGCAAGCAGCTGATCCAGGACCAAAGGTGGTTGGTTCGAATCCTGGTGTCCCATATGGTCCCCCGTGCCTGCCAGGAGCTCTTTCTGAGCAGACAGCCAGGAGTAACCCCTGAGCACCGCCGGGTGTGGCCCAAAAACCAAAACAAAAAAAAAAAGGAAAGTTTGGGGTTTAATTAAAACTCCTTTCGGTGCTAGTTTTCCACAGGACTTGCCTGGGTTTAGTCTCTGAGACCATGTGTGGTTCCCCAAGAGGAATTTCCAAGCACAGCTCTCAGCCCTGTGAACTGCTGTGTGTGGGCCCCAAACCAGACACACCTAAACTCCTCTTCTGGGTGTACATTTTAAAGTATTAGAAAGCACGGGGAAGGAAATATACCATATTTCTTTTCTTTACAATTATATAGCAACCAAGATAATAGAAAGTAAGTTTAAGTTCCTCTTAAGAATAGGTCATTGCAAATTCTTGTTTGTATCTCTTTGCACTGATATTTTCCGTTATAATCATTTTATTAGCCATGTTCCATCTATTTGTTAATATATGCTAAATAAAATATACAGACAGCCAGGAGTGGCCCCTGAGCGCTGCTGGGTGTGGCCCGAAAACAAAACAAAACAAAAATACTTAGAAACATGATTTTTTACCAAATCAGCGGCAATGGGAAGTACAGTTACATGAGGAGATATAAAGAATTAGTGCGGAGTATATAGTTTATATTGGATAGTTTTGTGTAACAGTTTTCTTAATGTTATGAATTCTATATTTAATATAGAACTTATGAAACAAATTTACATGAGAAACTAGTAACCTCTTAAATTTCAGAAATACTCCTGATTATTTATAAATAATAGTACGTTCTCGGGGCCGGAGAGATAGCACAGCTGTACGGCTTTTGCCTTAGACCAGGAGTCTCAAATTCAGTTTACCGGGGGGCCGCAGGAGGCAAAGTCGGGGTGATCCTTGAGTGTAAAGTCATTAGTAAGCCTTGAACATTGGGGGGGTGTGACCCAAACAACTAAAACAAAACAAAACAAAAAAAGATTCCTCTAGGGCAGGGCCACAAAATGTACGGAGGGCCACAAACCGCCCGCGGGCCGCGAGTTTGAGATCCCTGCTAGATGCAGAAGGACGGTGGTTTGAATCCCAGCATCCCATATGATCCCCCGAGCGTGCCAGGAGTGATTTCTGAGCATAGAGCCAGGAGTAACCCCTGAGTGCTGCTAGGTGTGACCCCCCCCCCCAAAAAAAAACACAACAAAAAATAATAATTGTACATTCTAAAGAAATTGTTTTATATTCTCCAACTATAAAACTTCTTGAGGCTTTCATGCCCTTAAGTATTTGACTTCTAGTTCTTTGTTAAAAATAGCAACTTGTGGGGCCGGAGAGATAGCATGGAGGTAGGGCGTTTTGCCTTGCATGCAGAAGGACGGTGGTTTGAATGCCAGCATCCCATATGGTCCCTCAAGCCTGCCAGGAGCGATTTCTGAGAGTAGAGCCGGGTGTGACCCAGAAACAAACAAACAAACAAAAGTCTTAGTACAATGAGTAGGGTTGTAAGCCTTGCACGCAGCTGACCGGAGTTCGATCCTTGGCATCCCACAGTGTCCCCTGAACCCACCAGAAGTGATTCCTGAGTGCAGAACCAGGAGTAACTCCTGAAAGGTGCCGGTGTGGCCTAAACAAACAAGCAGGGCAACTTAAGTGCTATAGGCATCCTTATGTAAATCAGAAACTTTCATTTATTTTGTTCTTTGGGCCACATTCGATTGTGCTCAGATCACTCCTGCTGTGCCCAGGGGATCACCTGGGGTGCCAGGGATTGACTCTGGGTCAGCCGTATGCGGGCCAGGTACCCTACCTGCTCTACTCTCACTGGTCCCAAATTTAAACTTTCAAACTTTTTGTTTGTTTGTTTGTTTGTTTTTGGGCCACACCCGGCGTTTCTCAGAAATAGCTCCTGGCAGGCACGGGGGACCCTATGGGACCCCGGGATTCGAACCAACCACCTTTGGTCCTGGATCGGCTGTTTGCAAGGCAAACTCCGCTGTGCTATCTCTCCGGGCCCTAAACTTTCAAACTATTAAATACTGAAAGAAACGTTTCTTCACAGGTGCTGATGGGCAGGGTGCCAGACAGGGGCGGAAGACCAAATGAAATCGAGCCACCACCCCCTGAGATGCCCCCGTGGCAGAAGAGACAAGACGGGGGTGGCAGGGGCGGGTGGGGTGGTGGCGGGGGCCGAGGGGGAGGAGGAGGGGGTGGGCGAGGCGGCTGGGGAGGTGGTGGAGGAGGAGGAGGCGGTGGAGGAGGAGGCTGGGGGGGTGGTGGCTGGGGAGGAGGTGGGAGAGGTGGCTACCAAGGCAGGGGGGATTATGGGGGCAGAGGAGGAGGCTATGGTGGAAGAGGGGGCTATGGAGGTCGGGGTTACGGAGATCCATATGGGGGAGGAGGAGGAGGAGGAGGATATCGCCGGTACTGAAGGCTGGCCACACGAGGTAGCTGCTTCAGAAGTGCGTTGGGTCGAGTGTTCTGAAGAACAGGCTTGAAGGTTGTCTTGAAGCCTAGGCCTTGTGAGATCCCATGAGGAGCTCACTTTTGAAGTGGATTGAGACCTAGGAATATTGTTTTCTACCACCATTTGCTCCCAGACAGTGATTATTTTTCCCCCATGTTGAGCATGTTGTCTTTTTTTAAAATAAAACAACCAGAAAATGAACAAAAATTATTTTTTAAAAATGTGAATACTTATTTCCATTCAACTTAGAAAACGGAAAGTCTTTTATTGTTGGGATTGAATTTAGACTGTGCCCTGTTTTTTAGTCAAGTTGGAGCCACGTAGATGATCCCACTTGAAATGGCAAGGGGTGTAGACTGTTGCCTTCCCCATGTTCCTGTGACTGCATTTCATGTTTTCCATATCTAGTTCTGCTTTACAAAATGAGTGAAGACCATGATAGTTTTATTTTTAATAGGCAGTTACCTTGATTTATTCTCTTATTGGAGGCAGTTTCTCTGGCTAGATCTCTGTTAAAAGTTCCATGAATTGAAGCCCAAGAACTCTTCCTGCTGTGCATGTTTGATTGACTTTTCCAATTGGATTTAAAAGTTGTATAACTTTTTTCGAGTAACAAAGCAAAGGTAATGATTCAGTCAGAATTGTTCTGAAGGGACGGGGATGTACCAGTTTTACACGCTGATACATGCTGTATAAAATACATTTCTATAAACAGGTACCTGCATTTGGGCCACCACTGTAGATGCCTGCATAGTAAAATACAGGATGCATTGCATAATGCAAGGTTAGGAAAATTCTAGTTCCATTAGCTCAGAACTTGGGCCTGGGCACTTTTGGTAATCTGGAGGCGTGGGGCTAGGCAGGTTCTCTATGGCCGTGGTGGCCAGGACTGATTTGTTGTTCTCTGTAGCGAGGAAGTGTGGCAGTTGCCCCTTCTCGGGTGTTTTCGTAACAACAGAAAGAAATACCTGTATAGTCTTTGCAGCTTTTATAAAGTTCCCAGATGGAACAGTTTATTAAGAGGTGGACCAAGTACAGCATTTTTCCCCCTGTGAAGAGTGTTACAGAGAGCCATGCAATTTTTGAGTTCCACTGTAAAATCTGTATCCAAAATAGCTCAAGGTCAATCTGTGCATAATAAGTTTCTGTGATCTAACTAGTTCCAGCAAGTTGAGTACCAGAGGATGTTTGATAATTAGCAATTTTGCTTTGTATCATTTTATTGTAAATAGTGGTGGACTTTTAAATGATGTTAGAACTCTGAAAGTAAATATTTTGTACATTGCAGTCTTGGCCTCTTTCTTTCAAGCTAACCCTTAAAGGAAGTTTGTTAAGTGAAGGGAAACATAAATTGTATTCATTGTTTGTAAACTTATGAGTTAAAAAATATATATGAAATGAAGATGCTTAAATTGATTTATGATAACTTAGAAAACACTTCCCAGGTAATGGAGGTTAAATGAAATATTCAGAAGTATTCTGGAGTATAAAATACTGCAGTTCTTCATGAGTCCCTTAAGGAAGTTCAGTCCCCTTCACTGTTGAGTGAAGCCCTGGAGTTCTCAGCAATGCAGTCTATGCCTTCGCAGCACCTAAACGCTAGGTTCTGGCATTGAACTGTCCCGATCACTTGGCTGAAGTGGCCCCATTTCATTTTAATATGAATGGAAAATTTCAATGAAAGCCTCGATGGTTCAGCAGTTAGGTTACTTGTGCTCGTGAGCAACCTGGGTTTGATTCCCAGCATCCCATATTGTCCCCCAAGCTCACCAGGAGTGGTCCCTGAGTGCAGAACCCAAAGCGAGTGGCGAGCATCACTTGTGTTGCTCAAAACCAAAATGAATAAATAAAAAGAAAGCCTTCCAAGTTCTGCTTCATTTCTTTTCAAAAGCTTTAGTTACCCTAGAAAGAGAGTGTATTAACTACTTTTAGTTACCATTAAAAGAAATCTATGGGGGCTGGAGTGTAGCACATCGGTAGGGTGTATGCCTTGCTCGAGGCTCACCCAGGACGGACTCAGGTTCGATCCCCGCATCCCATGTGGTCCCCCGAGCCAGGAGCGATTTCTGAGTGCATAGCCAGGAGTAACTCCTGAGAGTCAATGGCTGTGGCTCAAAAAACAAAACAACAAACAAAAAACTCTATGGCCTGTGGTCCCCAGAAGAATGCAAGGTCACTCTTGAGCAATGAAACAGGAGTAGGCCCGAACAACTTCCTCCCCTAAAACAAAAACCTAATCATCATCATCTGTGCAGTGCAGTAACATTGTTGTAGTTATGTAAGTTTTTTTGCACCTGATAGAGATCTTACATATTTTATGTTTAATGTGCGTATCTGAAACAAAATTGGAACCACTAAGTGGAAATGTTCTAAACCCTAATATTTTTTCCCATAAAAATTTCATGATAACCTTCATACAGTAAAAAACTTTTGTGTAAGAAGGCACTATAATGACAGTAAAACAACTTGATCCCTTAATGTGAAAGATAATAATGTGAAATGTTTTATAACTTGATTGTAAAATGAATGAATGTATGGGATAATGATGTACTTTACTGCTCACTGAAATCTTGACACCTTTTTTCTGTGTCTCTTCAGTATTTTATCCATATTCTTTTTTTTTAAATTTTTTTATTTTTAATTATGAGAACAAGGATGCAAAGAAAGAGGACAAGGTAAAGTTACAGTGGAAGGACAATCACCCATAACATAATTCTCAGAAGTCCCCTTGCTGATATCTTAACTTTGAAATTTCAGCCCAAGAACATTAAGATAAATAAGACAGAATCCATGTACAATTACTTTGTCCCTCAAGTCCCCAGATTGTAACACATTATAATATTTCTTAACAGCACACAAGGCAATCTAAAGCCATAAAACATACGTAACTCCTTAAACATTACAGGCATAGTATTTTTTTACATTTCCAAATACATGCATATTAGCTTAAGTTAACCTCAAATTTTAAGTGGGTTCTTTTTAAGAATTAGAGTCAAAGGAGCACAGTAAAAATGGTGTTGGAGTGGCAATTGTTGTTTGCATAGGCTCACCAAAATATGAGGGACATGGAAAGAAATAACCTTGGCCTAAATACAAAGAGACCCGATCCCTGAAGTTTCCTGGCACAAGACCAACTCTAGGCTCCAGGCAAGCTTGATCGTCCAATCCAAGACACTGTCTGTAGTGCCAACACACTTTTATTTTTCACACAGTCTCTGTTGTTGGTATCGTGTTTCTGTATTAAAGATCCTGGAATCTTCATATCCTACATTGAGGTCAGGATGTGGAGCATCCTCTCGTTTCACCTCACAATAAAAGGGCAATGCAGGGAGCCCTGTCCTGTAAGCAGGTCGTTGTTAAGTCTTCTCAGTGTTAAGGGAAGTTTCTTTTGAGCAGGTCGATGTCTGAGCAGTGTAGGGCCTTCTGTGGTAGAGGATTGCTTCCAGGTGATGTTATAGACCAGCCTGGATGTTTTGTGGATGGCTTCCCTGGTTCAGGGGTGAATGGAAAATGCCCTTTCTTCTGAGGTCTGTGCCAGGTCGTTATGTCAATGTTCAGGGTGTAAGGTCCCTTTGCACTACAAGATTTGTGTGTTCCAATCTCTTAGATAGGATCTTATTTGTATGTATAGTATTTTCCCATTTTAATGTGCCTATGCAAAAAAGGAGCAATGCCACATGGTGTTATTGGCGCATATGGGGGCCATAAGAACAATTCCAACAATTCCCATGATATGGTTCAATCATAAGCATTAAACTGGGGGACTCTTTCACCAAAATTCTTTATTAAACAGCTCAAAAAGAGAAGATAAAAAGTGGTTAGAATCGTCACTGCATAAGACAACATTTAGTAAGAATTATAGCTGTGGAGAAAGAACACAAAATATTCTAAAGAAATACGTGTCCATTTTATGTATCTTGAAACAGTTTAGGGTTGTTACACACAATGCATGGCTTTGGTCTGTGATTAGGATTGTATACTACTGAAGTTAAAAAGAGTAATGTAGGTTAGTGACGTTTGGGGGGGTTAGAGAGTTAAGGAGTAAAAAAGAGCTTTGTAGGGGTGTGTGAAAGGGCAGAATAAAAAATGAATATTCTGGATACGGAAAACATAACATAAGAATAAAGAATACTCTCAATACATGAAGTACGAGCGGGGACGCGCTCCCCCGCGCGGTTCTGTAGTTTTTGGATGCATAGGAATTTCTCACCCCCTCCCCCCAGGGCCCGATTAACCAGGCGTGGCCCTGAAGACCCGCCTGGTGAGGGGGGATTCTTGGTCCCCTGGACTAAGTGGTCAGCCCAGGGGGCCTATGGCTAGCTGTCCTGCCCAGAGCCCCCCCAACATACCAGTCAAACACACCCAGAAATCCTGGCATGCGGAGTGTTCTGAGCCCAGCCATGCCTCTCTTTATCCATATTCTTTTTTTTTTTTTTTTTTTGGGTCACACCCGGCATTGCTCAGGGGTGACTCCTGGCTGTCTGCTCAGAAATAGCTCCTGGCAGGCACGGGGGACCATATGGGACACCGGGATTCGAACCAACCACCTTTGGTCCTGGATCGGCTGCTTGCAAGGCAAACGCTGCTGTGCTATCTCTCCGGGCCCTTTATCCATATTCTTAATGTAACTTTTTCCCATGACCTTACCGGAAATTTCTGAACTAACAAAATAGCTAACTTTTCATCTGGGCGTTATACAGAGCCTGTTGTCCTATTATCCATATATAATCACTACAGATAAGCTTTGCAAAAGGGTTTTATGGTGAACTTGTTCCTTTATTTTCTGCAGATCAGAAAAACCTTTCCTTACTCAACAGTAAAACATTTTTTCTGTATGTAGGTCACAACCATGTGAGCTAGCCTAAAAAAGACTTGTAACCAGTGAATGTTTTAACCAATGATAGTATCTTTTGTTTGTTTGTTTTTTTGTTTTGTTTTGTTTTTGGGCCACACCTGGTGACAGTCAGGAGTTACTCCTGGCTATACACTCAGAAATCACTCCTGGTTTAGGGGGTGGGACCATATGGGACGTCAGGGTCGATTGAACCGTGGTCTGTCCTAGGTCAGCACATGCAAGGCAAACGCCCTACCGCTTGCACCACCACTAGTATCTTGAAAACAGTAACTTGAGATAGAAGAAATTATTGGAATGCGGAAGGGCAGTCAGTTTAATCTCCTTTGGGATTAGGTTATATGACATTATTTTGAATGAAATCATGAATTTCAGAAAGGATAAATATGCCTACATTCAAATATAATAGTATCATATGTAGTGGGATTTAACTGGAACTACTTTTTTCCCCACTGGTTTAGTTAATAGAAGTTGGCTAGGAAATGAAGGGAAAAGCATAGTTGTGTCTAATCATTCCTTGTATCAAACAGTGTATAGGATGGGCCTGTCATTGGGGATTGAACCATCCACTAGATTTTACCCACAACTCTTGCTAGTTTTCTACAACTGTGGAATTAGGGAGTGGGTAGAGTGTTTGCCTTTCATGCGACTGACTTAACTCCTGTCATCCTATATGGTTCTCTGAATCTGCCAGGTGTGATTCCTGAGCACAACCAGGTATAGCCCAACAACCCCCTCTTCCCATGATACCCCTCTCCCCCAATAAAGGAAAGTAGATCTGTGGAGTTAAAGACTAATGCTACTAAGACTTGGAATCTGTCTCCTTTGAGTATTAATAGTTGTAATATTTGGGGAGTCACTATAAATCATAGGAAAAAGTTGGCTTTTTATAATCCTAGCTTCATATACTAGATAATCGGTTACTTTGTTTTTCCTTCGAGGAAAATTCAGTTTTGTTAACAGACTAGGAGAGTGCTCTCAGCTGTGGATCATAATATAAATTCAGGTAAAGTTTCTGTATATTTATGAACTGAAAGAAATACAAGACAGTTATTCTTTTAGGGATCCTAATGTGTTTATTCATATAAATATTACACAAAGAAAACAATAGGTATAAAAAAACACCTTTACAATTTATACATCATTCCTTTGCAGTTTAACACATTATTGATCTAAGACAAAAATCCACAAATTCAGTTAAAAGGCAAGTTAGTTACCAAAACCAAATTATTTTGTCAGATAATAAATATGCTCAAGCTTTTTCTCAGTTTCTACAAGACATACAGATTGGTTTCCTGGACTTGATTAAATTGTGTTCTGGATTATTTTCTGTAGAGTTCAGTAGCCCCAAATAGCATGGTGTGAGCATTAATTTACGCAGAATTCTGGCAACTTACTGAACTATTTATATAGACGTGTGTTGAAACTACAGTTCATGTTCATTTCAGTAATAAGGTCATAAATTCATATTTGTTGATATAAGGTAAGTCATAAAGTACATTTACAATTTTATATTTCTGGTGGTAGATGAAAGCAGACTACTTCTTAAATGGTCTGAATCATCTTTGTTTCAACTAAGATTTGCCTTTACTGTATTTAGATTTGGAATTTTGAGATTGTATTCTTGATAAGTTGGTCAACTTGTGTTTGAACTTCAAGTCAGTTTGGTACAAGGCTTTCCAAGCATAGACGTCCAAAGAAACTGACCATAATGTGTTTTATAAGAGAAAAAGAGACTGAAAAGTAGTTTAACAGATAACTAAACATGCCAATTTAACACAATCAGAAAATTCTTTGATCAAACAGTACAGTTTACATTATAGGCAATTACTCATAATGTACCAAACATAACTTTATTCTTGTAGCCACAAGAATAAATGATTAAAAGTAGCTTAATTCACTATAGGTTTTATGGAGATAACAAATTATTCCATACCATAAGCATGCCTGATATACATGCTATATACATATATACACTCAGTAATAGAAGCCTCTGATCCATTTAGTTTATTTCTAAATAGTATCAATACTAAAGATAGTATGAGCACAAATTTAAGTCAGATAGAGAACTTTAGAAGTAGCTACTTTTCAAAAACAACATGAATTAAGCAGTCTATTCAAACTAGTTAAAGTCAAATTCCTAAATCTGTCCACTATAGACTAATAGGACAAACATCTTGTTTATTTTAGCTAGCCAGACCCTGTGAGAGGTAATAGCCATGTTTTCAGTTATTTGATTTGGTTATTTACGATGACTTACGGCTATGAGACTATAATTATTGACTTGCTATTAGATAATGAATATCATGTTGCTTATGTTGTCTTGTAGGCTTCTAAAATAATTGATTACATATGTAGATATTTATTTCTTGGTATAAGTGTTGTGATGAAGGAGAGGGGGAAAGGGCTAATTGATTGGCTTTGAGGTAGTAAAGTAGGAACCAGATTCATTTAAAAAATGTTATCGTATGGAGGGAGTGAATCTACTTTGTAATATGGATGTTTTTCTATATGTGATCTTTGGCTAGAACAAAGTGCATTCTAACTTAGTTCACAGAAAATTTGGTGAAAAAATTTTCCAGGGATTTTAGTTCTAAGAAGTAACTGGGAAGGTCAGGTAGGAGAAGCCATCTTGTCATTAGAATCACATGTTTTGCTTTGCATGCTTTTGGTATTAATCCTTGCAAAGAGGTTTGTGGTATGATTGTCAAAGCTTTTGTAATTCAGCTTTCCTTCCCTGTGGTACAACTGACTAAAAGAAAACAACACTGCACGTTAAGAATGTTAGGTCAAAAAAGAGGTTAACTGAGTTTTGAATCCCCCCTTTAAAGTCTACGGTTGTGTGGTTCCCAGGATCTGTGTTAATCTGTTCTCTCCTTCAGCTTCTGGGCTAAGAACAGTCCCTCTGCTCCATCTGCACTAAGATGTGATTGCTCCTTGAAAGCTTAAGGCTTTCTATTTTCTTCTGTGCACACTTCAGTTGGGTCTTTAAGACATCATTATCTGCTTTCAGAGTATTTACTTCCTAAAGGAAATGAAAAGAAGGCATGTTAATAAAGTTGCAGTGACTGGCAAATGAGCCAATACTGAGAGAACTACACTTGATTGGTATCTCCAGATTCACCTGGCTAAAAATTAACTACTTTCAGTACAGTTGTCTTGCCCAGAATACAAAATAACAGGTTAAATATCAGACAAATTATGCACACCGCAGTGGGTTTTTGGTTTTTGCTATATCAACAATATGAATGTTTCGGATGCAGAACAAACTGTTAAGAAGTGGGTAATGAAAAAATCATTAGATATACTGTTTGATAGGAGACCTCAATAGCAGAACAAATCTCTGATCAGGTTTGAAGTGTGAAAGTAATGAAATCAGAATGTACTATGAAATACTACAATTCATTCCATTTAAGTCCCTCCGCCCAATAATTGGAAACTAAATGGAATCTTGATAAAGAAGTTTACCCAGAGGGTATAAATCTCCAAAGTGGGATTTAGTTGTCTAATTTGCAGTGATTTAATTATAGATTTAGAAGTTAATTTGAAGTCTTCTGACTATCCAGTGCTTCGCATTATATTAATTTCACTAAAAGAGTATGTGAACAATGTCTGGGTAATATTGGAGTACTCGTTTCAGCCTGCATTACATAGCAACTTATGTGCTATTTTTAAATATCAAGCATTTGCTGTGTACCAGGTACTAGAATACATGATGCACCAATTATCTTACCTAGACACACTGCACACTGATGGCATGCTACCAAAGCTGGGGTGTTGGAATTCAAGTACACCTGACTGTAAATATTTGCCCTTTACCATGCTGATTTAAAGTTACATACGTGCACTTAAAGTAATGGTAAATTATTTGAAATCGGGGAATATCACAGTTTGCTCTTGTTCCTCAGCACTGCTTTGACTAGTCTGCAGTTTCTAGGGTTTTCTTTAAAATATGTCATTGGAAATTAAAGTTTTACTTTTTAATGTGGCTCTCTTTTCTTTTTCATGCCCAGTTGCTCTGGATAGGACTTCCAATACCATGTTGGGTAAAAATGACGGAGAACTGGTGATGTATAGTTTAGGGGTAGAGCACTTGCCTTATATGTGTGAGGCCCTGGGTTCTGTCCCTAAGACCACTAAAGTGTTGAGAACGCTCATTCTTAATCTTAAAGGAGCTCCTTTTAGCTTTTCACCAGCGATTGATGGCATACATATATGATTTTTGTTATGTTGTGGTATATTCTGTCCAGCTTTGTTTTTTAATCAAAAATGAATATTGAGCCTTGTTGAATGCTTTTTTATCATTAGGTTTTTTTTATCCATCATTATGTTCATGTGCCTTATGTTGATTTGCAAGTGCTAAATCACCCTTGTTTCTTTGTAGTATAAGTTCAAGAATTTGTTGGGGATCTTTGCATCAGAGTTCATCAGTTGTATTGTAATGTTTGGTTTCCCTTTCTGCTCTTGGAATAAGGGGAATGCTGACCTTATGAAAGAAATTTAAAAGTATTCTCCTTCAACTTTTAAAGAGAGTTTGAAAAGGATAACTATTAAATTGTTGATAATTGAAAATAAAAATTTTGAGGCTATTCCCGGCAAACCATGTGTGGTGCAGGTACTCAAGCTCTGGCCTCCTGTATGTTGTGCTCACCCTTTGAGTCATCTGTCTATACCTCAGATTTTCCATTTCTTTATGATTCAGTTTTCTGAGACTGTGCTTAGCAACTTACATATCCTCCAATTTGTTGGTAGATAATGTTCTTTCCAGAATCCTTTGCTATCCTCCTTTTTAGGCTTTTACTTTTTCAAGAAACCAGCTCTTAATTTAGTCACTCTTTGCTTTGAGGCGACACCTGGAGGTGCTCAGGGTTTATTTCTGGCTCTGAACACTCCTGGCAGGATTCAGGAGAATCATATGAGGTGCTGAGAATCAAACACATGTCAGCCATTTGCCAGGCAAGTGCCTTACCTATTGTACTATCTTTGACAACCTCTAGTAACTATAGAGTTTTAGAGGCAGGTACTATGTATGCCCTCTCATGCAGTTTCACTATATACTACATGAGCTTATATGAGTATATAAGCTAGTTAGTTTGTATTGATATGTCTCCAATTTGATGCTATCGAAAAAGAAGATAGATGGGCATTTCCTTCTCTTTAAAATAAAAGTAGTGATACGACTGATTGAAGACTACTGTCTTCATTCCAGAAAGTCTATAAGCTAACCCTCACTGTAAACTTTATATTCTAAACAGAAGTAGGTAACAGACTACAGTTAGACAGCTGCCTACTTTTCTACTTCATCCATTAGGTTCCAACTTACAGTTATTATGTTGTTGAATGGAACCTAATACATAAAAGAAGCTCCTGGTGGCACAGTCATTACCATTTTCTAAGGTATGTGGCTACGTGTTATATTTGATTGGGTATCAGCCATATCAGACTCTAAGCATCAGCACATTTCCCTTAAATATATGAAAGGGAAAAAAGCTTCCTGTAGTGATCTACAGTACATTTCCTAGGAGATAGGTAAACACAAAGTGAATACAGAACACTGATAAGAAGGTTAGCAAACATCTTAACAGGAGAGGATTTAGGCCAAGTTTGTCTAGGAAAGGACTGATGTACATGTAGTGAAGCTGTTTAACAGAAATTGGGTTTTCCAGGGCCGTAGCGGTAGCATAGTGGCTAGGGGTGTTTGCCTTGTATGTGGTTGACCCAGGATGGACCTGGGTTCAATCCCTGATATCCCAAAAAGCCCCCCCAAGCCATGAGTGATTTCTGAGCACATAGCCAGGAGTAACCCCTGAGTATCACCAGGTGCGGCCCAAAATAAAAAAAAAAAAAAAAAAGGGTTTTCTTTAAGGAGTCTTCAGTGGCCAGAGCTTTGGGCCCTGGCATTAGCATTTTGAAATGGTCCTTCTATAGCAGGGGTCTCAAACTCAATTTACCTGGGGGCCGCAGGAGGCAAAGTCAGGGTGAGGCAGGGCCGCATAAGGGATTTCACTTACCAAATAGTCAGAATAAAAATCGCATTAGTAAGAAAGTATCGCAAAAAATCGCAGTAAACATTTGCATATCCCGAACGGAACTGCTCCAGGTATGCGAATATTTAATGCAATTTTTTCTTACTAATGCGATTTTTATTGCGATTATTCAGTAAGCGAATAATCGCAAATACTGCGATATTTGAAAGCTGGCCACAGGCCACAAAATATTGTACGGAGGGCTGCAAACGACTTGCGGGCCTCGAGTTTGAGACCCCTGTCCTATAGCAACAGTAGACTCTGCACTCCTTTTCTGCTAGTGTAATATGAACCCATTGGTGTCTTTGAATGGTAGAATCTTTTATTCCCCTTTTCTCTTTCTACTCCCCTCTTGTAGTAGTCATCCTGGTTGGAATCTACACTTTACTGGCTCTCCTCTGATTTACACACACACACACACACACACACACACACACACACACACACACACACACACACACACACACACACACACAGTTCTCAGTGAGAAGAAAAGGGAAAAGCTAGGTACCTGTTCCAGCTCTTGGTAAGTTGGGAGTCTGAGGTGACGGAGCTCCTCCTTTGACTTTATAAGGGATTCTTTGTTTTCCCACTTGACAAAAGCCCGCTTTCTGATTAATACTGGGCTGGGGCATGGAGATGGGGGACCAGGAAGCACAGAAAGCATATCCTGGGCTGTTTTTCTTGGGGATGATGGCACAGAAGGGCCAATAGGACCCTCACTTCCGAGCCAGGGCAGCGATTCTGTCTGCGTAGCCTTGTGGGCAACAGTCCTCTTTAGCCGCACAGAAATCTTCTGTGAGGACACACCCATGAGCATGATTGTCCGGTCTTTACTTTCCTCACTGTGTTCCATGACTTGCCCATTGTGGAATGGAAAATGTCCTTCCTCAGGCGCTGGAGGTGACATAAGACATGTAAGTCCTTGAGCTTAATATTGACTAGTGAAAGAGTTCCTGACTTCATCAGGAATACCCCAGGCTCAACACAAACTCATTTTCCAGCACTCAGTTTTGGGGGTCCTCACTAGACAGTTAGAATCTAGAAGGTTTCTTCCTAGCTGGGATACTGGATTGGCCAAAATGGTTTCTGAACCACAGAAAGTTCTCCAAGTAGTATCATTAACCCAAGTGAGTGGGTCTAAGACTAGGTTCCAAGAAGGATGCTAGTTTAGTTCTACTTTCTTCGGAGCAAAAGAAAGAAAGGAAAAATATGGCAAGTAGCCCATAAAGTGGCTGGCAATATAAATGCTGCAGTGTGGATGAGACAGTTTTGATGAGCAGAGCCATCATAAAGACTAAATAGTCTGGGGCTGGGGAGATAGCAAGGAGATAGAACATTTGCCTTGCATGCAGAGGGACGGTGGTTCGAATCCCGGCATCCCATATGGTCCCCCAGGCCTGCCAGGATCGATTTCTGAGCGTAGAGCCAGGAGTAACCCCTGAGCGCTGCCAGGTGTGACCCAAAAAACAAAACAAAACATAAAAAGACTAAATAGTCCGTTTTCCCATTACTGATGTATCTTGAGATACAAGATGCAATTATGGCATATTTTCCTTTATTGCTCCAATTATATCTATGTCCTACCATTAGCTTACTCCTTTATGGGACTATGAAGGCACTAGAAGTCCTTGTTTTAAGGCAGTCTTTAGAAGGGTGGCTTGAGCTTCAGCCCCTTTCTAGTTCTATGCTAAATCCTTAACCTTCATGTTTCTCTGCCTCCTTCCATGAAAAACGGGCATATATAACTCTTAAAATAGCAGGTGCACAATAAGATTTCTTTCACATTTGTGGTGATCTCCCTCAAGAGTAGGGATGAGGTAGTATTTCTACCCTAGAAACCAGTCCTAGCATCCTCAATTTGAAGAGCAATGTTCTATGAACCTTACCATGGAGCAGATCCTTTGCTCCCAATGAGCAGAGGTTTGGCCCCACCGCGTTGCTGTATTCTGTGAGAGCTGCTGCATTCTTGGATCTCTTCTTGCACTCGAACACAACCAGATCTTTGCACTGTTTGTGGCAGTTCATCCCACAATCTGTGGACAAAAACTTCAGTCAGGAAGTCTGCATGTCACAAGCACATTGATGCTGTATTCTTGTCACACTCATCCTGTCATCTGGATATAGGGCCCTCCATTATTCCCAATGACCTTGCTTTCTCACTGGGACAGTCCTAGATCTCAATCTGTTTTGTTTGGGGTCCACACCGAGTGATGCTCAGGGGTCACTCCTGGCAAGCTCAGGGGACTATATGGGATGCTGGGGATCTCAGACTTAAGAATCTCACAAGTGGCTTGTTTTCCTGGAGGGAAGAGGTGGGTAGGGTGTTGTTCATCCTGCATATACTTCCCTGGAGGTCCCTAGCTGCCCATTAGACCTTATTTTATTTTATTTTTTTGCATGTACCCTTCACTAGGGAACTATCTTTCCATGACCATCTGACAGCCGTCTACCTGCATCTCTGTCTAGCAAGGGGAACTGGTCCACTGGGGCATCCACACAGTCTGGAGCTGTGTGGCCACTTCACAGGACACCGGAAGAAGCCAGTGTGGCAGAGGAGGCTGACCTGAGAAGCTGGGAGAAACCAGTCACTGCTTTGGGTAAAAATGCTTTCAAGAATCCCGAGTCCAGGATTAGCAAAGTGGAAGCTTACCTTTACATCGAAATCCTTGTTTGATGACTCCCCAGAGCTGTAAAACAAAGGGCACAATGCAACATACATTCATCTCTGGGGTGAGTCTAGTGCTGCCTTGTTCATTTTCCTCATTTCTGCTCTACCTCAAGTAGGGGGAGAAACCTAGTCTTTCTCCAGTTTTAACATCCCTGGCTTTAAGTTGCAAACCATCTAGCATTCTCTAGCACTCACTGTCATTGACTAATGGAGCCTGAAGTGAATGAAGAGAAGAAACTTTCCTAGATGGGAAACTATAAAAGTGTAAGACCTAGGGTAAGACAGGAGGGGCCAGTCTTAAAGCTTTTAAAGGAGTTTTCCTTGGGAGTGAGTTGTGCGTGTATGTGTGTGTGTGGGAGACTCTTTTGATATTTTAGAAGCATATTTCAGATTCATTATTTCCTACCATTTCATCCTAGACCTCTTGTACCAGAGGAGAAACCAGCAGGAATAGGAAAAGAAGAGTAAAGTAAAAACCGCATTTGAGGACTTTAGATTAAGCTCTAAAACAAATGATTAGGTCATGAGCTGTATGCCTGGCTTTAAAAACAAACGGAGGTTCCCTATTACTTGGGCCCATTGGTTCCTTTTCAGGAAAAAGAAAGTACCCCAAGCCCAGCTGTTAAGCTAGCGTCCTTGCAGGGAATCGTCATAGAGGCCCTCCCTCCCACCAACCCCAAAACTACCTCCTGGATAAATTCAGCATCCTAGCCAGAGGCAGTATTGCTCACTTGGGGGAACACAGACTTAATCGGTCTCCTAACCTTCCACCCAGTGGCACACTAGGAACAGACAACTCACAAATCCAGCACAGTTGTCGCAGAAAGTGGGCTTCAGGTAGGTGGTCTCTTGGAAGTTATGAGGAAAGCCCAGGCCCAGCTTTGAGTAGATGGAGCTGGCCCGCATGAAGTAAGCCGTGATCTCTTCTCTGCTGATGAGGCCTTCCCTGCAACAGAGGACAAGAGCACGGGAATGGGGGCAGGCCAGGTGGCAGCCAGGCCTAAAAGCTCCTTTCTTCTCCTGGAGTGGCAGCGTTGTCTGATAATAACTCCCATGAGTGAGGCCTCAGCATGGGATCCACATAGTCAGCAGGTTATGTGGCATTCTTTGTTTCCACAGTGCTGTTTCTATGACTATTTTCCTACATTACTTAGCCACTGTCTAGATAAGACTTGAAAAATGAATGATGGGAAGTCTATGCTGCAGTTTTACTTTACTCTAAATGGACCCAATACAGACCCCATCAATCACAATTTTGGTTTCATATAGAGACTAAACTTAAGTAACTTGAGAACAGTAAACATGCAAAACATGAACTTTCTCTGTAAAGACGAAGAAGGAAGACTAAATTTTTTCTTATTTATAATTGACTTCCTAAAATGGCAGGTATATAAGATTTTTATTTTTGAGACATTTTAAAAGCACACTTAAAAAATAAATGGGTTTGAGCAATAGCACAGCGGTAGGGCATTTTTACCTTTCATGCAACCAATCCAGGACAGATAGTGGTTCGAATCTTGGCATATGGTCCCCCAAGCCTGCCCGGAATGATTTCTGAGCAATGAGCCAGGAGTAAGCCCTGAGCGCCATTGGGTGTGACCCAAAATCCAACGAAGCAAAACAAAACCAAAGCCAGATAGGTATTCACTTGAAGTTCAACACACACCCCTTTTAGGGGCAAGTTGTTGTTGGGCTATACCTGGCCCTGTACTCAGAAATCACTCTGGGTAGGTACTTGGGAGATCATATGTGGTGCCAAAGAATAGGCTGGGGTTTACTATACAAGGCAAGCCCCTCATTTGTTTCCATCTTGCCATCCCTTGATGGTTGTTCAAGCCCTAATATTCATTAAGTGACCATATAACAACTTACCTGGTTCTACAGTGTCCTCAAGTGAGTGACATACCCTTAAACCCTTCTTGTTGGAGTCTACGCTCACCTGTCTTTGTCCATCACACAGAAGGAAAATGGGAAACTTGCAGCAATCTTTTCAAACTCCTCTTGAGAAATGTATCCATCCTGGTCGTGATCATAGTTCTTAAAGACAGACTATTAAAAAAGATTTGTTATTATTTGGGTCAGTGGGTGGGGGTGCTACACCTGGTTGTGCTCAGAACTTTCTCCTGGTTCTAGGCTTAAGAGGATTGAACCAAGGTTGTTTGAGCGCAAAACATGCTCCCTATCACTCCAGTGCTCTCCCTCCCAAATAAACGGTATTTTTTACTGACAAAGCAATCATTTTTTCCTTTTGCAAGCTAAAGCAGCTGGGTAAAAGCTTATTTGTAGCCTGAGAGGAACAGAAAACTGCTCCAAGATACATTGACGGTCCCCTCTGTGGGGTGTGGCCAGTTGCTTTTAATTTTAATAATCCCTGACCTTGCTCTGTTCTTTTAGGTCTAGGCCCAGAGACCTATTCTTTCTCCACCAGCATATCCCCTGAGGCTGAAATTTCTCTCCTCAAGCCTCTCAGACTCATTGTTCTGTCACAGGCTGGTGCTTTACTTTTCTGTAGTCTCACTGGATGTTCCACAAGGATAATCGTAAAACTTACTGCCTCTGTCTTTAGCATAGTGAACTGAGCCAAGCAGTCTGAAAAGTTCAGGTTTAGGTTCTCCTTATGCCGCTTATTGCAAACTCATCCTAATGGCTCGTGCCTACAAGTCAACTAACCTGTTCTCTCTCCTTAAGAGGAGACCACCTTTTCTTTGTTGGGGGCTGTTTGTGCCAAGTGGTGCTCTGGGGTCCCCACTTGTGATTCTCAGCCAACCAGGCCAACACAAGGGCTAAAGAATATCAGGCTGCTGGGGCCCAGCAGTATCTAGTGGGTTTACCGAGCAGTGAGATCAGACCTGAGATGGGAGCATGTTGCCCTAACTATAGTTGTATCTTCTGACTCTTAGAAAGAATCTTTTTTTTTCCTTTCTTTCTTTTTTTTTGAGGGTAAGGTCACACCCAGCTGTGCTCAAGGGTTGTTCCTGGCTCTGCACTCAGGAATCATTCTTGGCAGTACTTGGGGGATCATATAGGCTGCTGGGGATCAAACCTGGGTTGGTCAGGTGCAAGGCAAACACCCTACCTGCTGTACTCTCTCTGGACCAAGAGGCCTTTTTTCTTATTTCCACCCCTGTCCTCACTATGAGGCCAAAGACTTTGCAGAATGTACTCTAGGAACTGTTCTGCTATAATATGAACTGTGAGTTACCCTTCCTCACCTTTGTGTTTGTACCTACCTACCTAACTTACCTACCGAGAGCAAGCGAGAGAAAGACAAGAGAGCACTAAATCTAGCAGTGTGTTGGTTGCTTTTGTTGCTGAAACCCAGCTATACTTACATCCACCATCCTCTGAACGTGTTTGCTTATGGTCTTCGGGTCAGGTTTGGGGGACACTCCGGAGGCCCAGTCCACCACCACTGGCGGCTTTGAAGGTGTTAGTGGCTAAAAGGGATTCAAGAGAAATTCCCCTGGTAAGCATGAAATCTTGTGCTGTCCTTCTTTGCCCACTACTATGACAGCCTCTGTAGGCAAACTTCTGCCACATATAGAGGAATCTAACAGTTCTGTCACTTCCACAAGTACTGGAGAGACAGTGTGCAAAATGCTCCAACAGTCTCTTCTGCAGGTCATCTAAAATCCTCAATTTGTATTGGACTCCCTCTTCATTAAGAGTTAGTGGAGTACCCACATTTTCTTTGTTTTCTACTTGGTACAAATGTGAATGAGGAGAGAATAGTAAAATGAAGGAAGATAGACAAGGAAAAGATCTGAGGCCTGGAGTAGCCATGATGGAATCTCAGCCCAACTTAAAATTTAAGAACAGGAGGGGTCGGAGTGGTGGCGCAAGCGGTAAGGCATCTGTTTTGCTGGTGCTAGCCTAGTACAGACCACAGTTAGATCTCTCAGCATCCCATATGGTCCCTCAAGCCAGGCACGATTTCTGAGCTCATCGCCAGGAGTAAGCCCTGAGCGTCACGTAGTGCAGCCAAAATAAAAAAAAAAAAAAATCTAAGAACAGGAAAATGAATGACCCATTTCGGTGAGATAGTATTTTAAAATGGAACATGCCGAGTATTTCAATCGAACATCTTGTATTGTAATAAAGAACTAGAACTTAACCGTTTTACTTTGATGGTGGCAGTCTTTGGGAAGGATCACACCCGACGGCACTCGGGTTCCCCTGGCTCTCCGCTCAGAAATCGCTCCTGGCAGGCTCGGGACCATATGGGATGCGGGCATTGAACCTGACCCGATCCAGTCTTGGCGCGTGCAAGGCAAATACTTGCCATCTCTCTGTTGCTCTGGCCCCTGTGACTAGACCAAACCAAGCTTTTTTAGGACTTGTTCCCAGTACTGGCCCATAAGTGAGCCAGGGATCAATCGACCAGGGTTGGCCACACGCAAGGCAGAACTTCACATTCCTGAACTACCTCTCGGTTCCCTGGGTCCGAGAGACGATGACATCTAGCTAATGGAACTGGCAAACTGAAATTCTTAGGTGTAGACAGATCTCTCCCCCTGACCACTTTCATGACGGAGGCTTGGAAAGCTCCCGAGAGAGGATGACCAGTCAGTCCTGCAGAAGAAGATGTAGTTCCACCTCTCTGGAGGAAAGATGAGCCCGGCGAACTGTGAGGTTCCTAACACCTGGCTGTGTTAGGGTTCATCACAGGGTATCAAAGCCTGCAATCTGCGCTTGCTGCCCCAGATGAACACATTGTGCTAGGCTTTCCCCTCGAGGCAGAGGGCGTCAGAGCATTAGCTTCTGCTCAGCGGACATATTCCTTTCATTACACCCACAAAGCACAGCGTTAGAAGATGTGGGGACTCTAATCATTGGGGGCAGATACCAGTAAGTCCACACGACAGCCTTCATTATCTCAAACACCTTGTGATGCTCACACTGAGTAGAGCACAGACTTCACTTCATCATCTGTCTCTTCACACAGACCTCGGTTCTCCATGGTCAGGGGCCATTCCCCACACACGCCAATGCCTTCTCTGTTGCCACCCATGCCGTGACACATACTCTGCTTTAACTGACCAAATTACACCTGAAGATGAAGGATGTTGAGGAGTAGCCTGCGAAGCACCCAGTTCCCACCCAGGCTTCTCAGTCTGAAACTCACTGGAGCTCTGTGGTTTCTCGGCTCCCGGGCATAGGAGAGCTCATAGATTTCATCTTCCGTGTAGTAGAGATCCAGGGAGAGCTGCAGGTTAAACAGAGCAGAACAAGAATAACTATGAAGTGTCGTTGGAAATCCTGGGAGTCAGTTTCTTTCGGGTCTTCCTCTCTTGTGGCTTATTATGGGATCTGAGTGGTTTGTCTGAAAGTCCCAAAAGTTTGGGCCGGAGCTGTGGTGCAGCAGTAGGGTGTTTGCCTTGCACACGTCTGACCTAAGACAGACTGCAGTTTGATCCCTGGCGTCCCATATGGTCCCCCAAGCCAGGAGCGATTTCTGAGCGCATAGCCAGGAGTGACCCCTGAGTGTCACCGGGTGTGGCCCAAAAATAAAAAAATAAAATAATCTCAAAGTTTGAATGCTGTATGTAGCACCTCTTATTACAACAGGGCAATATTTATTTTCTTGCTACTGTATCTTGAGAGAAGTCTAAAGAGGGCCAGGCTATAATTTAAAGCTATTAAACTATGATTTAGTATCTAAGCCTTCATGCAGCACTTAATAAGCACAAGGCCCCTTTTCACTCACGGCAGAGGATTTTCCCGGCCTGAAACTTAATGGGTGTCACAGTCTGGGGCAGTAGAGTTTCCTGTCCTAGAATCTAAGAGGACCAGGACTTGGAAATAATCTTCACATCCTCGGCTACCACCTTCACGCCCTTCTCAGTGCAGCCACTGACAGACAGGCTGTTCTGTCCTTGCACCTCCGTGCTCCCAATCTAGAAAATGGAGACAAAAGCTTCTGCCCTGGTGCAGGGTGTAGGTGAGGGTGGCGCTCACCGTTAGCAGGTGCACGAGGTCCTTGTTGGCTTCCAGGGGCGGGGCCACCTCCTGCAGCTGCACCAGCTCATTGATGTGGTTGTACAGGGCCAGCAGCTTGTGCACGTTCACCTTCCCATCCTCCAGATAGTCGGGCATGGCTTCGTACAGGGAGATGAGGTCCTTGAGGTGCACCCCAAGGATCGGGATCTTGAAGTGGGTGCACTCCCCGTAGGCTCGCCGGTAGTTGTCATAGTTTCTACAGGAGGACAGCAGCTCAGTCATCTCGCCCAAAACCTGCAAAGCACAACAGAGCCTGTCGTAGCACTGCGGACTGGCGGGGGGCTCTCCGCAGCAGACACCTGTTCCCCACCCCAGCTTGGGCTTTCAGGCAGGGCTGCTGGTTCTGCTCCCAGGTGCTGGCGTGACTCACAAACTGAAAACTCAGCTGTGGCAAGCACCAGCATATTTGCAAACTCGGGGTCTTATTTGGTTTGTTGCATAACTGGAAAGTATAAAATGAGGGTTTAGCATTTTGAAACAGTTTTTATACTCAAAATTCTCTTTAAGTCCCAGAGAATTATTTCTCTACTTTTAGTAATACAAGCACCTGATGCCAACAAGGTTCAGAAGTCCTTAGGAAATGACAGGCAGCCTTTTGAGATTTCTCCAGATCAGGGTAACATTTTGTCTGAGGATGTATGCGCTAATGTGTTGCTGGCAGGGGAAAGGAGTGAGTTTTAAGCATGCTGCTTTTGTCATCATAAGAACATGGATGTCCTTATGCTAGCTGTGTCTTAGCACAGTGATTCTCAAACTGGACCTCTGCCTAGGAACTAGCAGGTGGTAGTCAATACGCAGAAACAACCGAAAAGCCCACTGATAGGTGACTGGAGAAAGAGCTATGAGAGAGAACACCAAATGGCCTTTAGAGAAGATACGATCTTGCCTTCTGTGACACCTTGAATGGAGCCTGGGATGGTGAGACTAAGTCAGAATGTGAAAGACAATTACCAGATGGTTTCTCTTATAAATGACCAAAGCAAACTAACAAAACCCAACAGATTCTGTGGAAAGTATGACGGGGAGCAGGAAGAGTAGGGAAAAGAGGAACAGGGGCTCAGTCTAATCCTGGGAAGGATGTTAGAACTTGGTGGGCCTGAATTGAGGCTGATTCATATATGGGGTGAGCTGTACTCCCAAAAAAGAGAACTGTAAAGTCAGGGTGAATCAACATTTTAATTTTGAAAAAGTGCCATTTGTCTCCAGGGAGGAACTTGTCCTACAGCTAACTGCTAGCACTTGCTCTGAGCTGACCAGACCCTGTCAAGCATGCCAAGAAGGAATAGTCCTCATAAGACAGCCATTTTTCTTCTCAGGAGATGTGATAAGCTCCCAGGATGGTGAAAGGCTACTCATTCACTCCACACCCCACCCTCCATACTGTGGGGCAGGTGCCACAAACATGATGCCACTGCTGTGGGGAGTCGCCAAGTGGAAGGGAAGCGCCACACATGAAGGTGTATTAATCTCAGACTCTTCCCCTGTGCCATCTAGACATGGTGGCTCTGGTCAGTGTTCACCAGGCCTCAAAGACTCCTTGGAGAAGAATAGGGTGACCATCATCAGGAGAGTGGGGTGAGAGATGAGACACATTCCTAAAGGTGGTAGAACACTCGGGGAGGAGGAAAACACATTTTCTTCTGGAGGAGGTGTGCATCAGTCAGCTGGAGGCCTGGGAAGTGAGTTTAGCTGGGGGGTGGGAGGGGGATGACCAGTCCTTTTCCACGAGGTGGAAATGTTCCAGCAGTCATCTAAGGTGACCATAGCTCAGATTGGAGTCTATTCTGCCTCATCCAACTATGCAGGCAGGAGCATGATTGCTTCAGAGAGTGACTTCTGAGCCAAACACTGCATAGCACAACATGACACATGAGGACTTCACGTCCAACAATCTGGGAAAAGTCAACTATTTAGAAGGCCAGTCTCCACAGTTTTGGGGTTTTTTTTTGTTTTTGTTTTTCAAACTAAACTACTACCCGGTTTATCAGCTGGACTACCTCCTGGGAACCATTCTGGGGAGTGGGTGGCCAAAGCAGAAAGCAAAGACCTCCCCTGGAACACTTTACCCCAACTGGCTGGCCAAAGAGTATTTGTGTGCAGAGACTTGCAGGGTCAGATCAAACTCGAATCATTCCTTGCTTCCTTCCCCTAAGTAAAGTCAGCTTGTTCTTTGAATTGTGACAGCCCTGTCCTGTGGGTTTTATAGAGCTTGCTCCCTTGGTATTCTCTATCTGACTGACAAAGGATGGTGTGGATTGGAGATGACCTCTAGCTGCCCCCAGGGCGAAAGCCACACTGCCATGGGCCCAGCGAAGGCAGCCAAGTGAAGGAGACCAAGGCACTGACCTTATTGATCTCATGTGGGACATGTGCGCTTGTCTCCTTGAGCCTGGAGATGGAGCTGTGGCAGAGCCCACCGATCACCGCCATCAGGGTGTTGAAGTTCTGGAGCTGGTGGAGCTTCTGTGACACAAACCAAGGGAGCAGATGCACTTTGAGTACCGGTGTCTGGGGGGTTCGGCGGGTCCAAGCCCAGCCAACAGCTGCAGTGACTCCACTAGACTTCACCCTGGCCCAGCAAGTTTCAGTGCACATGACAGTACACCCCACACTGTTGCTCTGTCACTAACCTCACACCCCACACACCCCACACACCCCCATGGGACTTGTTCAAACACTGAGACTGCTTCTGTACCCAAGCCCAGGTTTTCTGTATCTTCTGTAGCTGGGGCTGAGATCAGACATCTGAAGGTTTTTTTTTTTTTTTTTTTTTATTGTTTTGTTGTGGGGCCACATCCAGAGGTGCTCAGGGATTACTCCTGACAGTATTGAATCTGGGTTGGCAGTTTGCAAAGGCAAGTGCCTCACCCACTACACTATTTCTATGACCCTCGAGATCTGTTTTTAATGTACTAGGTGGCCAGATACTGAACTTTAAGAACCACAAGTCCATCTGCAAAAAAAAAAAAGTACATACTACAGTGTAATATTTTATATTCTTCCTTCACCCACATTAGCCATATTTTTACTTTGAGGGTAAGGTCTTTGCTTCATTCTCCTATATAATGTCAGTGGAGATTTTATATATATCTTTATGTGCCACTGCTGGAGGGAGTGCAGTGGCTCCATTACAGTTCACTTCACTATATATATATATATATATATGTATGTATGTGAAAGAAGCTAGACTCATGGGTGAATTTCTACTGAGTGCTCACAGTATGTTTTCTTGAATCAGTTGCTTCAGCTGCTCCCCATCCAACACCAAGCACAGTCATTCAACTCAGCCTGGGCTGCACCTCAGCCAGGCCATCCCAGCCCCAGTAGTGTGTTATGTAGGACAGCCTGGGTACCTTCTGAAATATTTTAAAGATCTAGATAAACATATCCCGAGCCCCTAAGATCAACTGGGGACTATGATCAGAAAAGCCTCTGCTGTCTTGGGTCTGACATACAGTTTGAGTGAAAATTAAAAAAAAAAAATGGGGAGAGTGGTTTGTTTTGGGGCTATATCTAACAGTGCTCAAGGATTATTCCTGGCTTTGTTCTCAGAAATTACTCCTGGCAAGCTCGGGAACCATGTGGGATGCTGAGCTTGGAAACTGAGTTGGCCACATGCAAGGCAAAGTTTCTTTTTTTTTTTTCCCCCATTTTTATTAATTCTTTATTCTCTTTCTATTTCTTTTTTTTTTAATTTTTATTTTGATCATAATGGGTTATATATCTTTCACAGTTGTATTTTAGGTACATATTAACATTGAATCAGGGGAATACTCACCACCAAAATTTTCCTCCCCCCTTCCCCGTTCCCTTTCTGCAACCCATATCCCCCACCATCACCCCTGGGCTGCTAGAGTAGGTGGTCCCCTCTTTGTCTAGCTTACTATTAGTGATTATATATCTGTTTGGTCCTAGTACCCTCATGGCAAAGTTTCTAAAGCTGTGCTATCTCTCTGACTCTGAAAATCAAACTTTGTCTCAAGAGATGGCTCAAAAGGCTGTGTGTAAATCTAAGATGCAGGAGCCCCAGGTTCTGCCTCAAGCACCAGCCTTGAGTACTTCTATCCCAAGTTAGGAGTGGGCTCCAAGACAAGGAAAATAACACCAATTTTGTTAAGCCCATGAGGATGTGGAGGAGAGAATTGGGGGCTGGCATTTTAATTATCTTGACTAGAAAATAAAAATTCAGAGCTAATAAAATGCAAATGAAAGTACCCTGGGACCCACTTTGCTGAGATGTGATTGCTGATGTGTAGAAACATAAGTGAAACAAAACTACTCAGAGGCATAAAGCAAATCTTCAGAAAAAGAGGCCATGCTCAGTTCCAGTGAGTCTGTTGATATGCTTGTCCCTCCCACTTATGTACTGAATCCAGTTTTCTTCCCCAAAAAAACATGCACTCTAAAGACTTGTGATACTTGTGATAAACACTGAAAAGACAAATCCCTTATTCTTGTAACAAGATGTAACCTGTATCCCCCTTTATACAGAAACTTGTGGAAGGCCATAGTATTTGCCTTGTCCACAGCCAACCAGGTTTGACCCCTGGTATAGCATATGGTCCCCTGAACACCACCAGGACAATTCCTAAAAGCAGGGTCAAAACCCCATTCATTGTCTAGAAAAACCTCTGAGCATCAACAGATGTTGCCCAAATAATAAAATAAAAAGAAAACAAATAACATAAAAAAGAAACTTCTGGAACTATTACTTAATTTTGCTTCTCTCAGTGGTTTTCTTTTTTTTTTCTTTTTTTTTTTTTTTTTTTTTTTGGTTTTTGGGCCACACCCTGTGACGCTCAGGGGTTACTCCTGGCTATGCGCTCAGAAGTTGCTCCTGGCTTCTTGGGGGACCATATGGGACGCCGGGGGATCGAACCGCGGTCCGTCCTAGGCTAGCGCAGGCAAGGCAGGCACCTTACCTCCAGCGCCACCGCCCGGCCCCCGTCTCTCAGTGGTTTTCAAACCCAATTACCATTTCAGAGTCACCTAGGAGTCTCAAAAGAAATGCTAACTCGAAGACTCCACCTTACACCTTAGCCTGCTGTGCAATCTAATGATCTTTGTGTGTTTATCTGTGGAAAATACATAGTGCTAAATTGACCATCTTACCCAATTTTAAGTATCTAGTTCAGCATGTAAAGTACATTGGTAGCATCCTACAATCAACCTCCTTTACCCTAAATTTAAGCAACAACTTCCATTTTCCCTTTTCCCCTGGAAAATGTGGGTGTGAATCCACTTCTTAAAAATATTAATAATCTCAGGACTGGGGAGGGAGGGAGAGAGAGAGAGAGAGAGAGAGAGAGAGAGAGAGAGAGAGAGAGAGAGAGAGAGAGAGAGAGGGAGGGAGGGAAGGAGGGAGGGAGGGAGGGAGGGAGGGAGAGAGAGAGAGAGAGAGAGAGAGAGAGAGAGAGAGAGAGAGAGAGAGAAGAGAGGGAGGGGCCAGAGTGATAGCACAGCTGTAGGGCATTTGCCTTGCACGTTGCTGAGGACCAGGGTTCAATCCATATATCCATATGGTCCCAAGCCTGCTAGGAGCAATTTCTGAGCATCGACGGGTGTGGCCCCAAAACAAAAACAAACAGGCAAAAATAAGTAAAATGTCTTTAAAAAAAGAGAATGTACAAATGAAAAGCACATGCCTGGCATGTGGCCAACCCAGGTTGGATCCCTGGCATCCCACATGATCTCCCGAGAGCCTGGAATAAGCCATGAGCACAGCTGAGTGTGGTCCCCCAAAATCCAACTATCCAAGTTATATCTTCTTCCCCCCACTCTAAACTATTGTGACAAACAGGAAAGAGCAAACACCATTGCAGTTCATGGTAGATATGGAGATAGCTAACGGTACACAATCCCTGCAGGTTCGAGGAGGGAAAACTAGCTCTCTGGGAAAGACAGACTGATGCAACTCTGGTGGAAGGGGGAATAATTTGGTGGAAGGGAAAAAAGAATTGGTGGAAGCCCAGTGGAAGGTCCCTTTTGGCACTGAGCAATAGTACAGATCTAATGGATAGGCACTTGCTTCGTTCATGGGCTTGATCCCCAACACCCCATATGGTCCGCTGAACCTATCGGAAGTGATTCCTGAGTGCAGAGCAAAGAGCAATCCCTGAACTGCCTGGTGTGCTCCCTTAGCCTTCTAAAGCTGGACACAAAATCCAGGCAGAAAATCCTGCTCCACTCACCTGCGCCACCTGAATGAACTTGATGAAGACTTCTGCTCGAAGCTGCGGGGTGGGGCGGCTGAGGACCATCAGCTGCACCCACTGAGAAATGCCGTTGCACAGGGCGATGGACCGCTCCATCGTGGGGTTCTCTTTCACACAGCTATTCACCAGGTAGTTCTGGTAATCGGAGAACTGGGGAGAAGATACCATGAGAAATGTCACTCAGGTGTCTATCCAGGAGGCCGGGGACATGTCACCACTGCACTGCTGATACACTGACCCTTGAACTTCCTTCCTCTACACAGCCTCTGCTTGCACTTGTGAAGGGAGCACAGGGCAGGAAATCTTTCTTATTCTATCTGCAGCATGCAGGAGCCATGTTCTAAAGCAAAAGTTATTAGCCTGAGTGGATGTGTGCATGTGTAAGTGAAACAGCTAGAGAGATCAAATGTAGTTGAGTCCATCCAGATTCTGTCCATTTTAAGAGTCTGGAGTGTGTGGGCAGAGAGGTAGTACAGGGGTAAAGGCATTTGCCTTGCAGCCTCAACCCAGTTTTGAATCCAGGTACCATGTATTGTTCCTAACAATCATCAGGAATAACTCCTGTTTATAGGGGAAGGAAAAGCCCTGAGAACTGAGGAGTGTGGACCAACGTACCCACCCCACAATGTAAAAGATAAAAATAAAAATCTGGGGGCCAAAGAGATAGCACGGAGGTATACAGAAGGATGGTGGTTCAAATCCCGGCATCCCATATGGTTCCCTGTGCTTGCCAGGGGTGATTTCTGAGCCTAGAATCAGGAGTAACCCCTGAGCACTGTCGGGTGTGACCCCCCCAAAAAAAAACCCCAAAAAAAAAATAAAATAAAAATCTAAGGCCAGAGAGATAGCACAGTGGTAGGGCGTTTGCCTTACACACAGACGATCAAGGACAGATGGTGGTTAGAATCTCAGCATCCTATATGATCCCCCATGCCTGCCAGGAGCAATTTCTGAGCACAGAGCCAGGAGTAACCCGAGTGCTGCCGGGTGTGACCCAAAAACCAAAATAAATAAATAAATAAATAAATAAATAAACAAACAAAAATTCAGCCATTGTTGTGGAAGATGTAAAAAAATTTTCTCACAAGATTCTAATCTCTCTCCCTCTTTTGTATCTCAAAAAAGGAGCCAATGCCCCCCAATGAGAGGGGGAAACAAGGGAGGCACCAGGACCAAACAGGTGCAAGACTACTAAGCAGTAGGCGAGATACAGAGGAGACCACATATTCTAGCTACCCTGGGGGTGAGGGAAGAGGATATGGGTGGTAGGACAAAAACGGAGGTGTAGGGAGGACAATTTGGTGATGGGAATCCCCCCCTGATTTTATGTAAATATGTACCTAAAATATCATTGTCAACAATATGTAAGCCACTATGATCAAAATAAAAATTAAAAAAAAAAAAAAGGAGCCAATGACATCTGCCCTAATATCAGGCCTACTAAGTATGGAGGAACTGGTGGTGCTGAGGATAAGCAGTGGCCTCACACTAAAACCAGGCTCATGTTAGAAATCAGCAGAGGCCATGTGGATGAGACCTGTCCATCATGGACTTGGAGGCCACCATTCCCCACGTAGACACACACCATGACTGGCACCGAAATAGCCTATGCAAAATCCGCAAATGTTTCAGAAGGTCCCACATGAGTGCTGGCTGCAGTGACCACATCCCTTCTGCTCAGATTAGCCAAGAGGGAGCACAGCCCACTCTGTTCTAACACTCCTGGGAAAGGTTTGGAAGTTGCTTCAGCTTCAGTCCTACTAAGCTTCCCACTCAGAGCTCAGATATAGAAAGAAGTAACTGAAAAGTTTGAGACATTTTTGGGGTAGGGATTGGACCACAACTCGAGGTACACAGGGCTTACTCTGGCAGGGCTGATGGATCATATATGGGACTACAGGTTGAACTGGGGGTTAGCCACTTTGCAAGGAAGGCTTAACCCCTAGGCTATCTCTGTGGTCACAAATCCACTTAAAAAATAATTCCAGGGCCCGGAGAGATAGCACAGCGGCGTTTGCCTTGCAAGCAGCCAATCCAGGACCAAAGGTGGTTGGTTCTAATCCTGGTATCCCATATGGTCCTCCGTGCCTGCCAGGAGCTATTTCTGAGCAGACAGCCAGGAGTAACCCCTGAGCAACGACGGGTGTGGCCCAAAAGCCAAAAAAAAAAAAAAAAGATTCCAGGGGCCAGAGAGATAGCACAGCGGTGGGGCGTTTGCCTTACATGTGACCAACCCGGGAGGGACCCAGTTTGATTTCCGGCATCCCGTGTGGTTCCCCCAGCCTGCCAGGGACAATTTCTGAGTGCAGAGCCAGGAGTGATCCCTGAGTTCCGGTGGGTGTGGCTAAAAACCAATCAATAAAAAACGTTTTAAAAATTGATTCCAGTAATCTCCCCTCCCACCCCAAACTATTATAATAAGCAGAAAAAAACATGCCATTCAGTTTGCAGCAGATAAACCTGTCCTTTAACCCTATTTATTTTCTGGAAAAACTATCTAACTAAAACTGTGCAGGCAATTCAAAAATAAAACCTAAAACTATACAGATAAGCCAGCAATATTTGAGTAGACCATGGGCTTCCATAAGAAATAGAGGGTCAAGTCGAAGTTTATATTTGCAGCCAGAGTCCTGCCCCAATCAGGAGCCTGGACCCAAGCTGAGGACCACTTCCAGGGACCTCTGGCATCTACTTTATTTTAGTATTTCCCAGAACCATTTAAATCTTATCCTTGGATGAATTCAAACTCCTTGAGGACTTTTTGTTTTTGGTAGGAAAATTGGGGGGAAAAAGATAAGTTTCTAGAAGCCTAGTTATTATCAGAGGTGAAAGGTGTATTTTGTTCACATGTTGGCCTATGTACAGTTACCTGAGTGAATGGGGAGTGGTCTGATGTGGGCATGGGAGCTGGGAGGGGGAAGAGGTACAACAGGACCAATGAAAGGGTTCAGCTATTTTTCTGGACTTGAAGGAGCTGTTGGTCACTGAGGGGTGTCTCCAGAGTGAGGGTTGGACAGGTAGATGAATTTCTTCACTTCTTTTCTAATCCATCCAAGACAGTGTGTCTGGGTCCTGAGTACTCACCGATATCCTTCGGAAGGACTTGAATTCGAGGTAGGTGAGGTGCTCTGAGAGTTCTTCTGGCTCCAGATGGTCAAAGAGCAGAGAGACTTTCCGCTTCTTGCTGGTATTTGATTTTATCCTCTGAGTCAATTTCCTGGACCAGTCACGGGAATTGCTTTCATGGGGGGAAAATGTCAAATGAGAGAAAAGAAGGAAAAAGAATATGTCAAAATGATTTTTTCATGCAAATGAATCCATTAATGTTTCCCGCACAGCACTGTTAACCAGCATTCCTTGAACAATACAGTGCAGTAAGAGAGTTTTTTCAGATCAGTCTTTCTGTGTTGGCAACTAGAAGAATTTTGATGGGTTTTAGTGATTCTTCTGAGGTCCAGGGCACTGCCTGTGGAATGCCTTTACTTTAGGCTACAAGCAGCAGCAAGTCTGTTTCCTCACCTCTACTACTAGATCCTGTGTCTAGCCCACAGGAGGATAATGGGGGGGAGCACTGGAAAGAGCAAATGTATGGTAGTAGCCTCGTGTGTGTGTGTGTGTGTGTGTGTGTGTGTGTGTGTGTGTGTGTGTGTGAGAGAGAGAGAGAGAGAGAGAGAGAGAGAGACAGAGAGACAGAGAGACAGAGAGAACACTATATTTACTTAAAGCAAGTGTGTTTTGTTTCTTTGTTTTCAGAAAAGGGGGATCTAGTCTAAAGAAGTTTAAGAACCTGTTCTAGCTGCTATTTGGGTGCACAGTTCCAGGGAAAGCAGTTGCAGTGGAAGCCATTGCCACCTCCATGTGCCCTACCGCTAGAAACGAGGGCAGGTGCTGGGATTTCCAGAGTGCACCTGTCTCATAAAGAACCCAAGGGAAGACTAACTATTTCTGAGCTCCCTTCTGGTACTGTGCTTCCTGCGCAGCATCTCGCACCCCGGAATCTCTCACTCTGTCTATCCGGCAGTCTAGTCCCCACCGCCCCTGCACTTAACCTGCTCAGACAGCAGCCTTGAGTATTCAGTTCTCAGATGCTGGAAACCTTTGAGTCCTTCTGTTTGACTGGTTTCCTTTGCACTGGGGCCTTTTCTCTCTGCTCTGGGTCTGAGTCACCAACAGCATTATCACCGGGTCACCATAGCATGTCAGGCTTTCCACCTTGCTGAGGTCCCTGGCCAGCCACTGAGCCTACACCCAGCCTGAGTGGCCTGAACACTCACATCTGACTGGTGTCGATGAGCCGGCAGTGCAACTCCTCCCCATGGGCTTTTACCAGGTCCTGAAACTCCTCCATGGTGTGGGTCAGGCTGGCATCCATCTTAAACATGATCCAAAACTCTGTTATCCAATACCTGTCAGAGACACAATCACAGACAATGCCAGGGATCCACGTTCTAGTAGGTTCTTCCCACTGACTGGATTGGAAAGACAAGAAGCTGGGTTGTCCTTTTGCATGAGGCCAACCCAGGGCAAGCCTGGTTCGATCCCCAGCATCCCATATGGTCCCCTGTGCTGCCAGGAGCGATTTCTGAGTATAGAGCCAGGAGTAACCCCTGAGCACTACCAGGTATGTCCCCAGACCCAATAAATAAATAGATTAAAAATAAATAAAATATAGAAAATATTATATTTATATATAGAGAGAGTACAGTGGCTAAAACAGGTCTCTCACATGTGGCCAACCCCAGTTCTATTACTGGTACTACATAAGATAATCTGATCCCCTAAACACAGAGCCAGGAATAGTCCCCTCCTCCAAGCATCATCAGATGTAGCTCCCAAAGCAAAAACAAAAGAAATACAAATAGAAAATATCTTCTATATGTAGGTTCTACAGAGTTGGGGTGGGGGTGGAAAAGAAAAAAAAATCACCTGTCAATAATTCTCTGCTGCTCTCCACTAAATATTTGATTGGATGAGGCTCGACATGGTCCGAGTAGCCGTGACAAGGATTTAGGCAAGATGAAATGTATCAGAGCAAATTTTTTTTGGGGGGGGGCACACCCATTTGACGCTCAGGGGTTACTCTTGGCTCTGTGCTCAGAAATTGCTCCTGGCTTGAGAGGACCATATGGCAGATGCCTTACCTCTAGCGCCACTGCTCTGCTGCCCTCCCCCCCCCCCCCCGAGCAATTTTAAAAGACACAACTACTGAGAAACCAAGTGTGAGAATGGGGCAAGGAATCTATGAATTCTGCTTCAGCATACTGTTCTTTGGTCCATTAAGAATAAAGTTTGCAAAAAGTCTGATAACTAAAGGGGATTCCTATGATATAAAGTTAAGTAAAAACTATAGGTCACACAGCTTCATATGTATTTAATCTCAAAGCTATGTTTAAAAAAATCCTAGCATGCCAGAGATGTGGCTCCGAATATGGGCACTGCATGAGTGACGACCTAAGTTCGACACTTGCTCCACTTGGCTCAAGTGTCGCCCTAACAACATATTTATCTTCTTGAGAAAAAGTACAAAGGAATTTAGAACTTGGGCATAAGCATTACTGTAGTTGATTCAATTCTGTAGGCTGAAATAGTACTTCATAAGCTGAACACAGGCTTTGCATGCAGGAAGGAGGTACAGTTTTTATCTGTGGCTTTGTGTATAGTGCTTCAAACAATGCCAGGAGTGACCTCTGAGAAGCTGAGAATAGCCTCTGAGCGATGCTCAGAATAGATCCTCTCCTCGTGTAGTTTCAAAAGTCTAAAAAGGGGCTAGAGTGTGTACATGGAGGGTAGGGCACTTGCTTTGTACACAGCCATCCCCAGTTCAATCCCCAGCACCCCAGATGATTCCCTGAGCCCACCTGAAGTGAACCCTGAGAGAAGTCAGGAGGAAACACTGAGTATAGCCAGTGTAGTCTAAAAATAACCCCTTCCGCAAATAAAATTCTTTCTAATACGACTTTTACCATTAGAAATACAATACAACCAGGGCCGGGAAGGTGGCGCTAGAGGTAAGGTGTCTACCTCCTAGCATAGGACGGACCGCAGTTTGATCCCCTGGCATCCCATATGGTCCCCCCAAGCCAGGGGGCGATTTCTGAGCGCATAGCCAGGAGTAACCCCTGAGCGTCAAACGGGTGTGGCCCAAAAACCAAAAAAAAAAAAAAAAATACAATACAACCATTATTATTTTATCATTTTCGTTTCTTTCTGTATAGCAATTAATGTCAATAAAGATGAAAAATTACAATTTTGTGGGCCCAGAGAGATAGCACAGCAGTGTTTGCCTTGCAAGCAGCCAATCCAGGACCAAAGGTGATTGGTTCGAATCCTGTTGTCCCATATGGTCCCCCGTGCCTGCCAGGAGCTATTTCTGAGCAGACAGCCAGGAGTAACCCCTGAGCAATGCCGGGTGTGGCCCAAACCCCCCCCCCAAAAAAATTACAATTTTGTTTTGTTGGGTTCACACCCAATTCAGGAGTAATGCCTATCTCTGTATTCAAGGGTTATTCCTGGCAGATGATCCAGACCAGAGGCAGTACCAAGATCTAAACCAGTGTTGTGGCATAACTGCATGCTAGCTAGGTGCCTTAACCTTTCTACTAGCTCTTCAGCCCAAATATGACAAATTTTAAGTGTAGGCACACAAGAAGAAATTGGTGCAGTGGAGGCATTGCCTCTATTAGAGCTCTCAGATGTTCTACAGAAGGCCGGGAAGGAAGTGATGGGGCACACTAAGACGGAACCACAGTCCCTTGCTTCAGTTTTCATTGTCTTGGGACTCCACCCAAGACCCAAGAGCACCCAGACTTTACCTTACAAAGTAGCAGATCTTCAGGCAAAACCCTGGAGAATTCTTTGCCACGGCATCTTTATAGGTGAAACTGGTTAAGGGAAATGGAAGCCTCTATGGCATAGCCATACGATAGCTCATCTTTGAAAGGATTTCCAAAAACTGTTCCCTCAATCCTGTGTGTGCATGTTTGTGTGTGTGTGTGGCAGCAGATTGAACCTAGAGCCTCACACATGGCATTAGCATAATTCAAATTAACCAATTATTTCAAGGCCCTTTAATGCTTGTAAAATATGCTAAATGTGGGTCCGGAGAGATAGCATGGAGGTAAAGCGTTTGCTTTGCATGCAGACGGACGGTGGTTTGAATCCCGGGATCCCGTATGCTTCCCCGAGACTGCTGGGGCCAATTTCTGAGCGTAGGGCCAGGAGTAACCCCTGAGCGCTGCTGGGTGTGACCCAAAAACCAAAAAAAAAAAAAAAAGCAAAATGTATAGAAAATAATATAGTAGTTTGTGGGGTTTTGTTTGTGCGTGGGCCACACCCAGTGGTGCTGAGGGGTTATTCCTGGCTCTGCACTTGGGAACACACCTGGAAGTACTCAGGAAACCATATGGTATGTGGGGATCAAACCAGGTCAGTTGCATGCAAGACAAATGCCCTACTCGCTGTATTATCCCTTTGGCCCATCTAAAAGCCATACTTTTTTTGTTTGTTTGTTTTTTGGGCCACACCCCTCGGTGCTCAGGGGTTACTCCTGGCTATCTGCTCAGAAATAGCTCCTGGCAGGCATGGGGGACCATATGGGATGCCGGCATTCGAACCAACCACCTTAAGTCCTGGATCATCTGCTTGCAAGGCAAACACTGCTGTGCTATCTCTCCAGCCCTAAAAGCCATATATTTTTAAAATATGACTTTCCTAAAAAAAAAAAAAACTTTACTTGATTTATTGCCTATAAAATATTCTCCTAAGAAACACCAAAACAGAAACACAAAACACAAACATCAACTAAAAAAAAAGTCAAAATACACTTGATCTTAGCCAAAATGCGAACAAGCAATTGAAGTCAAAATAAAATAAGTCATGCAGTTGGAGAGATATACAGTGGGTAAGACACTTGCCTTGCACATGGCTGAACCAGGTTCAATTCCAGGCATCCCATATTACCTGAGAACTGTCAGGAATAAGCCCTGAGCACCACCGTATATGGCCCGAAACATCCCCCACACCAAAAAAAAAGGTGCAAATATGAGAAATGCTACAGATAAACACATTTCCAGGTTCAATGTTTCTGCTATTTGATCTCTGTGTTAGAATGCTTCATCTTTCTTTTTAATTAGGAACCAGCACAAAAATACACCTCTGTTTTGTAACTACTTGGTGACTATAATCCTTCACCCATTATCTTCTGCTAGTCACTGTGGGCAGGAATGTGTGTTCAGAACTGTCAGTTTACATTTCAGTGCTGACAATGGAGGGTGCAAAGAAAACCCACTCAGAATTTTGGATAGATGCCTCTAAATGTCATCAGAGCCCCATGACAGACAGGACACCTGTCTCTTCATCATGGAGATGAAACAAATGCCAGCAGGTACCAACCTAAGTTAACAACAGCATCTGCTGGATGCTTCTGTCCTATACCTTCTCCTCTCAGCAACCACTGCTGGGACTATCCAGCAACTAGCTGAACTCTTAACAGCATGTTTTTGAAACCTATGCCTTCCCTGTCTAGAAGTGGAAGAAAGGAGGAATCAACAGAAAATCCCTCAAGTTTCCTTTCAGCATTCTATTCCTTCCAGATCTAAGAACAGGCATGGGAGGGAAAATAGCCTTTTTTTCCTTCATTGCTTATCTTGAGTTTCAGTGACAGGAATCTCACTTCTTATTAGTTCTCAGAACTCCTCTAGTCTGGCTCCTCCTCTTGACACTGTGCTACACAGAGAGGACACATGGCACCATTTTTGCACCTGTGGCCGTCATGTTCATAGGGCCCTAACTTGGGCCAGTTGCTAAACCACAGTCTAGAGTTGCAAGGATAAGCTATGCTGATTTATGCCCTGGAAAACACATTCTATGGGTAGAGGAAGACATAAATATAAGTTACAGTACGGTATCTTCCCTTTTCAATACATTTTCAATACTCTTCCGGATGACTTACAAAATTCAGACTGTGGCCAGTAGTCACAAAGGTTTTGTGGCTTACTTGACTTAGTCATCTAAGAAAACAGTGCCTAGGTGTTATACTGCAACTTACAGATGGTGGTTCAGGTAGGTCAGCTTATCTGGCTAACAGGATAAAAGTACTGCACTGCACCCTTTGATTTCTTTGTGTTAGAATAAATTATTTAATTGAATCAGAGATGCAGTTATAAATTTGTTCATGATTGAATTTTAGTCATCCCTTCTCAAGTGCATATCCCTGTCACCAGTGTCCTAGTTTCCCTCTTTTCCTCTCTACTGAACTCTGTATTCCTCTATGACAGGCATTTTTTTATAATTTAAAACCATGATTATGAGGTTATTCATAATAATGTTTTTCCCCATAAAGTTGTTCATGATTGAATTACCATCATGCAATATAGAACAACTTTCACCAGTACACATTTCCCACCACCTGTCTCCCCAATTTTCGTATGGAAGATATTTTTTATTGTTTCCTTCTTTTTATTTTCCTTTTAGACACTATGGATTGCAATATCATTACTGAAGGGGAACCATGTATATAATTTTACCGCCTTTTAGCACCCATTTCTTATCCAGAGGGATCATTTGCAACTATCACTGTCATAGTGGTTCCTTCTCTACTCTAACTGCACTCCCCCACTATTTGAGGCAAGCTTCTTATCTTGGACTGGTCCTCTTGGCCCTCGTATCTATCATTTTTGGATATTATTACCATACTATCTTGGTTTTTTTATACACCACAAATAAGTGCACCTTATCATTCTATGTCTATCCCTCTTCCTCTTACTCATTTCACTCAGCATAATGCTCTCCATATCATTCATGTATAACCAAATGTCATGTTTTTACAGCTAGATGTGTAGATATATAATAGTAGATGTATCTACTTCCATTGTTCTCAGACACTTGGGTTGTTTCCAGATTATGGCTATTATGAATAGTACTGCAATGAACATAAGAGTGCAGAGGCTATTCTACATTGTGTTTTTGGGATATATATAGGATATATTCCCAGGAGCAGTATTGCTGGGTCATATGAGAAATCAATTTCTAGTTTTTGAGGAATGTCCATATTTGTTTTCAAAAAGGCTGGACCAGTCAACATTCCCACCAGAGCACTATGCCTTTTAATTGGGAATATTTAGGGAGGATAGTGGACACTGATAAGACTTGGGATTGAGCACTGTATGCCTGAAATTCAATAATAAGTATCTTTGTAATTTTATTATTCGCAATGATTCTATTTTAAAAGTTAAAAAAGTAAAAGCTCTGAACCTTTTCTGAAACCCTAAAGGAAAAGCTTCTTAAGTTATACTGTACAGAAATAAAAAGATACACATTGAATAAAGTGAAAATCAAGATAGAGGTCACAGTGATTAAATATTTTCTACCGTTAGAACTAATATATTATTTGTTTTTGTAGTTTTTGTCCCATACTTAGGCATGGTATGGTACAAGGAAAGCTCTTTAATTTTTGTGTTTCCCTGGCCCACTAATACTCTTTATTTTGAGAGCAAAAGCCTTATATAATTTGCTCGCTCTACATTTGGTGCATAAATGTTTATCAGCGTTAATATCTCTTGGTCTATTGTTCCCCTGATCAATAAGTAGTGTCCATCTTGTCTCTGAGTATTTTCTTAAGGTTAAATCCAGTTTGGTGTGATATAAGTATAGCTGTCCCAGCTTTTTTTGTTTGTTTTCCAGTGGCTTATATAATTGTTTTCCATCCTTTTACTCTGAGCCTGTGTCTATCCTGAACTTTTATTTATTTTATTATTTTTATTATTTTATTTATTTTATTTTTATTTACTATTTTTTGGGCCACACCTGACAGTTCTTCTGGCTCTACATTCAGAAATCACTCCTGGAAGGCTCTGAGACCAAATAGGATACCAAGGATTGAACCAGGTTGGCAACTGCGAGGCAAATGCCCTACCACTGTGTTATCACTCTGGCCCCTATCCTAAACTTTTTAAGTGTGTTTCCTGCAGGCAGCAAATGGCTGGGTTTTGTTTCCTGATCAACCCGCTACTCTATGCCTTTTGATCGGAGAGTTTAGTCCATTGACATTTAAGGAAATTATTGAGAAGGGGCTGTTGTGCCACTACATTGTGTAAGGTTGTTGTTACAATTGGGTATTTGGCTTATGTAATTGATCTTTGAGTTGTTCGTTTAGAGTTAATTTGATTAGCACGAATATTGTGAGTTTTTTTTTTCCAAGAATGTTTTTAACTCTTGCTCCCATGTAAATGAGAGTTTTGCTGGGTAATGAACTCTAGGTTGAAAGTTTCTTTCAGGAGTTTGAATATGCCATTCAAATCTTTTCTTGCCTGGATTGTTTCAAATGGAAGATCTGGCTTGACTTTTATGTTCTTTCCTTTATACTTGAGGTTTTTCTTCTCCCTTACTGCTTTAAAGAGTCCATCTCTCTCTTTGTTGTTGTTTTTTTCCATTTGGATTGCTGTATTCTTGGTGTTGTGCTATCAGGGTTTTATTTGGCTCTCTTTTTGCCTCTTTGATTTGTACAGCAGCCTCTTTCCAGAGAGTGGGAAAGTTCTCTGCTATTATCTTCCTTACTACTTGTTCTTCCCCTTTCCCCTTTTCCTCCTCTTCTAGTATAATTTGGGGATTATTTCTTTTGTCTTTGTTCATTAAGTACCTTACATTTTTGTCCCATGTTTTGTCTCTCTTTTCTTTTTGATTTCTTTATCAGTGCTGGCTTGTAATTTGTCTTCAAGTTCGTGTATGCAATTCTTTACCTGTGTAATTCTGCTACTATGGCTTGCTAACATGTTTTTTAGTTCCTTCAGTTCCATTTGTATGGATTCTCTCATCTTCTGAAAGAGTTCTTCTTTGAGTTGGCTGAATTGCTCATCTATAGATTTCTTAATTTCACAGGCTAGTGATTTCTGTTGCTAACACATTAAGTGTTGATTTTAGGTCTTCATCATTTTGGTGGACTTAGAAATTTAACAGGATTTCTTTCCATATCCCCAACTGCAGTTATCATACTTAGTTTCTCTTTGTTCTTTGCAATTTGGTGGGTTGGACTACTAGAATTTCAGGGTATTTAAGAAAGTGATCTATTGAATCGTTTTTTTATAAAAGGTGGCTAAAGGTATATCTGATATAGAGGTTATTTTCCTAAATAAGCAAGGTTAGCTAAGTATGATAAAAAATATTGCAAACTAGTTCATTGGTTTGTTCAGCTGGGTTTTGAGCAGTGTATTTTTGTTGTGTATGTAAATATTTTAGGGGATTATTATGTTACTAACCCTACCCTGATCAGTGATTGTGCCCTACCTTAGGGTGTGACCTGGCATTCTGCCCCCACCCTAGGGTGGTACCTGATTCTGCTTCCACCATTGGTTGGTATCTGATCCCACCATTGGGTGGTACCTGATTCTGGGGGATAAAAACAAGGGTCTGTGGAAGGCGAGAGGCTTTTGGCTGGAACTTATGCTGAGTCTTTGTCTTGTCCACCGAATAAAGCTAATATTTCCACAAGCCTGACTGTCTGCAAGCTGTTTACCCGCCGCTTCACCTCAGAACCGTCGGCTGGACAGGGTGGCAGATGCGTGCTTCAAGCTGGAGAGGAAAGACCTCATCCTCCATCCCTCCATCAGTCAGTCTCTTCAGGGGCTGACTTGCAACATATTTTCTAGAAGAAAGAAGTGCTAGATCCATTCTGAAATATATACGTCCAATCCAATATATGTTATATAAATTGAAATGTCTTTGTGGGGATGTTAGCATCTCTGTGTTTTGGGAAAAGGAGGATGGATGGGAGGGACCAGAAGGTCCCTGTCACTGCCCAGACACAGACCTGAAATGGGGTGTGGAAGGCATCACATCAATCTATTTATTTTGGTATATTTATTTTGGTCCTGGCTGTGTTCAGGGCTTATTCGTGACTTTGTGCTCAGGAGCCTTCCTGGTGGTACTTGAGGGACCATGAAGAGGTGCCAAGGATCCAAATGGAAGATGGCTGTATGCAAGATAGGTTTTTTAACCCTTGTTGCATCTCTGTGGCCTATAATTGTAGCTCTTATTATGCGAATCTTTCAGCACTCCACCCTTGGAGGTGAAGATTTATAAGGAAGGCTCAAGAAAGGATTTGAAATTGCTGGCTTTCATCTCGTTTTCATGTGTGCTCTTTGTGAAGGGCTAAGCACCACCATTGTGATTCATGACTCAGTGCTAAGAGCTGGGCTGCAGGTGCCCAAGGGTCTCACCTCCTACCACCCTCTTCTTCTGGGAACAGAGTTCAAGTCTCTAGTGAAGGGGAAGCAGCCTGTTCTCTACCCCACTCACTTGACACCCCAGGAGAAGTTAACACCTTGCAGGGTACCTTGTTAGGTACAAAGTCAGTGCCTCTGCCCAGAGAAGAAAGGCCCCAGCCAACACCTCAGATGTTGCAGTGTTGGGGATCCTTCTTCAGATCCTAGAGAAGGTGAGAGAACCGGCCAGAGCAAGCAGCTTATCTGAGTCATGTCTGCACCCTGGTCAATATGCATAAGATGAATGTGACTTTTGACTCATCTGTAGGAAAAATATTTTCCACTAGCAAGAGACATGGAAAGAAATGGGTTGCAGGTTAATTTTGCTGATTTCTTTGACTGTTTCCCAGAACAACCAGCATCAGTGATCTTGTCTTACCCAGGAGAATACAGACATGCAGAAACACTCACTCACTCACTCACTCACTCACTCACTCACTCACTCACTCACACAAAGGAACCCATTAACTACAATGAAAATGGAAGTACACAGCACATTTCTAGATCCTTCTGAATGTACCCTATGGGGCAGCCCGACTCTGTGAAGGATATAGGGCAATCACTCTTTGGAGCAGCTCCGTGGAAGACACGATGATCCGATGCATTGTCAGCACAACCTGTAGCAGTTGGTTACTTCGACACAAGTTTCCATCTGCATCTGAAAACACAAAACACAGCAGAGAGAAGCGTGTCACTTGGGGTGAGCTTGAGTACTTCCCTGATGCCAGCTTGATTTGGAGGATGAGTGCAATAGGCAGGAACACAGAGCTTTTCTTCTATGCCTGTTTTCTCTCACTGCTATCTCCCTTCCCCAAAGGTCTCTGGATGTCAGGTGTGCCTGCCACTGGGAAGGCAGAAGAAGCCTGGACAGAGTCAACTTTTATGCCCAACACTTGACTCAGCCAATAGCAGCACTGCCAGGTTTGGAGGGCCTAAAAGAAGTCTAAGTGGGATGGAAGTCAACAAAAAGGTCTTCGTAAAGAGGGTGTCTGAACTGCAGTGAAAAGTTTCCTTTTGCAAATTTTGCAATGCTATATACCTGTAGGGGTACATTTCTAGGGCTCTTCCTACACTTTTGGAAGCAGCTTGTGAACATGGGGGGGGGGTCCCTGAAACTTCAGCGTACTGAGTTTTTTATTTGGGGTTTTGTTTGGGGAGCCATTCACACTGCCTGGGATCAACTTTGGGTCACCCATGAACAAGGCAAGCACCTTACTTACCCCTGTACATCCTCCATCCCCAGTTTTCAATAGTTTTATAGGTACTTCTGGGTAAAATAAAGAAGGAATACAAGTTCTTTGAAGATTAGGGGTGGGCTTCAAGCAGCCATGGTAATTTGGTTGTTTTTTTTTTGTTTATTTGTTTGTTTTGGTTTTGGGTTTTTTTTTTTTTTTTTGCGCCACACCTGGTGACGCTCAGGGGTTACTCCTGGCTATGCGCTTAGAAAGCACTCCTAGCATGGGGGACCATATGAGATGCCAGAGGATCAAACAATGGTCTGTCCTAGGTTAGCGCGGGCAAGACAGATGCCTTACCACTTGTGCCAGTGCTCCAGCCCAATAATTTGATTTTTTAAAATAAAAATTTTTAATAATTACCATGAGTTACAGAGTTGAAAAGTTGTTGATAGTTGAGTTTTGGTTATATAATGTTCTAACACTCATTCCTTCACCCAGTGTTAGTTTCCTAACCTTTTACACACCAATAGCCTGCCTCTGTAGCACACTTATTTCCTCTCTCTCCTTTTTTTTTCCTTTTCATTTTTTTACTTTTAGGTACCAATCCGTGATGATTTGTAACAAGGTGCATGGGTAACTAGATATTTCAAACCTTTGTTTTTTTGAGGGGCCACACTCAGGAGTACTTGGGGCTTATTCCTGGCAGGGCTGGAGGGACCATGTGTGGTGCTTGGGACTGAACCTAGATGAGACACATTTGAGCAACCTTATCTGCAATATTATCACTCTTATCTCTAGATTTTTTTCATATCTTCCTGCTGGGATTCCAACCACTGACCTTCTGCATGAAAGGCAAACACCTTACCTCCATGCTATCTCTCCGGCCCATAAATACTTTGTTTTGTTTTGTTTTGTTTTGTTTTTCTGAGCCACACCTTTTTGATGCTCAGGGGTTAGGAGTTACTCCTGGCTAAGCGTTCAGAAATTGCCCCTGGCTTGGGGGGACCATATGGGATGCCGGGGGGGGGGGGTCCGAACCTCAGTCCTTTCTTGGCTAGCGCTTGCAAGGCATACACCTTACCTCTAGCGCCACCTCACCAGCCCCCACTATACAGCATGCTTAAGAAGTTTTCACCTAGACTGATTATAGTTGGAGCATTTTGGGGGAACATGGAGTAGGCCATTTCAGGTAGTGCTCAGGGCTCTCGGCTCAGAATTCAGTCAGGGGACCCTATGGAGTGCCCGGGTCAGCTATGTGCAAGGTAAACACTCATTGGACTATTACTCCAGCTCCTGATTATAGTTTGTGGATCTTTCATTCTTCTAAATTCAACCTCCTATGAGGCAGGATTAACGATGCTTATTTCCTGGCCAACTTATTTTCTGTAATGGTTATCCTTTTGTGGGGGGTGTTGGGCCACATCTAGCAAAGCTCAGGGGTTACTACTGGCTCTGTGCTCAGAAATCACTCCTGCAGGCGCTGGGGACCATATGGGATGCCGGGAACTGAGCTTGGATCAGCTGTGCGCAAGGCAAAAGCCCTACCCACTAAGCTATTACTCTGGTCCCAATAGTTATTTATGCTTTACTATAAAAACTTTGTATAATATAGGGGCCTAAGAGAAGGGATAGGCCAGGGCACTTGACTTGCCTGTGAGCAAACTGTGTTCGGTCCCTGACATTGAATATAGTTCTTGAGCCCTTGGGTCAGGAATTATCCCTGACCCCACACATGACTCCTTACACACACACACACACACACACACACACACACACACACACACACACACACACACACAAAACCCTCCAACCCCCTCACTGAAATAAGAACTCATAATGTAGCAGAAAAGGAAAAACACACACCTAGAGACATCAGTAGTTGTTAAGAGTGGAGCCCATGGAGACCATGCTAAGTAAATGTAATTTGTTTTTTAGTTTGTTTGTTTTGGACCATATCTAGTGATGCTCAGGAGTTGGTTACTCCTAGCTCTGCATTCAGAAATTTCTCCTGGCAAGCTCAGGGGACCATATAGGGTGCCAGTAATTGAACCTGGGTTGGCTTCATGCAAAGCAAGCACCCTATCTGTTGTGCTATTGCTCTAGCCCCAAAGACTGTGATGTTTAGAAGGAAGAGATTTCCTAGTTGTCGGAGTTTAGGCAATACCTGTGATACCTATAACAAGAGACCTTTTCATGGTTAACACATTGATGCCAGTGCATGGTGGCTCACCCTCAAATGTGGTTTGATGAACACAAATTGCAGTGTCATCATCAATGTGTTAAGCACAAATAAACTGCTTGCCTGCGAAAGATGAGTGACTCCTGGCTGACTGGAGCCCAGTCGAGCAAGCCTGCCTGGTGCCTATTGGCAGGGACTGTGGCCACAGTCTCAACAGCTAGAGCTGTCTGAGAGGTGAGGCACAAGCAAAAGGTGCACAGAATTTATGCCACACCAGAGAAAACTCCAGGGATGCCTCTTTGTGTCCCTTTTTCTGGTTTCCAAAGAGATCCCTTAATGTGTGATGGGAGTTTGCCCACCCAAATGAAATGTCAGAGAAGGGAGAATAACACAGGCTAACCAGTATCAAACATGGGAAATGGAACATGGTTCAGCAAAACCATAAGCAGAGCTGATCTGGCTACAAAAACTGGGCTAAAGCTGTCAACACTGCAGTCAGGTAGAGCATCACAGAGACACAGAACTCTTAAGTGTGTAACAGGGTACAGAATATTTTTTACATAAAAATAAAACCAAAGACCTTTTTTGTTGCATGCAATGAAAGAATGACCTAAAAATGGGTGGAAGTGACAAGAGTAAGGTGTTTTTTGTCCATAAGTGTATCTAGTGCCTTACAGTGGAGAAGGGAAGCAAGCATAAGACTGGATTGAATGACTCTCCACAGTCTGGGCAAAAGACAGGCCAGGCCCCTCCATTCACTTACACTGATGCCAATAGGCAACAAGAACAAAGACATCACCTGTGGAGAGGAGACAATGATGGAGAATTTGGTGAATCCCTGGAACAACAATGATGTTCACTGGTATTAAAGAAGCAAAAAGGGACAGTGTATAGCTTATTTGAAAAAAAAAAAAAGCTGCCAATGAGTAATAATAGCCACTGAGTAATAATGGCACAGCTTTATTTGTTACTAACATGTACAACAACAACAACAAAAACCCCCAGAAAAATGTCCTGACTTTTCTTTTACTTTTAATTTTTTATTTAAACAACTTTATTACATACATGATTGTGTTTGGGTTTCAGTCATGTAAAGAACACCACCCATCACCAGTGCAACATTCCCATCACCAATGTCCCAAATCGCCCTCCTCCCCACCCAACCCCCGCCTGTACTTTAGACAGGCTTTCTATTTCCCTCGTACATTCTCATTATTCGGATAGTTCAAAACGTAGTTATTTCTCTAACTAAACTCATCCCTGTTTGTGGTGAGCTTCATGAAGTGAGCTGTAACTTCCAGCCCTTTTCTCTTTTGTGTCTGAAAGTTATTATCGCAAGAATGTCTTTCATTTTTCTTAAAACCCATAGATGAGTGAGACCATTCTGCGTCTTTCCCTCTCTCTGACTTATTTCACTCAGCATAATAGATTCCATGTACATCCATGTATAGGAAACTTTCATGACTTCATCTCTCCTGACGGCTGCATAATATTCTATTGTGAATATGTACCACAATTTCTTTAGCCATTCATCGGTTGAAGGGTATCTTGGCTGTTTCCAGAGTCTTGCTATGGTAAATAGTGCTGCAATGAATATAGGTGTAAGGAAGGGATTTTTGTATTGTATTTTTGTGTTCCGAGGGTATATTCCTAGGAGTGGTATAGCTGGGTCGTATGGGAATTTGATTTCCAGTTTTTGGAGGAATCTCCATATCGCTTTCCATAAAGGTTGAACTAGACAGCATTGCCACCAGCAGTGGAAAAGAGTTCCTTTCTCTCCACATCCCCGCCAACACTGCTTGTTCTCATTCTTTGTGATGTGTACCAATCTCTGGGGTGTGAGGTGGTACCTCATAGTTGTTTTAATTTGCATCTCCCTGATGATTAGTGATGTAGAGCATTTTTCATCTGTCTTTTGGCCATTTGTATTTCTTCTTGGTCAAAGTGTCTGTCATTACTTCTCCCCATTTTTTGATGGGATTAGATTTTTTTTCTTGTAAAGTTCTGTCAGTGCCTCGTATATTTTGAAGATAGCCCCTTATCTGATGGGTATTGGGTGAATAGTTTTTCCCACACAGTGGGGGGGTTCTTGTATCCTGGGCTCTATTTCTTTTGAGGTGCAGAAGCTTCTCAGTTTAATATATTCCCATCTGTTAATCTCTGCTTTCACTTGCTTGGAGAGTGCAGTTTCCTCCTTGAAGATGCCTTTAGTCTCAATATCCTGGAGTGTTTTACCTACGTGTTGTTCTATATATCTTATGGTTTTGGGTCTGATATCGAGGTCTTTCAGCCATTTGGATTTAAACTTCATATGTGATGTTAGCTGGGGGTCTAAGTTCAATTTTTTGCAAGTGGCTATCCAGTTGTGCCAACACCACTTGTTGAAGAGGCTTTCTTTGCTCCATTTAGGATTTCTTGCTCTTTTATCAAAAATTAGGTGATTGTATGTGTGGGGAACATTCTCTGAGTATTCAAGCCTATTCCACTGATCTGAGGGCCTGTCTTTATTCCAATACCATGCTGTTTTGATAACTATTGATTTTTAGTACAGTTTAAAGTTGGGGAAAGTAATTCCTCCCATATTCTTTTTCCCAATGATTGCTTTAGCTATTCTAGAGTGTTTATTGTTCCAAATTAATTTCAAAAGTGCCTGATCCACTTCTCTGAAGAATTTCATGGGTATCTTTAGAGGGATCACATTAAATCTGTACAATGCTTTGGGGAGTATTGCCATTTTAATGATGTTAATCCTGCCAATCCATGAGCAGGGTATGTGTTTCCAATTCCACATGTCCTCTCTTATTTCTCGGAGCAGAGTTTTATAGTTTTCTTTGTAGAGGTCCTTCCCATTTTTAGTCAAGTTGATTCCAAGATATTTGAGTTTGTATGGCACTATTGTGAATGGGGTTGTTTTCTTAATGTCCATTTCTTCCTTATTAGTATTGGTGTATAGAAAGGCCATTGATTTTTGTGTGTTAATTTTGTAGCCTGCCACCTTGCTATATGAGTCTATTGTTTCTAGAAGCTTTTTCGTAGAGTTTAGGGTTTTCTAGGTAGAGTATCATGTCATCTGCAAACAGCGAGAGCTTGACTTCTTCCTTTCCTATCTGGATTCCCTTGATATCTTTTTCTTTCCTAATCGCTATAGCAAGTACTTCCAATGCTATGTTGAATAGAGTGGTGAGAGAGGACAGCCTTGTCTTATGCCAGAATTTAGAGGAAAGGCTTTCAGTTTTTCTCCATTGAGGACAATATTTGCCTCTGGCTTGTGGTAGATGGCCTTAACTATATTGAGAAAGGTTCCTTCTATTCCCATCTTGCTGAGAGTTTTGATCAAGAATGGGTGTTGGACCTTATCAATTTCTTTCTCTGCATCTATTGATATGATCGTGTGATTTCTACTTTTCTTGTTGATGTTGTGTATTATGTTGATAGATTTACAGATGTTAAACCAGCCTTGCATTCCTGGGATGAAACCTACTTGATAGTAGTGGATGATCTTCTTAATGAGGCATTGAATCCTATTTGCCAGGATTTTGTTGAGGATCTTTACATCTGTATTTATTAGCGATATTGGCCTGTAATTTTCTTTTTTGGTAGCATCTCTGTCTGGTTTAGGTATCAAGTTTATGTTGGCTTCATAAAAGCTATTTGGAAGTTTTCCTGTTTTTTTCAATTTCATGAAAGAGTATTGCCAGGATTCGTAGAAGTTCATCTTGAAAGGTTTGAAAGAATTCATTAGTAAATCCATCTGGGCCTGGACTTTTGTTTTTGGGCAAACATTTGATTACTGTCTTAATTTCCTCAATAGTGATGGGTGTGTCTAGATATGCTACATCCTCTTCATTCAACCACGGGAGATTATAAGAGTCCAAAAATTTATCCATTTCTTCCAGGTTTTCATTTTTAGTGGCATAGAGTTTCTCAAAGTAGTTTCTGATTACCCTTTGTATCTCTGTCATATCAGTAGTGATCTCTCCTTTTTCATTCCTAATATGAAATATCAAGTTTCTCTCTCTCTCTTTCTTTGTTAGTTTTGCCAGTGGTCTATCAATCTTGTTTATTTTTTCAAAGAACCAACTTCTGCTTTCGTTGATCTTTTTGGATTGTTTTTCGGGTTTCCAGTTCATTGATTTCTGCTCTCAGCTTTGTTATTTCCTTCTGTATCCCTATTTTTGGGTCCTTTTGTTGAGTACTTTCTAATTCTATGAGCTGCGTCATTAAGCTATTCAGGTATGCCCCTTCTTTCCTGATGTGTGCTTGCAAATCTATAAATTTTCCTCTCGGTACCACTTTTGCTGTGTCCCGTAGGTTTTGATAGTTTGTATCTCCATTGTCATTTGTTTCTAGGAAGGTTTTGATTTCCTCTTTAATTTCATCTCGGACCCACTGGTTATTCAGTATTAGGCTGTTTAACTTCCAGGTATTAAAGTTTTTCTTCTGTGTCCCTTTGTAGTTCACATATAATTTCAGTGCCTTGTGGTCAGCAAAGGTAGCCTGCAAAATTTCTATCCTCTTGATATTATGGAGGCATGTTTTATGTGCTAGCATGTAGTCTATCCTGGAGAATGTCCCATGTACATTAGAGAAGAATGTGTATGCAGGCTTCTGGGAGTGGAGTGTCCTGTATTTATCTACTAGGCCTCTTTCTTCCATTTCTCTTCTCAGGTCTAGCATATTCTTGTTGGGTTTCAGTCTGGTTGACCTGTCAAGTGTTGACAATGCCGTGTTGAGGTCTCCCACAATTACTGTGTTGTTATGGATATTATTTTTCAGATTTGTCAACAATTTTATTAAATATTTTGCTCGCTCCTCATTCGGTGCATATATGTTTAGGAGAGTGATTTCTTCCTGCTGTATGCATCCCTTGATTAATACCAAATGTCCATCTTTATCCCTTACAACTTTCCTAAGTATAAAGTTTGCATCATCTGATATTAGTATGGTCACTCCAGCTTTTTGTTTTGTTTTGTTTTGTTTTTCGGGCCACACCCGTTTGATGCTCAGGGGTTACTCCTGGCTAAGCGCTCAGAAATTGCCCCTGGTTTGGGGGGACCATATGGGATGCCGGGAGATTGAAACACGGTTCTTCCTTGGCTAGCGCTTGCAAGGCAGACACCTTACCTCTAGCGCCACCTTGCCGGCCCCCACTGCAGCTTTTTTATGGGTGTTGTTTGATTGGATGATTTTCCTCCAGCCTTTTGAGTCTATGTTTGTTATGACTATTCAGGTGTGTTTCTTGTAGGCAGCAGAAGGTGGGATTGAGTTTTTTGATCCATTTAGCCACTCTGTGTCTCTTAACTGGTGCATTTAGTCCATTGATATTGAGAGAAAGAATTTTTCTGGGAGTTAGTGCCATCTTTATATCGAAGTTTGGTGTGTCTGTTGGTCAGTCTTGTCTTAAAGTAGGCCGTTCACTTTTTCTTTTAAGAATGGTTTTGAGTCTGTAAAGTTTCTGAGCTGTTGTTTGTAAAACCACGCATTGTTCCTTCAAATCTGAAAGTGAGTTTTGCTGGGTGCAGTATTTTAGGCAAAGCATTTATTTCATTGAGTTTTGTCACTATGTCCCACCACTGCCTTCTGGCCTTGAGTGTTTCTGGTGACAGGTCTGCAGTAAATCTCAAGGATGTTCCCTTGAATGTAATTTCTCTTTTCAATCTTGCTGCTTTCAGAATTCTGTCTCTCTCTGTGGGATTCGTCATTGTGACTAGGATGTGTCTTGGGGTGTTTTTTCTGGAGTCTCTTTTAGTTGGTACTCTTCGGGCATGCAGGATTTGATCACATGTATTCATTAGCTCTGGTAGTTCCTCTTTAATGATGTTCTTGACCATTGATTCTTCCTGGGGATTTTCTTCCTGGGTCTCTGGGACTCCTATGATTCTTAAGTTGTTTCTGTTGAGCTTATCATAAACTTCTATTTTCATCTGTTCCCATTCTTTGAGTAATTTTTCCATTGTCTGATCATTTCCTTTAAGGCTTTTTTCCAATTTCTTCTGCTGTATGGAATTGTTATTCATCTCATCTTCCAGTGTACTAATTCTATCCTTAGCTGCTGTTAACCCGTGGGAAAGCTCAACCATGTTTTTCTTCAATTCATCTACTGAGTTTTTCAGACCTGTTATTTGACCTGAAATTTCAGTTTGGAGTTTTCTGATTTCTATCTTCATATTCTCTTGATTCTTATTAGTGTTCTCTTCTATACTTTCTTTGAGTTCTTTGAACATCTTCCATATTGCAACTCTAAACTCCTTATCTGAGAGACTGACTAGTTGGTTGGTCATGTTCAAATCATCAGAGTTGCCATCGTCATTCTCTATGTCTGGCACTGGCCTGCGTTGTTTCCCCATTGTCACACTTGTACTGTGGGTTTTTCTACGTGTTGTGGTTGTATTCATTGGCTAAATGATGTGCATGGCCAGGAAGCGAAGCAGAGCAGCCGTGCTCCTCTGGCTCTACCCTTTCTGGGCTTGTAAACTCACCTTCAGGGAAGGCTTCAGGGAAGGCGACCCATCCTCAGATGAGCCACACACAGGATGAAATCAGGCAAAAATGGAGCACAGCACAGAAGACAGGCAGATAGGGGTGCTGACATCTGAGTTCCAGCAGAGTTCCATGTCCTGACTTTTCTACGTGTACCATATTTTGTCTCATTCACCAGAATTCAGATCACAGTTGGCTAATAGCATATTTTTGCTGGATAATCCTGATTTAAGTGAGTTTGGCTTGTCGTTAAATGTATGTGATCAGTGTTTTGAAGCTGGAGAATTCCAGATCAGCAAGTGCAACCACTCTTTTTCCTTCTAAAGATCTGAGTGGACTTGTTTAGCCGTGTTCACCTTTTCAGAAATGGTGAATGCTGTTTCTGAACCTGGCGGGAGGGAGTGGGGATTAGTTTTCCACTTAAATTCATTTAATTGATACTCTTGTATGTCTGAAATTAGGGAAACCTCTCATTTTCTCTTGGAACAGAGGAAGAATTGGTTGCATTTTGGGTTGAATCCATTAGCATCAAAAAGGCAAAGACTGAACATAAACTGAAAGTGGCCCTTTTATCTGTTTGGCCTTAATCATGCCAATTTAATTAAAATTCTCTATATCTAAAATGTTGCCATTTACTTAATAAGAAGTGTGATTTTTATGTGTGACTTACGTATAAAAACGAGGAAAGAATATCTAACACTTCTCATATTTTATAAATGACTATAAGGTCAGAAGCTTTTAAAATCCAGCATGACAATTCACAAATGCCAAACTGGGTTTGTGAATTCTTTGCAGAAGTCACACAATTCAGCACTATCTTTTAGACAAGATACAAAAATAGATCTATCAGTATAACTGCTTTATATTTATGATCAGTAACAGTGTTTTTGTGAACTCAATGGAGGAGAGATAGCATTAGGGCCAATTTGTAATTTATGTAATTCTTAGGCTGAAGATAAGGAAATCAAAATTACAGATTTAAAAAAGAGAAAAAAACTGCTTGGCAGCAATGATTTACTCATTGGAGTATAAATTGGATTGGAGACTGTACAAAAACTGGCAAATTGAACCCGAGCTCCTGTTCTGTGTTGTTTCGCTTTGTTCTGTGCGTTATTGCCTGAAGCTGCCCCTGGGACAGGAAGTGCATCTGGAGGAAGAACAGAAGTGCTCCTATGCCTGGAACTCTGCTTTTTCCTGAGCAGCCTCAAACAGGTACCAACCCCATCTTGATCCCCTAGAGACTAGAGGGAAGAGCACAACCAGGAGCGAGAAAGCAGCTTGCTAAGGATAGAGTCTCAGTTCACAGGGTGGCTTGAGCTTCAGAGGGCCAATGCCTGCAGTACGGGACCTCTTCCTCTCCCTTGTGCATGTTTTTTTTTCCCTAGAGATTAGATTAGATTAGGGAGATTAGTTTTGGAGACTGAATCTAGGCAAGGCTTAAATTCATGCAAGGAACCCTAACATTGAGTTTCCATCCTAGTCTCCCTGGAGTCTAGGTCAGACCTGGCAATACTCAGGGCTTCCTCCTGACTCTGGCTCTGAGCTCGGGATCCTTCCTGCTGGTGATCAGGGATGAGTACCCAGGATTGAACCCAGGACAGCCACATGAAAGACAAGTGTCCTATCCACTATGCTATCTCTCTGACTCGCCTTTTCTGTTAATGATACAGTGTGTGGTCCAGAGACTGGGGAGAGGGGGGGTCAGCCACTTCAGGGCAACCCCCATCTAGGTTCCTGCACATGCACATAAGAAAGGGCACGGGTAGGCTGCCCCCCTGAAGCCCACAAGAGGCCGTAGAACCACTTTCTCAGAACCCCCGTGAGAAGCACATCGTGTTGACAATCTCTGGGTCAGCTCTGAGACCTGCCTGGACTGCAGCATTGCTACGCAGCACCTCCGGCCTCTAGCAGGGGTCTCAGGCTCAACCTTGAGGATAAGGACATGGAAGGATCAGGCACTGAGACAACAGTGCTGGGGAGTGAAGTAGTGCCACATCCAGCAGTGCTCAGGTTTACTCCTGGCTCTGACTCTGGGACCACTCCTAATGGCTCTGGAGACCATAAGGGATACTGAGGACTGAACCCAAGTTGAACAAGGCAAGTCCCCTATCTTTTTTTAAATTTTACTAATTAATATATTTGTTTAAGCACCAGGATTACAAACATATTTGTAGTTGGGTTTTAGTCATAAAAAAGAACACCCCCTTCCCCAGTGCAACATTCCCACCACTAGTGCCCCCATCTTCCTCCTCCCCACCCCCTGCCTATTTTTGAGACAGGCATTCTATTTCTCTCACTCACTACCAATATGATGATAGTTATTGGTGTAGTTATTTCTCTAACTGCACTCACCACTCTTTGTGGTAGCTTCATATCGTGGGCTGCTCCTCCCAGAATGCATCTCTATTGTCTCTGGGTATTATTACCATACTATCTTTTATTTTTCTTAAATCCCACAGATGAGTGAGACTATTCTGTGCCTATTTCTTTCCCTCTGACTCATTTAACTCAGCATAATCGTTTCTGTGTTCATCCATTATAGAAGAATTTCATTGCTTCATTTTTCCTGACAGCTGCATAGTACTGCATTGTGTATATTTACCACCCAGGCAAGCCCCCTATCTACTGAATTATCTCTACAGCCCTCAACATGCCACTTTCATGGTGACAACACACTGAATTGGGCAGTTTTGGGGGTGGGGTAAGGAACACTGCGTTCCATCTGGAACACAGGGGGTCTGGGAACAAGGGGCAAATCCCCTGAGAGTATGAAGCTGCATATGCATGCTTCATGGGGGAAAATGTTCCTGCCTGGCCATAACTTTTCTCTCAATGCATGAAGTGCTGACCTAAATTTTTTGCATGGACACTTGCGATCAATGAATGTCTCACCAAGTACATAAACTACCTAACATGAAAAGACAGCTGGTTTTGACCTGGTTGATTCTGCTAGCTAGACAGCTGGCTTTTCTCAGAGACAGTGACCTGCCCCATTCCGAGGATGAGGGGTGACGTACATCATGAGGGAGTAATGCCTAATAGAATGTGAATGAGTCAGGCTGGAGGAAGTGGAGTCAGCCATGAGGAAAGAGGTGACAAGGAGTCCCAGACCCAGTCTCTGTCTGAGAAAGCCATTATTGGATTGTAACACCAATTCAGCCCACACACCAGCAGCTGCTTTTGGGGGGCCACAGCCTTTCTGTCTGACTGGGAAGTTCAGCTACTACTTGATTCTCTGATGTACTGCTGTTAACCAAGCCTATATGGCTCCCATCGACCTTCTTCACCCTGGGAATGTGTCTGCCAAAAAGCAAATGGGAGCTGGGGCCCTGTGCTGGCCCCCTACAAGACACATAGTGGCAAGGAAGGCCAGGAAGGAGTCTGCAAAAGGGGAGTGCACCCTCCAGCAAAGAACACAAACCAAACTAGGAAAAAAGACCCCAACGGCACTCCTTCCTCACTCCTGAATCACGTTCCCATCACTTCTTTCTGAGCCCATTTCCTTGGTAGCTGATAAGCCAAAAGGGCACCACGAAGCAAGCTGGGTGACTCCTCAAACATCTTCACTGAGAGAAGCAACACAAGGAACAACTGAGACTGAGGAGTGAGCTGCGAACTCTACATGGGCAAGTATTCTCCGGCAGTGGTGCTGGGGGTTATACTAGAAAATATAGCACAATATTGGCAATAAAATCCTGATGCTTCCACATACAAAGCATTTGCTATGTCAGTGAGCAGATCCTGGGAGCCCTTTCCCACTGTTGACATGATCCTGACCCTCTCTAGCAGCCTCATTGCAGAGCCCTATGGGCCAGAAGCAGCACGGATTGGTCAAATGGCAGCAAAGTACTGAGTCAGGCTTCCTACACTGTCTCTGGCTCATGATTTTCTGTGTTGAATAGACCTCCACAAGGAACATCACTATGTACGGTAAAGGGATGGAGCAAAACCATTTGTAATCAGGTGGAAGTCATTATAGGGAGGACTAGATCAGTCTGATTAGATATTCAAAACTGCTTGGTCAACATGTGTTCCAGTAATGAACTGGAACTTCTCTCTCTTGCTAGGTGGGGAACGCTATTTCAGTTCTCCCTTGGCATATGTTAGTCACTAGCTCTACAAGACCAAGACTACAAAATTTCATGACACATCCCAACTCAAAGGGATCGCTGTCCATAATGGTTTGTCCTCTGTGCTGATGAGCTGTAATTTGGTTTCTTCTCAAGCCCCTTCCATGAAAGTGTTAGCAGGGAAAAGGGGGCATTTCAAACTTCTTTCCAATGCCAGGTTTCAAGTACACACCCTCCTCATCCATTCTGAACATGAAAATTTCTTTAGGGTTTGATTGAAGAGCGAGAAAGAAATCTGTATGAGGAGACCTTAGGAGACCTCACAAAGGCAGGTCAGGAACCTTCCCTTAACTGAAGAAAAATATGCCATGTATTTAGGAGTCAAAAGCCAAGTATGATTGTGTTTCTGGGTTGGAGGAATTGCACAGCAGGGAAAATACTTATCTTGCAAGCAACCAACCCTGATTAAATCCTGGTTTCTGGCACTACAAGAGATCACTCATGAGCACAGAGCCAAGAACAGCCTCTGAGCACTGTGGGGTGTGGACCCCCAAATCAGAAAAAAAATTGTACGGTGCATTTAGGATCAGAGAGAGTACAAGGGTTAGGTATTTGTGTTGCATCCCACTGACCTGGGTTTAGTACCACATATGGTCCACAGAGCAGTGCCAGAAGTAATTCTAGAGTATAGAATAGAGGGCCAAGAATATGCCCTGAGCACTACTAGATGTGGCCTCCTACGTTTCCCCCACACTTTGTTTCAACAGTGCAGGGTTGGGCTCACAGATAGAGTATCTGCATTGCAGGTCTGAGGTTCTGCACTTGAGACCCAGCACTACCCCACCACGTGAGCAATATCCAGAGAGCACTGCACTTAGCTGGGCTCCACCCTGTCACTGCAGCAGGCCTGACTTCAAAGGGAGAAAAGTGGGGACAAAATAACAACAAAAGAACATGTTGCAAAAGAGCCTCCACTAGGCTCCACTAGGGCTGTGTCACACTAGCTTACAAACAAACACATCAGGTCATGATGCTGAACCAAACGGAAGATGGAGGAGCCAGAAGAAATACTGGCATGGCTGGACGAAATGTGGCTTTTGACTCAAATGAATGAACCGAACCACCTACTGAGTCTAGCCCAACTTTTCTCTTCTATTGCTCTCCTGTTGATCTAGTGCTGGATGAAGAAACAGAGGGACCAGCAGTGTGGCAACTGCCTGCACACAGCCACGAGTCGGAGGCAAACCCGGGGTTCAAACCCAGGCCTCTAGATCCTGCAGGTGCCTGGTTGCTTCTGAGCCTCACTCAGCACCTTTTAGAATGAGAACTTAATAAGATCCCATCCCCCAGCCCTCAAGCAGAAGCAACCCGGAGATCAGTGAAGATAAGGAAGGGCTTTGATATCTTTTGAGAAGAGCAAGGTCCTGAACTAGTCCAAACCGCTGTGATGTGTGGTTGAGCTGTGGGGCCTGATGATCTAGGTTGCTTGGTGGTTGTCACGTAGGCACAGAGGCCTCAGGACTCAGCTGCTGAAGTGCTTGGCCTTGTTCTATAGCACTTCCCTGCATGCAGCTGACCACCTTTCTGATGCTCATTGGAGCCTTACAGCTCGGAGTGTGGGTGTGACTTTGCTAATGAAAGCTGAGGAAACTGAGCTGTAAGGCCATGTCCCCTTAAAGCCACACCCAAAGGGCCAGCTTTGGGACTAAGTGCAGGTTTTGGAGCAGAGACTGCAACCCTCTCTTGCTAAGAGTGCAGTGAAGAGGCAAGTCAAGAGTGCCTCCTGCTCCATCAGAGAACATGGGAATGCAGCCGCCCCACAGCCACCAACACCACTTTGGCCTGAGCATCATGAGGTCAGTCCGGCTAGCGCAGAGATGCTTTTTCTGACTTTTACCACAGCTCTGCTCAGGGGCTCTCGGTTTTCAGCTGAAAAGGACTGGTCAAGGGAGAAAGGAAGAGAAAGACCCTTCAGCAGCCAGCCCCATGGCAGGGGGTGAAGTGGGGCTGCCAGTCACTGTCCAAGGTCATCCTTCATGCTTCCTCTGGGTCTCATCATCTAGTATAACCCTGCACTGGCTCCTATTTTTATGTTTTAGCTAAATAAGCACCTTGTTTTGCCATATTTTCCGATATTTTATTTTTTGATAATAATATTGTGATTTAAGTGAATGAATGGTCCTGTGTGATGTGTATAGAAGCTCATATAGGACGCAGATAACTCTTTCCCTTATACTTATTGATCTACATTTACATTTCATGAAACAGTGAATTATGGAGCAAAACAGTTTTTCATCAAAAACATGGTGACAACTAAGTACTGTGTGAATTTTTGGTAAACAAAATAATTGATTATACAACAATCACAAAGTTCTTGATAGTGTAATAGCTGACTATTTACCTGAAACTTTACTCAGTTTGCCTAATTATGCATATCCCCACATTTTATACAATTATAGTAATTTATTGGCTTTTTGGTTTGGGCAAATGCTCAGAAATGCTCAGAGTGTAGTTCTACCTTGGTTCCAGGTGACTCCTGGTAGTGCTTGTGGGACCATAGTGGGACTGGAAGCATAAGGGTAAGAGTTACTCTGCTTCCTATATGACCTTCTGTACACATCACACAGGGCCATCATTCACTTAAATCACAATATTAAAAACATTAAAATATTAAAAGTATCACCCAGGATTGGGAGAGAACATAGAGATTAGATCCAGTACTTTTCATGTGCACCAGAACCCTACTTTGATCCCCAGGACTACACTCCCGTCCAGCACTGCTGAGTGCAGTCCTACAAGACCCCCAGCACTGCCATCTGACTGTGGTGTTCCCACTGCTCTCCTCACACTGCAGGGCCTGAGCAGTTTCATCTGGCTCAGTAGATCCAGTATTACTGGAAGTGTCCTCTCTCCCAGCCCAGCACTGTTTGGAAGGCCAAAAATAAAGGAAAAGAAAACATACCCACAAGCCACTGCTAATAAACATAAAACAGTAACTACAAAGGTTAAATGCTTCTGAAGAGAAGATACTGCAAAAAATTTGGAATCAACACAACTTTTAAAAAGGGCAAAAGGAATCGAGAAAACCATAGGACAAAGCAGGACTTAGGATCTGGACTACATTTACAGTGTGTATTGTCATAGCTTAAATCGACTGTAATCCAATTTAAATCCACTGATAGATTATATTGTGACCTGACACAGGGGCTCTTTCTTGTTGTTGTTGTTGTTTGTTTATTTTTGGGTCACACCCAGCAGTGCTCAGGGGTTACTCCTGGCTCTACGCTCAGAAATCACTCCTGGCAGGCTTGGGGGACCATATGGGATGCCGGGATTTGAACCACCATCCTTCTGCATGAAAGGCAAACGCCTTACCTCCATGCTATCTTTTCAGCCCCTAGTTGTTTCTCTAACTGTGCTCACACTCTCTGTAGTAAGCTTCAAATTGTGGGCTGGTCCTTCCAACCCTCATCTCTATTGTCTCTGGGTATTATTACCATACTGTTTTTTATTTTTCTTGATTCCCACAGATGAGTGAGACTATTCTGTGTTTAACTCTCTCCCTCTGACTTATTTCACTCAACATAATAGTTTCCATAGCCATCCCATTTTAAAGAGCTCCCTACCATGCAACTGTTTGATCTCTTCATACCTGCACCTGTACTTTCATTCAGCCTCCTTAGACTTCTCATCCTTTCCCAGATATGCTATTCACTCTCTCATCTCCCAAAGCAGAAGCCATCTCCACTCTCCCCATCCCCACAGATAACATCTACACGGTGCGCCCTTTCCCCTCTTTCATGGCTCAGTTCAAATGCTGCTGCTTCACCAATAAAGCTGACGCTGCCTCTCACCAGATGTGACTTATCTTTTCATCTGTGTATCTTGGTGCTCTGTTAGTGCCTCCCTTCAGGCCTTCTGTATTTTGTCCCCTCTAAGAGATTCTGGACACCTCCTGGGACAAGAGCCAAACAATCTCTGCCTCTCCCTACATCCATGAGATCTCACTCAGTGCTCTTTGAACAAAGATACTTGAACTTGTGGCACCAACATTCAGACCTGAATTCCATCCTGTCCCTTTGTGGTGGAACTATTCATGGGTGAGGGCTGAAATGCAAAATCTTCATTAACTGGCTGACCTGCATATGTCCCCTCCCTCATAACCAGCATAGAACCAACCCACTGAGCCCTGGCCTACCTCTTTGCATGATATGGTCCTGCCCTGGCTCACATCTGGTGGAGACAGATGGTGAAGTATAGTGATGTGTCTGAGCATCTGTGAAGTGAGAAGTTTTATGCACTCTTTATGTAAGTCAGGGCTGTTTTGGTAGTTCTGGTGCTCACATGTATTTTGGGTGACCCTACCCTCTTTGTACTTTCTTGCTCTGCTTTGCTCACAGCAGCCTCCAGCCTTTGTGGATCTATTGGGTAGGACACAACAAATTAGAGAAATCTGGAATCAACCTCTTAGATGTCACAAAAATTCTGGTTTGAGTAAGTAGGGTAAAAAGGTCATCCACAGAATGGGAGAAACTATTTGCCCAATACCCATCAGATAAGGGGATAATATTTAAGATACACAAGGTACTGACAGAACTTAACAAGAAAAAATATCTAACCCCATCAAAAAATGGAGAGAAGAAATAAACAAACATTTCCTCAAAGGAAAAAAAATTGCCAAAAGGCACATGAAAAAATGCTCCATGTCACTAATAATCAGGGAGATGTAAATCAAAACAACAATGAAATATCAAATCACACCACAGTGAATGGGGATGTGGGGAGAAAGGAACTCTCAATCAGTGCTGGTGGGAATGCCGTCTAGTCCAGCCTTTCTGGAAAACAATATGGGCATAAAAAACTGTACATTGAGCTCCCATATGATCCAGCTATTCCACTCCTAGGGATATACCTAGGAACACAAAAACACAATACAATAATGCCCATGCATGGTGGGGAGCTCATAAAAATAAGTTGTCTTTATTCTTATCATTCCCCTAAAGTTCTGCAAAAGCAGGAGTGTGCACAAAGAACTTTGGCATGGGGGTTGGGGGACAACTGCTTCTGAAGAAATTGGGAGCTGATTTTTCATTTCTAATTATATCTTCAGGTCAGCTGAAGATGGTGTTTGACCTTGTATTTACACTCAAGGCCTGAGTGCAGGAGGAACATGACTATTGGCATTACTGTGTCAACCTGAGAGCCTCACGATTCAGTTAACTCACCTGTGCTCACCTTCTAGCTTCCTTTAGAAACTGAGGACACTGGTAAAAGGCCCAGACAGGCCCAAAGAACAAATCTTGTCCATCTGCTTTTCTCACTAAGAGCAGGGGAGAGAATTTCCCTTCTAGCACCTATCCCCTGCTAAACTCCATCTAACTTGCATCCAATTCTGGTTGATTCTTTGTCTTTCTCTTCCAAACCTACTAGCCCCTTTCTAAAAGCAACACAGCCTCTTCTCCTTACTGTCCAGGATCATGTGACAGTCCTCTGTGAATGTGAAGTCAGTCTTTCTTTCCTCTTGCTAACCTCTGGTGTGTTCAGTGGGGCATCAAAAAACAACTTAAAGAGATAAAGGAGGAGATTTCCCCAAATGTCCCTATCAGTGGTTTCTTTCACCTACTTGACTAGGAGTTTTTAACCAGCGTGTGGTGAAAGGCATGACTTCATTCTTGGCCTCTGATATGTCCCCACTGACAACTCTGCATTCAGTAAATGACAAGTCTAGGAAGCTCAGAGTAGAAAATGAAGTTGGAGAGAATTTTGATACTTCCCCCGCTAGCTGTATTTCCACTCTTTCACACATCTGGTTTTGAATGGAAACCATAGGAAAGATCATGCTATAGTAGGGTGCAGGAGACATCAATATCCTACAAGTCCTACTTGCACAATGACAGTTAGTCTGAGAGAAGATGATGTGATAAAAACAATTCATACCAATTAAATTTTAGGGCCTTAATCGAAAATGGTTTTATCTTATTTTAGTGTGGGGGACTTTTGATAATACTGGACAGTCATGTCCTCCTTAGTCTTTTGGAGAGGCTTATGGGGGGAAAAATTAAAGGTTTTCTGTTTTAGGTTGAATAGATTCCAGCTTACCTGGAAGCAAAGGAATATATTAAATCGGAGCAACTTTTCAGGACCAGCTGATTAAGTTTTAGAACAAAGCCACCAATAAACCTGCCCCAGATAGACATCAGTGAGAACCTTTGTCTGTTTTACTCTCTCCAGAGATCTGATATCCAGTGAAGGCTGATTGACTTTTTTTTTTATAAATTATCTTTATTTAAACACCATGATTACAAATATAATTGTAGTTGTATGATTACAGTCATGTAAAGAACACCCCCCTTCACCAGTGCAGAATTCCCACCACCAATTTCCCAGATCTATCTACTCCCCACCCCACCCACACCTGTACTCAAGACAGGCTTTCTTTTTCCCTCATTCATTCACATTGTTATGATAGTTTTCAGTGTAGTTATTTCTCTAACTGCACTTATCACTCTATGTGGTGAGCTTCATGTCATGAGCTGCATCTACATGGGAAGATGGGGGGAAATAAGGGTTGGGACTGAGGCAGTAAAATATTAGAAATGAGATTTGTAGGGCAGTATCAAGGTCACAATACAAGATGGATGTTATGGATATATAAAATATATGCATACAATACTATCAATAGGAAAACAAGGAGAAAAAAATTCCAGTGACTGTCCCAACATAAACCACTACTAAAATGGCCCGCCCTCCTCCCAAAGCACATTTCCATTAGTGTAGGAAGAGGCAAGGGGGGAAGCCTGAGGACCACTAAGAGTCCACCTGAACCCACTTCTGGCATCTGAGCTGGCACCCAGGGAAGGCTGATTGACTATTTTGTTCATTCTTTGGCCTTGGGGTAAATCTCTAAGATACTACATGTGTCCAGGAAGACCTTTCCTATTTCAGAAACCTCATCAGTGGTGAGATTTTTTCAGCCATTTTCAGAGCTGGATGCCAAGGATAGGACTTAATAGGTGATTTAGTATCCACATCACAGAATCCTTAATGGGGCATTGTCAGTTATCATTCATAAGCACAGTCAGAGCCTATCACATCAGAACTGCTGGCTGAACAGGGTAGTCAGAGCTGGAGGAGAAAGACCTCATCCTCCATCCCACCATCATCCAGCCCCATCAAGGGCTGACTTGCAACATAATGGTGCTTGAACAGGCTGAACCTGGACCCTCAATAACTTTAAGTGAAATACTTTATTGGAAATTTCCTCTACTGACTATTAGATGGTTTCTGTTAGTCATGTGGTTAGTCATGTGGATTCTGCCACCTTTTTGCATACGTATTGGTTCTCTTATTATACAAGTGGATTATTCCACTTTGTTTTAAACTAATTGGTTTGGATCTAAGGACCATCACTGCAGTTGGATGGTTGTGGTCTATATTTCAAATGAAATTTGGATTGTCTCCAACCGTCATAGTTTGTGGAATTTCTGTGTTGACTAATGTTCTTGTGAGCATAGGTATTTGCTGGTATTTAGGAAATAGAAAGTGTAGAAATGGTGAGGCTAAAACTAGCATGGATAATAAGGTAATCTTTCCGATGAAAATTCAGACCAAGGTACAGGCTGACGAATCCAGCCCCACCATCAAAAATATAGGCACATTTCCTGGAAGAAAAACAACTTGGACTAATAATCCGAATCCAAATCTTAATACGAATGACCAATCTCCAGTGCTAACTTCACAAGTGAAGCCTGATTCTAGTGAATTGCATGATAGTGACTCAGACAATGATCAAACTCTGGTGCTAACTCCATGATTCTATTCACAAAATTGAATCACATACAGTGCATATTCAGATGATGAACTACACGCATGGCCTCAGAGCTCTATTCAGAGTAATTTTGCTAATCCGGCTTCATCCCCTTTACATGGGGTAAATGTTTCTAACTATGTACCCCTTCAGATGGAAGAATTAGATCCGTTTAGAAAAGCATGTAAAGAGTATGGCCGAACATACAGTGTGAAGTTACTAAAACTTTGGAGTCATAACTCATCTTGGACTTCGTATGATTTTAAAGCAATCACTAATATATGCCTGTCATCTAAACAGCGAACTGAATGGGAAATGTTCTATTCAGAAGGTGTAAAAGCCAAAGTATATAGCCCAGATGGTACGAAAAAACAAGTGGCAGGGATTACTTTATCATATGAATTATTGATGGCAGAAAATCAACTTGCAAATATTCAGACACAAGCGGCTTTACCTAAAGAAATCTTAAATATAATTAGGGATATTGCATTGTCTTCATGGGAAAAATTGATTCTAACAGCACTGTAGAGGAAACTTTTTAAAAATTACCCAAGGCCCTTATGAGCCATTTGTAGAGTTTGTGGGTAAGCTTAAAGATGCACTGAAGTTACAAGTTGAAGATGAGGAGATGAGAAACTTCCTAGTAAAATCTTTGGCTTATTATAATGTAAATTCGACCTGTAGATTAGTATTGAATACATTAAATGAAAAGGCAGATGTGAATGATTTTCTTTATGCCTGTTGGAATGTCTATGGGGAATCCCAACACCCACCCTACTTAGACTTGGTACAAACCTTCACAGTTACCAAGGGAACGATACCTTACTCCCCTCGGGGACAAAACACTTTCCGTAAACCAGGGTTTTGCCCAAAATGCAGAAAAGGCTGGCATTGAACGAAAGACTGTAGATCCAGAAACCTCATTGATAATAATCTGAGGAGAGGTTTCAACACAAACACTAGGAGGCAAATCAACTGTTATCATTGTGGGAAGCCCGGGCATGTCCAAAGACATTGCAGACTCCTTTTAAATTAAACTCCTCAGGTACACACAGACACAATGCAGGGAAACTCCAACAGGGCCACCCCCCCAGGCTCTATCAAAACAGGGCAAACTCATCAAACCATAATCCTTCCAAGCCCAGCCCAAGAAAATTCATCATGATAAGGGAATTAATTCACGCTACATCAGGGAGCACTGGATTAGACATATTATGCCCAGAGGACATTACAATTTATTCAGAAGCATGCCCTTACATGTTAGAAACTGGCCTTGTGGGCCCGGAGAGATAGCACAGCAGCGTTTGCCTTGCAAGCAGCCAATCCAGGACCAAAGGTGGTTGGTTCGAATCCTGATGTCCCATATGGCCCCCCGTGCCTGCCAGGAGCTATTTCTGAGCAGACAGCCAGGAGTAACCCCTGAGCATCGCCAGGTGTGGCTCCAAAACCAAAAAAAGAAAAGAAAAGAAAAAAGAAAGAAACTGGCATTGTGGGCCCACCACCCCCAGATACTATGGGTTTGGTTCTTGGCAGAAGTTCCCTCAATGTAAGGTTATATCAACCATCTGGTGTCAGATTCAATGGGAGAAATCATTGTAGTTATTAACGTACCAGTTACGTGGACCTTTAAAAAAGGGGAAGCAATTGCTCAGATCGTGATAGTGCCTTATGTCAAATGTGGGAACTCAGATAAGAAAAGAATTGGAGGTTTTGAAAGCACAGATCTGGGTGCTGCTCAAAACCCACTTATAGCTCTGATTACTAAATTTAAAGATGAAAACGCAAAGATCAAACTTCACTTGGAAGGGCAACCCATTGATGGTATGATAGATACCGGTGCTGAAGTTACTGTAATATCTGATAAAGAATGGCCAGAAAATTGGCCTCTCCAGGAAATCCTGTATTCTCTGGAAGGAGTAGGAGGTTTAAGTTCCTGTTTATTGAGTATGAAGACTATGGTGTTTTATGGCCCAGAAAATCAAAGAGCTATAATCAGACCTCATGTGTTTCCATTCTCACCATCCTCGTGGGGCCATGACCTACACAAACAGTGGAAAGCAGAATTCCACATCCCATTAGCTCCAGAAGAGCCCAAACCTTCTCTCGATTTAAAAACTCAAAATATTTCGTAGGGGCCAATGCCATAAATACCCCAGCACCAATAAAAATAAAATGGAAATCTGATGAACCAATTTGGACAGGTCAGTGTCCCCTTAAAACTGATAAATTAAAGGTGCTGACAGAATTAGTGAAGGAATAGCTAAGTTTAGGACATATTGAACCATCTTTTTTCTCAATGGAATCCGCCTATATTCACTATAAAAAAATAAATTCGGTAAATGGAGACTTTTGATGGATCTTAGAGCTGTAAATTTATCTATGATACCTATGGGCAAATTGCAGACTGGTTTACCATCACCTGTAGTTATTCCAAAGGTATGGCCACTAATTATAATTGATCTGAAAGACTGCTTCTACTATATTCCTATCCACCCAGATGATAAAAAAAAGTTTTGCATTCTCAGTTTCTTCTCTCAATAATAACCATCCCTGCAGATGTTTCCAATGGACAGTTCTGTATATAGTTTCCTTTTTCCTAACTTTATCTTCCCCAATTTAGTCTTCCTTATCCTTCCCTCTCTCTTCCTAGTCCTTATCATTTAATTTCCAGGATCCCCTTCACATGTGCAAATCATCTCCTTCACCCACAACTATAAGCCTCCTGATCTTGGCCTGAGGAAGAAATCTGTGACTGTTGGAGTTTTGTACCATGTTTGCTGCAAACTTGTTGGAAATGAAGCCACCTGGAATTTGTGTCACAATGTCACCCCAGAAAAAAAAATCCATGGATAAGACCCACAGTCTCTGGATCCCAGTTAAATTGTGCTATCTGAATTTTCTGGTTTTCCATCACATACACAGTGTTATTGTTGACCATTTCTACAATGGCTACCCCAAGATTGCACCGAATCCCAAAGGAAATGAAGAAGCCCAGCCAACTCATGATGGCAATGTTGTAATGCTTGGGGATGCCCCAATGCATGGATGACTGTACTGGCCAACTTCTTCATTCAGCTTGATGTTATCTTCTGTACCAGGCTTCAACCCGCTTTTCCAGACCCATCAGATGTCTTTTGCCAGTCTTTTCTGATTTCCAGACCCCTCATCTTTACAGATTGGTATTGGACTCTGTAAAAATTTCACCTTTTGTATTTTTCTTATACTTGTAATCCTTTGAATTTATATTTGGTATTACACTTCTTTCGACTACTGTAATTAATGTTTTTCTATTTTAGTTTTTAATCTTAGAAATTGATGTTGTATTACATTAGAGTTTTTGCTTTCTTGACTTTAGGTTAGTGGGTTAGATATTGTTGTCTATAATTTCCTAGATGATATTTTTGTCTGTTCTCTGGGTTTTTTTGCGTGGGTGCATCATAGGCAAAAATACTAGGTTTAAGAGGAGATTCTATCCATTTTGGATGGACCCTTAAGTTGTTTATTTACACAGGGAGGGTCTCTGCCTTAAACATTTTGTTTTGGTTTGTGACTTAAGCTCCCATCTATAAATAATCGGCCATACTTGGTACATCAATTTCAGTCCTCCTATGGACTTCTGCCTAGACTAAGAACTTGGATTAAGCTAAGATGCCTATTGATCATCATTGCAGTGCCCCCCCCCCACTGTGTAGGGGGTATATGCTTCTTCCTACAAAATAAGGGCCTAATTCAATGCCCTCAAAGATGGGTTTTCTGGTCTAACTGGACTTGAATGGAAAATGGGGCCAGAGAGATAGCACAGCGGCATTTACCTTGTAAGCAGCCGATCCAGGACCTAAGGTGGTTGGTTCGAATACCGTTTGACTTTCATGCAGAAGGTTGGTAGTTCACATCCCATGTGGTCCCCTGAGCCTGCCAGGAGTGATTTCTTTTTTTTTTTTTCATTTTTTTTAATGCATAATTTTTTTTTATTTAAACACCTTGATTACATACATGATTGTGTTTGGGTTTCAGTCATAAAAGGAACACCACCCATCACCAGTGCAACATTCCCATCACCCAAGTCCCAAATCTCCCTCCTCCCCACCCAACCCCCGCCTGTACCCTAAACAGGCTCTACATTTCCCTCATACATTCTCAATATTAGGACAGTTCAAAATGTAGTTATTTCTCTAACTAAACTCATCACTCTTTGTGGTGAGCTTCCTGAGGTGAGCTGGAACTTCCAGCTCTTTTCTCTTTTGTGTCTGAAAATTATTATTACAAGGGTGTCTTTCATTTTTCTTAAAACCCATAGATGAGTGAGACCATTCTGCGTTTTTCTCTCTCTCTCTGACTTATTTCACTCAGCATAATAGATTCCATGTACATCCATGTATAGGAAAATTTCATGACTTCATCTCTCCTGACAGCTGCATAATATTCCATTGTGTATATGTACCACAGTTTCTTTAGCCATTCGTCTGTTGAAGGGCATCTTGGTTGTTTCCAGAGTCTTGCTATGGTAAATAGAGCTGCAATGAATATAGGTGTAAGGAAGGGGTTTTTGTATTGTATTTTTGTGTTCCTAGGGTATATTCCTAGGAGTGGTATAGCTGGATCATATGGGAGCTCGATTTCCAGTTTTTGGAGGAATCTCCATATTGCTTTCCATAAAGGTTGAACTAGACAGCATTCCCACCAGCAGTGGATAAGAGTTCCTTTCTCTCCACATCCCCGCCAACACTGTTTATTCTCATTCTTTGTGATGTGTGCCATTCTCTGGGGTGTGAGGTGGTATCTCATCGTTGTTTTGATTTGCATCTCCCTGATGATTAGTGATGTGGAACATTTTTTCATGTGTCTTTTGGCCATGCGTATTTCTTCTTTGTCAAAGTGTCTGTTCATTTCTTCTCCCCATTTTTTGATGGGGTTAGATGTTTTTTTCTTGTAAAGTTCTGTCAGTGCCTTGTATATTTTGGAGATTAGCCCCTTATCTGATGGGTATTGGGTGAATAGTTTCTCCCACTCAGTGGGTGGCTCTTGTATCCTGGGCACTATTTCCTTTGAGGTGCAGAAGCTTCTCAGCTTAATATATTCCCATCTGTTAATCTCTGCTTTCACTTGCTTGGAGAGTGCAGTTTCCTCCTTGAAGATGCCTGTAATGTCCTGGAGTGTTTTGCCTATGTGCTGTTCTATATATCTTATGGTTTTGGGGCTGATATCGAGGTCTTTAATCCATTTGGATTTTACCTTTGTACATGATGTTAGCTGGGGGTCTAAGTTTAATTTTTTGCAAGTGGCTATCCAATTGTGCCAACACCACTTGTTGAAGAGGCTTTCCCTGCTCCATTTAGGATTTCCTGCTCCTTTATCAAAAATTAGATGGTTGTATCTCTGGGGAACATTTTCTGAGTATTCAAGCCTATTCCACTGATCTGAGGACCTATCCTTATTCCAATACCATGCTGTTTTGATAACTGTTGCTTTGTAGTACAGTTTAAAGTTGGGAAAAGTAATTCCTCCCATATTCTTTTTCCCAATGATTGCTTTAGCTATTCGAGGGTGTTTATTGTTCCAAATGAATTTCAAAAGTGCCTGATCCACTTCTTTGAAGAATGTCATGGGTATCTTTAGAGGGATGGCATTAAATCTGTATAATGCCTTGGGGAGTATTGACATTTTGATGATGTTAATCCTGCCAATCCATGAGCAGGGTATGTGTTTCCATTTCCGTGTGTCCTCTCTTATTTCTTGGAGCAGAGTTTTATAGTTTTCTTTGTATAGGTCCTTCACATATTTAGTCAAGTTGATTCCAAGATATTTGAGTTTGTGTGGTACTATTGTGAATGGGGTTGTTTTCTTAATGTCCATTTCATCCTTATTACTATTGGTATATAGAAAGGCCATTGATTTTTGTGTGTTAATTTTGTAGCCTGCCACCTTGCTATATGAGTCTATTGTTTCTAGAAGCTTTTTGATAGAGTCTTTAGGGTTTTCTAAGTAGAGTATCATGTCATCTGCAAACAGTGAGAGCTTGACTTCTTCCTTTCCTATCTGGATTCCCTTGATATCCTTTTCTTGCCTAATCGCTATAGCAAGCACTTCCAGTGCTATGTTGAATAGGAGTGGTGAGAGAGGACAGCCTTGTCTTGTGCCAGAATTTAGAGGGAAGGCTTTCAGTTTTTCTCCATTGAGGATAATATTTGCCACTGGCTTGTGGTAGATGGCCTTCACTATATTGAGAAAGGTTCCCTCCATTCCCATCTTGCTGAGAGTTTTGATCAAGAATGGGTGTTGGACCTTATCAAATGCTTTCTCTGCATCTATTGATATGATCATGTGGTTTTTATTTTTCTTGTTATTGATGTTGTGTATTATGTTGATAGATTTACGGATGTTAAACCAGCCTTGCATTCCTGGGATGAAACCTACTTGATCGTAGTGGATGATCTTCTTAACGAGGCATTGAATCCTATTTGCCAGGATTTTGTTGAGGATCTTTGCATCTGCATTCATCAGTGATATTGGTCTGTAATTTTCTTTTTTGGTAGCGTCTCTGTCTGGTTTAGGTATCAAGGTGATGTTGGCTTCATAAAAGCTATTTGGAAGTGTTTCTGTTTGTTCAATTTCATGAAAGAGTCTTGCCAAGATTGGCAGTAGTTCCTCTTGGAAAGTTTGATAGAATTCATTAGTGAATCCATCTGGACCTGGGCTTTTGTTTTTCGGCAGACATTTGATTACTGTTTTAATTTCATCAATGGTGATGGGGGTGTTTAGATATGCTACATCCTCTTCCTTCAACCGTGGAAGATTATAAGAGTCCAAGAATTTATCCATTTCTTCCAGGTTCTCATTTTTAGTGGCGTAGAGTTTTTCAAAGTAGTTTCTGATTACCCTTTGAATCTCTGTCATATCAGTAGTGATCTCTCCTTTTTCATTCCTGATGCGAGTTATCAAGTTTCTCTCTCTCTCTTTCTTTGTTAGGTTTGCCAGTGGTCTATCAATCTTGTTTATTTTTTCAAAGAACCAACTTCTGCTTTCGTTGATCTTTCGGATTGTTTTTTGAGTTTCCACTTCGTTGATTTCTGCTCTCAGCTTTGTTATTTCCTTCTGTCTTCCTATTCTTGGGTTCTTTTGTTGAGCATTTTCTAGTTCTATTAGCTGTGTCATTAAGCTACTCAGGTAAGCTCCTTCTTCCTTCCTGATGTGTGCTTGCAAAGCTATAAATTTTCCTCTTAGTACTGCTTTTGCTGTGTCCCATAAGTTCTGATAGTTTGTGTCTTTATTGTCATTTGTTTCCAGGAACCTTTTTATTTCCTCCTTGATTTCATCTCGGACCCACTGGTTATTGAGCATGAGGCTGTTTAACTTCCAGGTGTTAAAGTGTTTCTTCTGAGTCCCTTTGGAGTTCACAAATAATTTCAGAGCCTTGTGGTCAGCGAAGGTAGTCTGCAAAATTTCTATCCTCTTGATCTTATGGAGGTATGTTTTATGTGCCAGCATGTAGTCTATCCTGGAGAATGTCCCATGTACATTGGAGAAGAATGTGTATCCAGGTTTCTGGGGATGGAGTGTCCTATATATATCCACTAGGCCTCTTTCTTCCATTTCTCTCCTCAGGTCTAGTATATTCTTGTTGGGTTTCAGTCTGGTTGACCTGTCCAGTGTTGACAAAGCCGTGTTAAGGTCCCCCACAATTATTGTGTTGTTGTTGATATTATTTTTCAGATTTGTCAACAGTTGTATTAAATATTTTGCTGGCCCCTCATTTGGTGCATATATGTTTAGGAGAGTGAATTCTTCCTGCTCTACGTACCCCTTGATTAATATAAAATGTCCGTCTTTGTCCCTTACCACCTTCCTGAGTATAAAGTTTGCATTATCTGATATTAGTATGGCCACTCTAGCTTTTTTATGGGTGTTGTTTGCTTGGATAACTTTTCTCCAGCCTTTTATTTTGAGTCTATGTTTGTTCTGACTATTCAGGTGCGTTTCTTGTAGGCAGCAGAAGGTTGGATTGAGTTTTTTGATCCATTTAGCCACTCTGTGTCTCTTAACTGGTGCATTTAGTCCATTGACGTTGAGAGAAAGAATTGTCCTGGGATTTAACGCCATCTTTATTTCAAAATTTGGTGTGTCTTTTGGGTAGTCTTGTCTTAGATTAGGTCTTTCAGTTTTTCTCTTAAGACTGGTTTTGTGTCTGTGAAGTTTCTGAGCTGTTTTTTGTCTGTGAAACCATGTATTCTTCCATCAAACCGGAAAGTGAGTTTTGCTGGGTATAGTATTCTGGGTGAAGCATTCATTTCATTCAGTCTTGTCACAATATCCCACCACTGCTTTCTGGCATTGAGCGTTTCTGGTGACAGGTCTGCTGTAAATCTCAGGGAAGCTTGCTTGAATGTGATTTCCCCTTTTGATCTTGCTGTTTTCAGAATTTTGTCTCTATCTGTGGGATTTGTCATTGTGACTAGGATGTGTCTTGGGGTGGTTTTTCTGGGGTCTCTTTTGGTTGGTACTCTTCGGGCATGCAGGATTTGATCACATATATTCTTTAGCTCTGGGAGTTTCTCTTTAATGATGTTCTTGACCATTGATTCTTCCTGGAAATTTTCTTCCTGGGTCTCTGGGACTCCAATGATTCTTACGTTGTTTCTGTTGATCTTATCATAGACTTCTATTTTCGTCTGTTCCCATTCTTTGACTAATTTTTCCATTGTCTGCTCATTTGCTTTAAGTTTTTTGTCCAATCTCTCCTGCTGTATGGAATTGTTATGTATCTCATCTTCCACAGCACCAAGTCTATTCTCAGCTTCTGATACCCTGTCCCAGAGCTTATCCATTTTGTCATTCACTTCGTTTACTGACTTTTTCAGTCCTGTTAGTTGACATGTTATTTCAGTTTGGAGTTTTGTCATTTCTGCCTTCATATTTTCTTGGTTCTTATTAGTGTTCTGTTCAACTCGATCCATGGTTTCTTGGAGTCTGTTGAGCACCTTCCATATTGCTAGTCTAAAGTCCTTATCTGAGAGGTTGATTAGTTGTTCAGTCATTATCTGGTCCTCAGAATTGTCATCTTCATTCTCTATGTCTGATGCTGGCCTGCGTTGTTTCCCCATTGTCACACTTGTATTGTGGGTTTTTCTACGTGTTGTAGTGGTATTCATTGTCTATATGATGTAGGCAGCACACTCCTCTGGCTCCTCCCTTTCTGGATGGGCTGACTTGCCTCTAAGGGAGGGGAGTCCTCCGTGGATGAAGCCTCACACTGGGTCAAATCTTAGGCCCGAGCATGCAACAGAGAAGACAGTCCAGAGAGAAATGTTTGCTTCTGTGATATAGCGCCGTTCTTAGTGTGATTTTTCCTTCTTGTTGCAATGGAGTTCTTTCCTTAGAAAGAGTGCATGGCCGCGTAGCAAAGCGGAGCGGCCGTGCTCCTCTGAGCCTCTTTTTGCCCCACTCGCAAGAGTTTCACGCAAGAGGACAGTAGACAGACATAGACAGGTCACACTCACAGTCTTTCACAGCTGAGCCCCACTGGGCCGGTGTACTTTCGCGGATTTTCCCCGCCTGGTGTCACACACAGGGAGCCAGCTTTTGCAAAGGTTAGCCGGTTTTTATGCTCTCTCAGGAGTGATTTCTGAGCATAGAGACAGAAGTAACTCCTGAGCGCTGTCGGGTGTGACCCAAAAACCAAATACCAAAAACCAACAACAACAACAACAACAAATAAAAAAATAGTGCTTCTTCTCCCCTGCTACACAACCTTTCTGGTGTCTCTTTGAAGGATATATGTCTATGGATTACAATTGGGCTTTCTGATTTCCCCAGGAACTCCCCATCACCTACTAGATCCTTGATCATTGAATTTCAGATTCTCCATCTGCTTCTCCAAGGAAGAACTTACTTGGAATTCTTCATCTTGTACATCATAGATCTATCTTCTCAGGAGTTTGTAGTTGATTCCTTGACACATGTTTCTGGTTTTGGACACCCTGTGTTTAGGTTAGAAGTTTTTCTTTACATTTTCCTGTGATGCGCTTATGCAAACAGCTGCTCTTTTATTATTGACTAGTTTTTCCTTTAATAATTATAGACTATATTACTTACTTTTGCATATTATTAATGTGTGTTTACTAAAAACAAAAAATTGTTGTGTATGTAAACATTTCAATGGGATTATTATGTTACTGACCCTACCCTGATCGGTGATTGTGCCCTACCCTAGGGTGTGACCTGGCATTCTGCTCCCACCCTAGGGTGGTACCTGATTCTGCTCCCAACATTGGGTGGTACCTGATTCTGGGATATGTGGAAGGCAGGGGCTTTTTGGCTGGAAATGATGCTGGGGCTTTTGGCTTCAGTCTTGTCCTCCAAATAAAGCTGATATTTTCTGAATCCTGACTGCCTGTGAGTTTTCTACCCACCACTATCACATCAGAACTGCTGGCTGAACAGGGTAGTCCAAGCTGGAGGAGAAAGACCTCATCCTCCATCCCACCATCATCCAGCCCCATCAAGGGCTGACTTGCAACAAGAGCCCATCAGCAACCATCTGAGGCAGGCCAGAGAACTCCAAGCAGGGGGAGTGAGCCAGACCCCAAGGAGCTTCCCCTTGTACCTGAGCCAAACTTTCCCCTCTGGGTACCTTTGACTTAACATTAATGTAGGGATTCCAAAAGCTCAGGAGGATTTCCTTCTATTTTCTGAATGCATCATTTTATCCTATATTAAAAATACAACTTTTCCCCACCACTCAACTCTTGGATTTTGTTTATTTCCTTTTCTTTCCCTCCCTCCGATCATTCATTCCTTTTTTTTTTTTTTTTTTTTTTGGTTTTTCAGGCCACACCCATTTGATGCTCAGGGGTTACTCCTGGCTAAGCACTCAGAAATTGCCCCTGACTTGGGGGGATCATATGGGACAAAGGAGGATCGAACCGTGGTCCTTCCTTGGCTAGTGCTTGCAAGGCAGACACCTTACCTCTAGCGCCACCTTGCCGGCCCCTCCCTTTCTTTTTTTTTTTAAACTTTAACTACTAATAACACTTCTGGCAGAATGCCCATTGGGGACAGAAAAATAGTCATTTCCTAGTAATTAAATAATCTGGTAAAATAATTCTGGAACTGACTCAAAAGGAAGAAAAATGAGTGTTGCATTCAATCAGTACACTCCTTCACTGGCACAATCTCTTTGAGTAATTAACCAAGTTATATCTTAAATTCTCTGGGTGTTCCAAAGAATATTTCATTAGCAGTTTGTAATCTGATTGAATGAAGACAATCTTGGGGTAGGTTTTTACTTAACATTAGTGTCATCAGAAGGGAGATCTGGTTTCCAAGTTCCTAGATATTTTGTCCTCATAGGTTGGTGTATATAATATAATATAATAAATATAATATAATATAATATAATAATATAATATAATATAATATAATATAATATAATATAATATAATTAATATAATATAATATAATATATATAGTACAGAGGAACAAATTCAAAGAATTAATGAACATTCAAAGAATGTATCCAGAGATAAATAAGAAGCTAGCTAGCTACCTGAAAAAATCTTGTTCTGCCTTCTAAGAAGGCCAAAAGGATACCACAGACAGCATGAGAAGGAGCTGTGCTCTCACTTAAGTTCCTAGAGAAGACACTTGCATTAGTTTTGAAGTAGTTTTGGTGTATGCTTGCTCTGTAAAGTAATATTTTCTTTTGTGATGTGATGAGGTAAAAGGCACAGTTTTATGTACAGTTTCATATTTTATGATATGACATATTCTTTTTGGGGGGTACACCTGGTGGCACTCAGGGATTACTCCTGGTTCTGCACTCAGAAATTATTCCTGGCAGGCTCAGGGACTATGTGGTATACCAGGGATGGAATCCGGGTCTGTCCTGGGTTAGCCGAGTGCAAGAGAAACGCCCTATGCATGGTGCTATCACTCTGGCCCCTTGACATGACATATACATACCACATTACCCAAAATCTTGTCAATATCTAGCATATATCTTAAAAGCCTTTAAGTCTTGGGGCCAGAGAGATAGCATGGAGATAGGGCATTTGCCTTGCATGCAGAATCCCAGCATCCCATATGGTCCTGCCAGGAGCGATTTCTGAACATAAAGCCAGGAGTAACCCCTGAGCGCTGCCGGGTCAGTTTTGGATGAGCCCAAAAAACAAAAAACAAACAAACACACAAAAAACCCTTTAAGTCCTCACTTCTTCCCAGTTTCTTCAATACCACCCCATCAAAAAGCTATTATTTTTTGAAACCATAGGTGAGTTCTATTTTAGAACTTTGTAAGTAGAATTGTAATATAGAGAATTTATATAAATATAACTGAAATGCTTTCATCAAGCATTATGTTTTTGATTAACCAATGTTGAACATAACACTGATGCATAATAGTTCTGTACAGTTCAGTAACTTAGAGCCTGAGGGTGTCAGGTCTAACACCAACAATGCTTGGGGTGGTGAGGTATCTCCAGGAACATATACAGACAGTGGTGTTTGGGGGGCCATGTGATAGCAGAGGTAGAACCAGGGGCAGTTGCAAAGCATGCACCTCTGTTCTCTATTTTTGTCTATCTTTTGTTGTTTATTTGATTGGGGTCACACACAGTGACAACCAGGGTTTACTCTTGGCTCTGTGCTCAGAGATCACTCCTGGCAGGTTTGGAGGACCATATGGGATGCTGGGAATTGAACCTAGGTTGATCACATGGGATGCAAAGGTCTATGTAAAAGCCATACTATTGTTTCAGCCCCAATGACTGTAAGTTCTTCTCCAAATGTGTATGTGAAGTATTTCTCTGGCACTCTGGCACTTGGCAAGCATTGCTTTCTTTTGACAAGAAATTAATTTTTAATTTTTTATAAAGTTCAAGGAGGAATCTCAGGACTAAAATGAGATGTAAGGGGCATTTCAATCAGTGTGTGAACCTTTGTTCCAAAAATAGTGTTGTGCATACATATTCCTATTTGTAATAAAATTGCTGAATTGAATGTAGAAACTTGGAATCTTGGTGGCTATAGAATGCTCTTACAGAATCATTTTGGCATTATTTTTTCTATGATTCATTGGTTTTGCTTTTATTTTTTCCTGAAATTTCTTCTTTGTTAACATATGCTGAGCATCAGGGACATAATTCAAATGACTGAGGCACAGACTTTGCATGTGGAGACTCAGGTTTGATCCCCAGCACTGCAAGGTCTCCAAGCACTTTAAGAGTGACATAGATGCCTTAATGCCTTGTGCTCTCTCTCCTCCCCAGCACCAAACTGGAAGTAGGCCCTTGAGCTCAAGGAGACCTGGTTGTTGATGACCAAGTTGGAGGACTCTATCCCATTGGAGACAAAGACGGTGGGAGGATCCCTAGCACAGTAAATATGAGGAGTTCTTTCACTGGGACTTAAGTCTGTTTCATACAGTCAGGCCAGCCCTCGTGTCGCTTGCAGAGCCTAAGCTTAGTCCCAGGTGACAGGTAACTAAAGGCAGAGCCCACATTCTACAGGTCAAGGTCTACTCTGTTCCAGGAGCAGCATAACCAAAGCAGAAGGACCCTCTGGACTCTCTGGGATAGGAAGCAAATAGTGAACAAATAGTGAACTAGCGGGGCCTGAGAGATAGCATGGAGGTAGGAAATTTGCCTTGCATGCAGAAGGATGGTGGTTCGAATCTCAACATCCCTTATGGTCCCCCAAGCCTACCAGGAGCGATTTCTGAGCATAGAGCCAGGAGTAACCCCTGAGCGCTGCCAGGTGTGACCCAAAACCCAAATATATATATATATAGTGAACTAGTTAGGCAGATCTGGAGGGAATAACTCAATTAACCGCAGAGAAAGTATTAAAAAAGGACAAGCAAAATGATCCCAAAGGACAAATTGCTCATCAAAATAAAGGATGCTATGTAGAATGTAGATATATTCCAACAAGACAGATGCATATTGTTATATCCCATCTAAGGAAAGCATGCACCAGACGTGGTCTTTTCCTTCCCTGGTGCAGGGCTTCCCTCTTCTAAAAGAATTATTTGCCAAAAGGCCTGCTTAGCGAAGTCAATAATTTGACCCTTTGCGTGGATTATTGGTGGTAATTCTAACATGGCTGTAACATTACATCCTTCTCTATTTGGCCACTATAGAAATCCAGCCTCAGCTCTCCTACAAAGAAATGTCAGTACCAAAGCCCGCCAAAAGTCTCCAGCTGAGCTCTTCTGTGATCTCTCTCTCTCTCCCCCCATTTCCTTATAGGTATCTGGTTTCTCTTTACCTGTCGCTTCATATGCTAATTCTAGCTCTGATCTCATTGGTTCATCCCCTTTTCTTTTCTCCCTGGCTACGCCCCAAAAATCCGTCTATATAAGGCCCAATTCAAGAAATAAAGCCTGGAAATCGAGCTCCCATACGATCCAGCTATACCACTCCTAGGAATATACCCTAGGAACACAAAAATACAATACAAAAACCCCTTCCTTACACCTATATTCATTGCAGCACTATTTACCATAGCAAGACTCTGGAAACAACCAAGATGCCCTTCAACAGACGAATGGCTAAAGAAACTGTGGTACATATACACAATGGAATATTATGCAGCTGTCAGGAGAGATGAAGTCATGGAATTTTCCTATACATGGATGTACACGGTATCTATTATGCTGAGTGAAATAAGTCAGAGAGAGAGAAAAACGCAGAATGGTCTCACTCATCTATGGGTTTTAAGAAAAATGAAAGACACCCTTGTAATAATAATTTTCAGACACGAAAGAGAAAAGAGCTGGAAGTTCCAGCTCACCTCAGGAAGCTCACCACAAAGAGTGATGAGTTTAGTTAGAGAAATAACTACATTTTGAACTGTCCTAATAATGAGAATGTATGAGGAAAATGGAGAGCCTGTCTAGAGTACAGGCGGGGGTCGGGTGGGGCGAAGGGAGACTTGGGACATTGGTGATGGGAATGTTGCACTAGTGATGGGTGGTGTTCTTTACATGACTGAAACCCAAACACAATCATGTATGTAATTAAGGTGTTTAAATAAATTTAAAAAAAAGAAAAAAAAAAGAAATAAAGCCTCTCTCTGGCCTCTCCCTCTTGTTTTCACCATGTAATTCTGTGTGGTTTCATTTATTTCATATTTCATAATTCACATTTCATATTCATTCGCTCGTGCATTCGCTTGATTCCCAGTGGAAAAATAAACCCATTAAGGTTTGCTTCAGGGACTTTTATCTAACTATAATAAAAGTCCCGCAGCACATAATGATAATTCTGGAGCATTTCTTGGCTTTAAATGGCTAGGGTGCCCTTTTAGAATAGGCCCTTTTCTACTCTCATTCTGTGTGTGTGTGTGTGTGTGTGTGTGTGTGAGAGAGAGAGAGAGAGAGAGAGAGAGAGAGAGAGAGAGAGAAAGAGAGAGAGAGAGATAAATTCTGAAATTCTGATTCAGTCTCTATAAAAAAAGTGTGGACACTATTTGAAAAAGAAAAAACAGAGCCATTGATTTCCTTACTTGGTATCTATCCAGCAAATACAAAACCATCCATTCAAAAGCATACTTGTGGGAGAAGAGTGCATGCCTTCGTGTGGCCAACCTAGGTTCAATCTCTAACATGCCATATGGTCCATCCCCTGATCATCACTAGTCATCATCCCTGAGTGCAGAGACAGGAGGAAACCTTGAGCACCACCAGGTGTGGCACTATAATATAGTAGTATAGCCAGGATATGGTGTTTACCTACCCCCAAATGCCCAAGGACAGAAGAATGAATAAGGATGTTGCATTGTGTGTGTGTATAATATATATATATATTATGTAACTGTATAATATACATAATGGAATAGTATAGAGTATGCAGTAATAAGACCAATGAAATATTGTAGTCCATTCAGTCTGGATGGAACTGGAGTCAGAGAGAAAAGAAATACTCTAAATCCTATCACTCATTGTAGTATAAAAGAAATAAAACAATAAAACACTTGGATGAGGACAAGTTCTTGAACTTTAGCTGTAGAATTGAGATTAGCAAACAATGAGAAGAGGGGAAGAAAGAGGTGGGCCTCAGAGACTTAAGGAACTTGGTGAGATCTTTTGGTACTTTGGTGGTGGTGAAGGTGCAGTTACTAACTGCACATTAAAACCATGTTTCTTCAACTACAATAAACATCAGTATGAACTGGAGAATGAACAGTTGATACAGTGCTCATTGTGTATGCTACTGACCAAGGTGGAAACCTTGGTACCACATACCGTCCCCTCAAGTAAACTCAGAAGTAAGCCCTGACCATTTCCAGGTGTGGCCAAAGCTAGTAACTCACTATATACAAAGGGGCCCTTCCCAAGACTCTAAATCAGTGCTTCTCAAATAGTGGGGCACGCCCTCCAGGGAGGGCACGAGGTTCCATAAAGGGGGTCATGTTTGACCTCAGCAAACACTGTCATAACAAGCTAAGCCCTGTGTTTATGTCTCTGTATGTCTCTGAAGCTGAGAGTTTCTGTGTCCTGCTTCAACCCGGCTTCAAAAAGCTATGCATTGCAAAATGTGCTTGTTGTCGCCATTAATCCAGACATCACCTTTGATTAAAAAGTCAGCTCAAATTATTTTATATGTTTTTGTTTTTTTTAAATAAAGATACTATTTACAGTCGTGCGGGGGTGGGTGGGCATGAGAAATGTTTTCTTCCTGGGGGGCATGACAGAAAATAATTAAGAAGCACTGCTCTAAATTCAGAAGGAGCAACAATGAAGGGAGTCAAACAAAGCTGCCAGACATTCCCAAGAGGCCTTCGTGTCTAGGTTATGCCATTCTCGCCTTCACTATAAAACTGACCCTGCCTGCATCACACCAGAACCTGAGTATAGTCTCTATGCCTACTCTTCACCTAATCATCAGTGCATGCCCGCCCTAGCCAAGCTCCATCTTAGCAGCATTTTTCCCCCTGAAAATTTTGGCAAGAACTTCAGGAACCTTACCAGGGCTTCAGAATACTCTGAAAGTAAACAAAACCAAAGCCAAAAACTGACCTTTCTGGGGCTTTTCCCTTTATCTCTTCTACTTTTCTACTCCTCAGAAGAATCACAAATACAACAACCAGCAAATTCTTGGTGACTCTGTTTGGCATCCTTCCCAGCTGCTGTTTCTTAAGATTCTCTTCGGACGTTAATAAAGACACATTTTTTTTCTGAACATTAAACTTATTTTCAACAAAACCCACTTTCATTATATATAAAAAGACTCACACCTAGAATTTACTCTAAAGGAAACAGTTTTTGTTTCCTTCATTTATGATAACTGCAATCAACCATGGCTATCTTAATTAGCATTTCACATTGGGGAGAAACATATCCCTTCCCTTCCCCTCTGCTTCCCTCCTCCTTCCTTCCCCTCCCATCCCATCCCCTCCCATCCTCTACCTCTACCTCCCTTCCCTTCCCTCCCCTCCCTTCACTACCTCATTCTTCCCTTCCCTTCCTTCCCCTCCTTTCCCTTCTCTCCTTTCCCTACCTTCCCTCTCCACCCCCTTCCCTTTCTTTCCTCTCACCTACCTTCCCTCTCCTCCCTCCCTTCCCTCACATCCGCTTCCCCCTTCCCTCTCCTCTCCTTCCATCCCTTCCCTCTCATCCCCCTCCTCCCCTCCTTTCTCTTTCCCTCCCTTCACCTCCTTTCCCTCCTCTCTCCTCCCCTCCCTTTCCTCTATTCCCCCTTCTCTTCCCCTCCTTCACCTTCCTTCCTTCCCCTCCCTTTCCACCCCCTTTCCCTCCCTTCCACTCCCTTCCCCTTCCTTTCCACCCCCTTTCTTCCCTACCCCTCTCTTCAATTCCCCTCCCCTCCCTCCCATTCCCTGTTTTTTGTTCTTCTTTAGACTCTTTAATTGCCAAACAATCTTCATTTTTATGTCTCATCTTGGAAGGGATTAAACCAGAATTATTTTTTAAGTAGATTTTAGGGTAGAATAGTAAGTAGCCTTGTATGCTGATGGACAGCTTTACAAATACTAATGCTGATTTTAAACCCATAGTTACTTAAAATGTGAATATGTTTAATCCTACACCACACTCAAAAAAGGTGAGTTATATGAAGCAAATAGTTAATTTATAGTAAAATTATCATAAAAAATTAATGTAATTATGACATTTTGCAAAGGGTAAAACACTTACCTTACACATGGTCTATTTGGGTTTGATCCCCAGCACCACACATGGTCCCTCTAGCCTCATCAGGAGCCAGAAGTAAGCACTGCCAGCAGTGGCCCAGGACCATGGGGGTGGGGAGAAAAGATACTTAGCCATGGTCCTTTTCTTACGCCTAATCACCTCTTCCTTCGTCTTTTCCCCTTACTGATTTGGTCGTCTCAGTTCTGCAGCTGACGTCTAAGGATTTGTCCTCACTCAAGTCTGTCTAGTCCCTTGTTTTATTTGTTTTATACCACAGATGAGGGTATTATGTGGAATTTTGTCTTTTCTAACTTATTTATCTTAATATGGTGTACGTGCAAATAAGAAAATTTAGCAAATAATCACAAAATGTTAATACTGTTATGTAATTTATTGAGTGATTGAATGAATGACTAATTCTTTTTAGCTAATCTGGATTTTCCAAATTTCCTATAGTCATCTTGAATAATTTTCAGTTATTGAAATTTAAAGGGTAGATGTGAACTGAGATACAATTAAAGTTTTAAAATAAAAAACTTGTAAAGTGTTTTGAGTAAAAACACAGTGGATAGGGTGTTTGCCTTGCATGTGGGCAACCCAGATTTGATCTCTAACAACCCATATGGTCCCCCGAGCCTGCCAGGAATAACTTCTGAGCACAGAGCCAGGAGTAACCCCTGGGCATTGCTCGGTGTGGCCCAAACCCCCCCAAAAATCACTAAAAAGTTTTATAAAGTGGGAATTAAATAAGAATATTCAAAATATATCAATACAAACACTAGTAAATATTCAAAATTAACTACTACTAAAATATTTTAAATTTAAGTTAATTATTTTTGGTTTGGGGCTATCCTCTGTGTCCTGGGGTTACTCTCAGTTCTGGGACTTTGCTCCCACTAGTGCTGGCCCTTGAACCAGCTCTTGCACATGCAAATCAAGTGTCCACCCCGTTGTTCTTTATTCAAACATGATTTCTTTTTTGCTTTTTGGGTCACACCCGGCAGCTCTCAGGGGTTACTCCTGGCTCTATGCTCAGAAATTGCTCCTGACAGGCTCGGGGACCATATGGGATGCCAGGATTAGAACCACTGTCCTTTTGCATGTAAGGCAAATGCCTTACCTCCATGCTATCTCTCCAACCCCTCTAACATGATATTTTAAAAGTTTGCTCAATTGATAATTATTTGGTATGTACATTATGCTACAATAAGAAGCATATGGGAGAATAATGTAGTCTATTATTAAAAATATTGGGGGAGGCAGAGAGATAGCCAGTGCAGGGCATTTGCCTTGCAAACGCCCGACCCTGGACCAATGGTGGTTCAAATCCCGGCATCCCATATGGTCCCCTGAGCCTGTCAGGAGCGATTTCTGAGCACAAAGCCAGGGGTAACTTTTGAGCGCCACCAGGTGTGGCCCAAAAAACAATATGTATGTATATATACATATATATATATACATATGTACATACACACATATCAGGGGTTCTACCAAGACATGCTCAGAAGACTCAGGGTCTTTCCCAGAGTATTTATCTGAGGATTCAGTGCCACTCAGATCCTGTGGTGCCAGGATTATTTGGGTCACTTTGGCAGTGCTGGGGGGGAAGGAGGCCTCGAGGGACTATACCAGGCAATACTCAGGAAACATGCAGTGCTGAGAATTGAACTAAGGCCAGTCATAGGCAACACAGCATTTTAACATTTGTACTGTCTCTCCCATTCTATATCAATAATTAAAAAAAAAAACAGATTTAAATTTGATTGGTTAAATCTCTAAGGACTTCGGTTCTTTAAACAGAGAAAATGTACTCTCTTTAAACATACACATGCCTGAAGTATTTTCTTCAAGTTCACGTTCTGCGCTATGATTAAAACTTTGCTCAGGGTACCTGAACTCAGGCATTATAGCCAAGGAGACATCACAACTGTCAAAGAGAAGGGAAAGGCAGGCTCTGAGTAACAAAGTGACTCAACTAAAGAGAAAGGCTTTCCTCCAGCAAAACCCAAACTTTGATCATCTACATTCAGGGGTCCTCAAACTTTTTAAACTGGGGGCCAGTTCACTGTCCCTCAGACCATTGGAGGGTCTGACTATAGTAAAAACAAAACTTATGAATGAATTCTTATGCACACTGCATATATCTTATTTTGCAATGAAGAAACAAAACAGATACAAATACAATATGTGGCCCGCGGGCCATAGTTTGAGGACCACTGATACAACATGAAACATAAAAGCATTTTATACCATGGACATAAAAAGACTCATTTAAGGGGCCGGAGTGGTGGCACAGTGGTAGGGAGTTTGCCTTGCATGTGACTGACTTAAGACGGACCTTGGTTTGATCTCCTGGCATCCCATATGGTCCCCCAAGCCAGGAGCTATTTCTGAGTGCATAGTCAGGAATAACCCCTGAGTGTTACCAGGTGCCCCCCCCCAAAAAAAAGACCATTTAATAAATAGCACATTCACCAGATCTTTGATATGTGGGTTTTTTCTATTTAAAGTGAATAAGGGGAAAAATAACATAGTTAAGAAGCTTACAATATAAAAATGTGAAACTTGTATAATTTGAAAGCTCTACAGCAACATAAAAGTGGAAATAAAAATGAGTAAGAATGGGGCTGGAGTGATAGCATGGAGCTAAGGCATTTGCTTTGCATGCAGAAGGATGGTGGTTCGAATCCTGGCATCCCTATGGTCCCTGAACCTGCCAGGAGCGATTTCTGAGCATAGAGCCAGGAGTAGCCCCTGAACACTGCTGGGTGTGACCCAAAAACCAAAAAAAGGGGGGGGGGTAAGAATGCCTATAAGCAAATAACATTCCAAGAGTTGATCGTTTCTTTGATACAAATAATTTAACAAGCATTTATAAAATAATTAAAAGCACTGAACAGTAAGTGACCAAGAGATACAATTCTCACAGTTGGAAATAGAGCAACAAAATACTAATTGGGTATGTGTGTAACAAGCAATAGAGGCAAGGGATTACACATATTCAATAAACAGAAATTGCACAGAATACTGAATTGAGATTCAGTTGATCAGAAACAAGGGCTCGTTTAGGCGAGGAACATTTTTAGAGGTGGTAATTTATAAAATTAAAGACACTGATAACTTTAACTCCAGAATAAGGATTGTTCAATTTCTAAGCTCCATTGTCTGCCACTACTCTAAGAAAAGTTGTCAACTTCACTATTTTATTTCTTTAAGGTGCCTGGTTCCCTCTCTGTGCAGAACACAAGGATAAACGTCTATAAGACATTGAGTTGAAAGAGACAAAACCAGAGAAAACAATATGTACTTAATCCTAATTAGGTGATCTAAAGCTGTTGGCTTCCTTTCCCATGTGTAGATAATTCAACCATAGACCATGCAAGCTACTCACAGAGAACTGAGATGTATCTAACATAGCAAACTCTTCTGTGTCATGATACACAGATGCCATGAACAGAACCTTACTCTAGCCTTGTATGATAGAGGAAACTGGTCAGATTAGGAAACAATGATTTTTGAAGACTTTGTTTTTCATATACTTTAACTAAACACATATGATTGAATCTTTAACTTGCAAAATTCCTGAAAGCATAACAATCTTGTCTTCCAAATTAAGATGTTCAAGGCTGTGACAGCATTAAATTGAGCATACTGTTTTGTACCCCTGGCCAGCTCTGCTCATGCTCTTGTTATTTCTCTAGGATAACCCCGCCTCGGTGGTTGCCCAAACTTCCTGCAGACTAAGGCCCAAAGTCCAGCAGTATAACCGCTCTGGGCAAAGGGGACAGGTGCTAAGGTTAGCGGGTAGCCTATAGTTAGAAAGCCTCAGTCAGTGGCCTTCCTGCCCAGCTGTTTACGCCTGATTCCACTGTAGAACATACTGTAGCCTTTATTTCACACTAGTGCATTTTCCTAAAGTATTTTCATCAAATTTAAGTAGCTTCATGTGTCAACACATTGCCTTCCATATGGACTGGCAAGAGGACAGAAGTGTTTGCCTTGCACGGGCGACCTGTATTGAATCCCCAGCACTTCGTATGGTCCCCTAAGCACTGCCCAGGTGTGATCCCTGAGCACAGAAGCAAGAGTAAGCCTCAGTACTGCTGGCTATACCCTTCTTACCCCCCAAAATATGTTTTAGATAGAATAGTTCAGAGAGATCAGCACAGGCTTTGCATACAGGAGGCCCAAGTTCGATTTCTAGCTATATAATCTCTGAGCATGGAGCTAGGAGTGTGTTCCACAGAGTTCCTTGAGCACTGCACTGGGTATGGTCCAAACCTTTACTCCAAATCTTCTGGAGAAGACTGGGCAGATAGCTCCAAAGGTGGAGCACATCCGTTTCATGCCTTTCATGTTCAAGGCTCTGGGTTTGATTCTTGGGATCACATGCCCCCCAACCACATCAGTGAAACTCTGGTAGCATCTGTGCTGGGCACCAAACTATATCAGGTGAGCATCACTATGTTGAGTATCAGTAAGCATATTTCCTGGGTCCCCAAACGACACTGGGGAGGCCCCTATTTTAAAAGTAACTGTTGGAGGGGACTAGGGATAACTGAGTGCTGTCACCTGACTTGCAGGCATATGGGCTGTGAGCTCTATCCCCAGAACTTTCCCCATATGACAAGCACGATCCAGATAGCACCACCATTTATAATCAACAATGGGGATCAGAGCAATAGGACAGCAGGTAAAGTATACCTCCTTGCACGGGGTAGACCCAGGTTTGATCCCCAGAATTTCCTATGGTCCCATGAGTTTGCCAGGAATGATCCCCGAGATTAGAGCCAGAAGTAAGTCCTGGTTCCAAAACATAGAATTCTAATCAACAGTGAATAAAAAAGTTAATACATAAATTATAATCCAGAATGTGCCATCTCCAGATCACTCAACTGAAATGTGAACAAGCCATGATCAGAAGCAAAACCAAGCATTCAAGCTCTGTCCCAAGTGTGGGACCCCGACAAGCACTGTGACTAAAGTGTGCTTGACAAGTCAAATCTTATAGCACCTTGAGCAAGTGTATTTGCCACCCCTGCTCACTGTAACAAGAAGGAAGGGAAAAGAAGGGCAAAGGAACTTGAGCTTTCACTGAACCAGATCAACACCCTTCATATCCCTTAAAAATTCAGTTCTCTCTCTCTTTCATACACAAACAAAATTGGAAAAGCGGTACCTGGAAAAGCACTCAGCCCTTTTTGGTCTTTAACCTGGTCTCTCTCCCTGAGCAGGAGGACAGGCATACATTAAGGAGCAAGGTTCTACCTTGTCAATCATAAACTGGTCTGATTGTGATTTAAAGGTAGAATGTGGGGATAAAAGCCCAAAAGGACCACAAAAATAAAGGTAGAATGTCTACTAGGAAGGCAGCCTTTAAAAGCAAAGAATCAAATTGCAAGTACGATAGACACTTATGTCCCCTTTATTTCCATGGTTAAAAGACAGGCTGGAGGGGCAGGGTAGAGTTTGTCTTGCATGCAACCAACCTAGGGTCATTCACCAGCATCCCATATGGTCCCCAAGCACTACCAGGAGTAATTTCTGAGTGCAGATCAGAGTAACTGAGCATTGCAGGGTGTGGTCCCCCAAACAAACAAACAAACAAAAAGACAGACTGGACTTTTTTGGTTTTATTTTGTTTTGGGACCACACCTGGTAGTATTCAAGGGCTATTCTATGCTCAAAGGTCATTCTTTGAGGTGCTTGAGGACCAGGCAGAATCAGGGATAGAACCTGGATCTCATGCATACACATTGTATGTGCTTAGTCTGTTGAGCTCTCTCCCCAGGCTGGAAATTTTAAAGGGAGCTTCTGGCAGCTCTCTCTCTCTCTCTCTCTCTCTTTTTTTCTTTCTTTCTTTCTTTCTTTCTTTCTTTCTTTCTTTCTTTCTTTCTTTCTTTCTTTCTTTCTTTCTTTCTTTCTTTCTTTCTTTCTTTCTTTCTTTCTTTCTTTCTTTCTCTCTCTTCTCTCTCTTCTCTCTTTCCTCTCTCTCCTCTCTCTCTCTTTCTTTCTTTCTCTCTCTCTCTCTCACTAGATCTGACTGCAAGACTTAGAGCTGTAGAGGGTGCTGGCATCATTGTGTGACTTCCTTGTTCACAGAACTAAAAATATCTACTTGTTCCATGCATCCATACTCTTCTGGTTTCACACACCTTACTAGGAAGGCTGGGAGAAGATGCTCTGGGATACACAAGAAGCAGGTGGATGGTGTTTCTCAACATCACAGCTGGGTTGTTTCCAGGAAAAACATAGTGACTGTGGCTAAATGAACCTCCATGTCACATACTTTAGAATCTGAATGCTTATAAGTTTGGAGTCCATACCTCTAGCTCTGAGGGATCACTCCTGGCAGTGCTTGGGGTACCATATGGGATGCAGAGGACTTGAACCAAGGTCGGTCACAGCAAGGTAAATGCCTTACACTCCGTATCTCTAGTCTCCAGAATCTGGATGTTGAGCACTTTCTCAACATCCATCCAGTGACTCCTGCTTATGTTAGTGAGAGAAATTGGACATGAGCTATGGAAAATATCCAGAGATCTCACCTCAGGACTTTTCCCTCAACTGAGGTGGGTGGGTCACTGTCTAGAGGCTATTGACTGTGCCTGAATTTCAATTTGCTGTTTGCTGAGAGAACAAAGTCACACCCACCACTTATGAGAATGAATGGGACCAATTCCCAATAGAAGGCATGTGACTATCAAATCTCACTAGCTGGACACTACCTAATAGTTCTGAAATATTGTCAATCTTGTAGAAACATTTTTCCCTCATTCTTATTGATAGACTCTGATTTGTAATGCTGTTAATACCAGTTTCATGAATGCAATATTCCAACATCACATGCTCATCAGAGTGTCCATTTCTCTCCATCAAAGTCCTAAAGCAAAACCACTGTCCCCACCACATAAGCACTGTTTCTGTAGACCAATTCTCTGGTTCTGTTGCTGTTAGCTATCTGTTGCTTCCTTACTATGTATCTTTATTTTTTTTTCAGAGATTCTCTTTTAATTATTTTTATTTAGAAAATCCTGTTTTTGTAGTTATTACATTTTATGAAAATTACTGTATCTCCAATGAGGCCAATAAGTCATTATCAGGAGGTTTAGTAACCTCATTCTGTCATTTCATTTACTTCTGAACAGCAAGTGATTTTAGCTACACATTGCGATCTAAATTGATGTATTCCTATGGGGATGACAGTAATAAATAAAATTGAAGTTTTCATGTGGCTGCATTTGCAGCTACAGGGTACAGAAATTCAAACCACTATTACCTGACACTGCAGCTTTTATGGGATGTGTTTTTGGCTGCAAGGTCTTCTGGAAATAAAAGAAGGTGGGGGGGTACCTACACTCATGCCCAAAAAAGTTCTGGTTTGGCATACTTGGAGTTAGGTCACAAAAAAAGTTCTGGTTTGGCATACTTGGAGTTTGGACACAAAAAAAGTTCTGCTTTGGCATACTTGGAGTTTGGTCAGGTTGATGTCTCTGCAGCGAGTCACAGAGGAGTGGTGAAGAAGGTCCATAAGCAAAGTGTCCATTAGGCCATCTCTCGCATGGGCAAGCTGTGGTCTACTCCCACCACTGAGAGCTTCAGTGGCCACAGCTCTGGGTCCCTTCCTGTCCTTACATTGGGTTTGGGTTCCTTGAAAGGGTGTGTTCTTGAGTGTACAACCCCACCTCATGGCCCGTGCCCTTTGGTCTATGCCCTTGGGCTTGGTGCTCAGACTCTAAGCTGCAGGATGTGGAGAACGACCTTGTTCCATAGCATGAACTCAACCTCTGTGGCACAAATGTTAAAAGCGGGCACAGCGATGCTCTCTGCTGCCCAGAACCCCCAGGAGGTTCCTGGGAAAAGAAGTCCTGCAGCAAATAGCCACATTGGTCTGGTGGGTCTGTGGCCACCTCCTCTGTAGTGAAATGGAGCAACCTCCCCCCACTCCCCAGCCCCATACACACCCACCAGCACACGAGTCACATTTTCAGAGAGAAAATAATAAAATACCATGAAAATAAGAAAGACCCTGCCTGTGGTCATAAAAAAAGGTTGGGGGATGAGGGATTTCTTCTAAGAAACTGGCAGACAGATACACAAACATATCTGTGTATACAAAGGACAAATAACCCCTATTGATTACTGATGAGAGTATAGGGAGGGATTCAGTGCTGATAGGACTGCAAATTTGAGCAACAGTTTTGGAGAAAACTTATTGAACATGTACAAAACAGCCTGAAAGTTGTGTTGTTATTTTGTATTTTTCTCTCTCTCTTTTTTTTTTTTTTGATGGTGGAGAGTTGGGGCTACTACACCTAGTGCAGTGCTCAGAAGATCATGTGGTGGTCATCAACCAGGTTCGGCTGCATGCTAGGTAAATACCTTAACTTTGTACTAGCTCTCTGACCCATTCAAAAGTTGTTAACTACATCATTTAAAATATAAAGAAGGGGCCGAAGTGGTGGCACAATTGGTAAACCATCTGCCTTGCTGGTGCTAGCCTAGGACAGACCATGGTTCGATCCCCCCCGGGATCCCATATGGTCCCCCCAAGCCAGGGGCAATTTCTGAGCACATAGCCAGGAGTAACCCCTGAGCATCACCAGGTGTGGCCCCCAAATAAACCATAATAATAATAATAATAATAATAAGCAGTGACAAAAAATAAAAAATTGGTATATTTATAAAAAGAAATTACTATACAGTCATTCAAAAGAATAAGATGGAGAAATCTCTTTAAAAGAGCTGTTACAGGGGCCGGGCGGTGGCGCAAAGAGGTAAGGTGCCTGCCTTGCCTGCGCTAGCCTTGGACGGACCGCGGTTCGATCCCCCGGCGTCCCATATGGTCCCCCAAGCCAGGAACGACTTCTGAGCGCATAGCCAGGAGTAACCCCTGAGCGTTACCGGGTGTGGCCCAAAAACCCAAAAAAAAAAAAATAAAAAAAAAATAAAAGAGCTGTTACAGAAAATAATTTACAACAATGGAACAAGAGTAGCATGGTCCTATTTGTTAGAGGGAAACCAATATATTGATACAAATACTTAGAGATGACAGGAAATTTTCCAAAAGGCATGAGAAACTGGTGGTGACTTGAAGAGGGGGGCCTAGAGAAGTGTGAAGCTAGAGTAAGATTTCCTTCCCATTTTGCAACATTTAGTATTCTTGCTTTTTTATTATATTTATTATTCAATTAAGGACTTCTCCCATCAAAGGGAATGAACAAATGGCCAACAGGAATAGAACCTTAGACTTGGTCTTCAGAACTAAACTTACCATGATAGAGGAGATATGAGGGGGGTTGTGTTCATGTGGGAAACACTCTGGTACAAAGGTGGGGTTGGAACATTATAAGCATGAAACCCTGTCAGTCATAAAATTTTAAGTCACAGTGCCCCCCAACCCCCAAAAAACATATGAATAAGTCAGGAAGCTGATACAAGGGATGGAGTGCATTCCTTCCATTAAGAGTACCACATGGTTTCTAAGCATGTCATGGGTGGTCCAAAGATCAGAACTAAAAAATACCAAAAGAAAGAATACTGATCTTTATTTTTTGTTTTTTGGGTCATACCTGGGTATGCTCAGGGAGTTATTCCTGGATCTGTACTCACGAATCATCCTGGAGATGCTTGAGGGGCCGGCCATATGGGATGCTGGGGATTGAGTCAACCGTGCACAAGACAAGTGCCTTTCTCTCTCTGGCCTGAATATTGATTTTCCCCCTATATATTAAAAATATAGACATACTATCTACCTAAATCAATTCATATCTATAAAACTGTTTTTGCTATTCTATGGTATGGGAAATGCTTATATTCTATTGAAGTTTCTCACATTTGGAGACCTTTGGATGTACAGAGCCATTTGAATTCACTTTGTCTGAGAGAAAATTTCAGGATATCCCACATGTATGTGGAGGGTTCAGTTAAAGTGTTTTACACTGGGTGGAGTTTAATTTCTTACAAAGAGAGGCCAGGCTGCAGAATGGGGGATACAGGGTGAGGCCCATTCAAGTGACAGACAGGTCTCCTGGCAGGAAAGGGGTGCTTGTTGTAAGAGACATGCCAGGTCCCAGCATGGGCAAGAGGCAGCTGCGGGGGAAGCAAGAGGCAGCTGCGGGGGAAGCAAGAGGAGTCTGGTTAGCAGCACATTAGCCAGGGGGTGAGATGTGGAAGTTCTCAGAGGCGTGATTTCTTTTCTCATTTGTCAAATAGAAGCAAGAAATCCAAACCTAGCACTGAGAGTTGTTCTGAGAAGAGCCAATGACAGTGAGCACCCGGAAAAACAATGCTCTATAACACTGGGTGCTGGGGAGATGTGAGTCCCTCACAAAGCAGCTGAGATAAAGATGCTCCACAGCCACTTGCAAGTAGCAGGGTTTTTTGTTTAGTTTTGGGGCCACACCTGGTGGTGCTCAGGGGTAACTCCTGGCACTGGGCTCAGGATCACTCCTTGCATGCTCAGGGACCATATGGAATGCTGGGGATCGAACCCAGGTCTCCGCATGTAAGGCAACGGCTCTCCCTACTGTATTTCAGTTTCCTCTGAGCTGGCTCTGACCTGACTGCTGATCCTTTTCCTGGATCTGTTTGCACTTTTGTTCCTGAGACTATTAGAAGTTGTCTTGTGTTCAGAAGGGGATGAGCAAAGAGCATCATGAATTTGAACATCTGAAATCTCCGTTTGGCTCCCACTGCTTGTAGCCTGTGCACAAATTGTACCTCCCTCCCTGCACCCTACCACCACCACCACCAAGCGCGCGCGCGCACACACACACACACACACACACACACACACACACACACACACACAATCACACCAAAAGACAGCCCCAATGAGCTCATAGGTCTCTGCACCTCCGAAACAGATGGTGTGATTTACATACATTTGACATAAATGTGGCAGGTTGGGATGATTTGTCTCATTATGCCCAGTTGGAGAGTGAAGTGGCAGGAAGAAAGAATGCAAAGCATGCATTCTCATGACAACAGACACAGGAGAGGGTGGTTTCGAGGCTGAAGCAATGACCTGTGTGACTCAAGGCGAGGAGTTTCTAATCACAGATCTGCAACCTTGTCTGTGACACTGGGAGCTGGCAGGAGAGGCCTTTAAATGCACCCTTAATTTGTACATGTCGGTCACAAAAGCACTGTAATGAGTCCTTCCTATGAGCACTCTGTGGGTGATAATTAATGGTGAATAATCCTAAAGAAAGAGCCAGAGCCAAATGCCAAGGCTGCCTGTGCAAGTGTTCAAATTATTACCAGGAATGGAAACCTGGACTAGGAAACCAAGGACTAGGGAGACAGTTCAAAGGTTGGAGAAATACTGCAGGCAGAAGCCTGGGTTCTACCGCAGGGCACCACATCATTCCCTGCTCACCACTTGGAAGTAAGCACTGAAAACCTGGGTTGCCAGAAGTCCTGACACCACCATGACCACCTGCATCCCCCAGCAATGCTGGATGTGAAATCTTTTTGCACTAAAAAGCACAACAAACAGACAAAAAAGAAACCAACCCCCCCCCCAAAAAAAAACTGCAAATTCACAGTTTATATTAGACCTATCAGTTACCTCCCAACTTCAGGCTGACCATCTGCCCTCCCTGCCCAGACTGGCTCAGTCTTCCTTGGACACAGAAATATTCTGTGATGCTCTGTGGCAGCTTCCACTTGTGGTTAGTGAGCCCCTCAGAGTCAGCTGGTGAAGCTTAGGAAGCAGATTACTTTGCATTTTATTTCCCTGAATTCACCTGTGGCTGCTGATGGCTGGACCCTAGCCCCTTCAAATCTTAGAGAATCTGCAGGAAAGCAAGCATAGACACCAGAAAGTGGTGAATCAACAAACCTGTCTTTATGTTCAAAAGAAGTTTTTTCCTTTCCCCTTTTCCTCCACTGGGGCAGGAGGAGTGGTTGACACCAAGGTCTGATGTGATATCAAAAAGAAAAGTTTCTGCCTGCCTCTGTGCTATTTCCCGCTCTTTTCTTGGGTTATTGTAAGGAGAAAGCATCTCAACTCATAAAAAAAAAAAAGCTAACATAAAAAAGCTATTTTAGGGGTTGGAGCAACAGCAAAGCAATAGGGCGTTTGCCTTGCTTATGGCCAACTCAGGGTGGCCGTGGTTCAATCCCCTGGCATCCCATATGGTCCCCCAAGCCAGGAGCACAGAGCCAGAGTAGCTCCTGAGCATCACCAAGTGTGGTCCAAAACAAAACAAAACAAAAAAGCTAATTTAATACAATTAAATTTTAAAAGGCTAATTAAAAAATTTAACAAAAAGGCCTTTTCCAGAGGCAAATGTGTCTATGCAGGCCTGAGAAAACAACTAGCCAGAGCACTAGGAAGAAGCAGTTCTTGCTCTCTGGATCCCAGGTCCCATTTCTCTTCAGATCCCTAGAGAGAGTCCTAGAGAGACAGAGCACAGTTAGCAGTTAGCTTACGTCTACTGCTACCACCTGGCTTCTCTGCTCTCCTCCATCCTCCTCCTGCATCAGGGACGTCACTAAACAGAGAGAACACAGTCAAGTCACAGCTCAGATTGCTCCTATTCCCTGCAGATAACAAGTGTCTTCTTTCTTGCCTTTTTCATGTATCGTATTTGGGGCGTATAAGATGACCCCTAATTTTGCAGTTAAAACATAGGTTTAGGCCTATATTCGCTCTATCAGACAGAACGTTCCTGTGCTGCAACTGTATGTACCACAGTGAGCCAATCACAACAAGCAAAGATTCTGTAATAGACTGTATTAGTCTGTAATAGACTTCCTCTCTGACTCTGGCCTATCCGAGCAGGCTTTTGACAGTGTAGATTCGGGTCCAGAACATTGTCTAATTTTCATGCATAAAAAGCCTGCTTGAATTGGCTGAGTTAGAGAGGCGGTCCGAGCATCCTTGCAGTGATTGGTGCAGAATTGAGTTCGAAAATTCGTTTTGTGGCAATATTCAGACAATTTTTGTTTAGCAGCATATTGAAACATTTTTTGGGATATACTCGGTGTATAAGACAATTTTCGGTTGACTTTTTTGTTTCAAAAGTCGTCTTATACGCCGGAAAATACAGTAAATTCTGTGACAGGCAGCTCCACAGCCAGCAAGCAAAGCCTTTCCATCTGACTGGCCTTGCCTTTGGGTAGTGTTCCTGCAGGCCAAGTAGGGTGGCATGGGAGACCTAGGGGATCTGGTATGTGTGGTGGGCAACATACACACATTCTGGAGGGAACTGAGGCTCCTCAATTCAGTCCATGTACTCAGGTGTATTATACACCCTGGCTTTGGTGCATATTCTCCCCACCCCCTCGGGGACCCTGACCATGATGCACCTCTCAGGTATTTGCATCTCTCTGGTCATGGGACAGGGGTCCCATCCCATAACTCTCCCTGTGCATGCACAATAGTGTCTGCTGTAGTTAGGGGCTGCAGAACTGCCTCTTAAAAAACAAAGAAAAAGTCCTTTACTGATTATTTTTCAAAGTTCAATAACATATTTACAGACTGATAAAAGGTTAGGGACTGGAGAGATAGTACAGTAGGTAGGGTGCTTACTTTGCATGCAACTGATCTAGGTTCAGACCCTGGCGTCCTATAGGTCCTTCAAGCTCACCAGGAGTAATTTCTGAGTGCAGAGCCTGGACTAACCCCCAAGAATTGCCAGGTGTGGCCTCAAAACAAACAAAAACAGGTTACTTATAAAATTTAGTGAGCTTATTCTTTAATAACTCTTAAGGTCCTTTCCCCCTATTTAACATATTCCATAAAACCATATCTATATGGATATAGCTCTTGTAGGCTTTGATGAGGGTAATGGGCTGGGCTTGATTGCTGGGAAGGCCTAAGAGGTTACAGGTTTTTTGGTTTGATGCAGTGATTATTTGAAGGTCAGGAAAACCTCCTTGAACTGAGTAGGCACAATCTCAATTATGTGATTGGTAATTAGCAGCTAGGATGGAAGAGAGCATGATCTTGCCTGAAGAATGCATCGCTGGTTGTCCTAGTCTCAAGCCACATAGAAAGAGAATAAAAACCTGATCCATGAAGTAGTTGCAGGGCCCCATCACCATGCAATGCCCACCAGAGAGTATCCATGTGATGAGAGGAAGCCTGCAGAACATTCCACTAGAAGCAGGCTCAAGAAAGGCAGGGCCAACACAGGATGAAAAACTGGGACACAGCTAGATTCTTGTCCCTCTGGGATTATTCCTCGCACGGCCTTTCTTAGGCAGGTTGTTTTGAACTAAAAGCTATCATTCAATTCTGTTCCCAAAGTCATCATGAAAAGACTACAGTGTATGTGGAAATTTGATTACAATTTAATCCTGCGTGGGTGAGAATAAGTGCTCCCTCTTGTCCAAGAAATCTGTAACAATCCAGAGTGGTGGTGGAGTGTGTGTCTCAAAGTGGGGTCCTCTGATCAACTGCATTCTCATGCATCACTTGGAAACTCAATCCTAATGAGAACTCCTGGTTCCCAAGATACTTGGGGCCCAGATTCTGCATGTGAGAATCTTTAAACTGGTGTTTCTAAGACTCTTTCTTGCCTTGATTCTCTTCTGTTCCTCCCAACCCCACTTCCAACTCATCCTACCTGTGCAGCCCTTGGGTCCCCTTTGACTTGAGTGTTCACCCGTGGCCCTCTGGGAATATCCTGCTGGCTCACAGAGGCCATATGCTGCTTGGTTGAGAAGTGCTGCTTTAAACCATGTCCAAGCCATTGAAGCTGTTCAACGCTGAAGCAAACTGGGCAAAGTATTCCAGAATGTCGCTTCACCCAGTTTTTAAAAATAAGGTCTGCTCAAGCCTTCAGCAGGTCCAACTGTTGATCTGGCTGAACTCTCACAATTGGACCTGGTCTCGTGACCCAGGATCCTCGCATTCCAGACAAGAAGCGATCTGGTGCTTGGAAGCAGAGGGTCCATCAGCCTCCCCGCGAGAAAGAGCCGCAGCAACGGGGAATCAATCATATTCCAGACATTTGGTTCTTTTTTAGAATGGGAGCGACTAGCTGCTACTTCTCAGCTACTATTCCACAAATACAATGGAAAGAGACAGTGTTTATAAATCAAAAGCCAGGGTATCTCTGCAGCTAATCGCTTGTCAGCCACATCCTTCACGGTGAGTAAGGCAATGACAGAGCACAGCATCTAGATAACCCACTCCCAATTCATGTCTGTGCTTATCTCCCAGGTCCTTGACCCTCCATCAGAGTGTAGCAGCCAGGGATGCTTATTACCCCATATCTCCAAGTCGCAGACATCCTGGCTTCAGCCAGTCCTTCCCTAGCCTGTCACAGCTACCCCTCAGACGGAAAAGGGAATCATGGAGACCTTTCTGTCGACATGATTCAAAGGCTTCCACCTTTTGACTTGATAACGTTGGCACTTTTAAACACAGTATCCACGGGCCCTCAGAACTCACTGACAGAAGATGTCAAAGCACTACATCGATACAAACAAGCACCTTAGAACAGTTCTCAACTGCCATCCCGAGGAGAAAGAAAACGCAAACTCTCCCCGAAACTTTTCTCACTTTAACTCGCACCTCTCATCACGACCTATTACACCCACACAGTCACGTGCCACAGGCACTGCACACTGTCTCCAACAGTGCCGAGGCTCCAGAGCTATTTTTAAAGCCAAAATACAATTTAAGTCGCTATTCTATAGAGCACTCTTTAAAGCAAGAACAAAGTAATATAGCATTAAAAAAATTGGCATGTGGGCAGTTCGCCAACTCACCGAAAGACTGAATGCAGCTATCGATGAGCTCGTCGAGGCTGGCTCCTTTGGCTAAATGTCCCAGCGACACCATCATTCGGAACTGGGTGATCTGGACCAGGCTGGGGCTGCAGACTGGTTTTGTCTCTAATTTTGCTTTGGGGGCAGCTCTGCAGCCATGGGGGGCTTTCCTGGAAAGGGCGAGAAGGCAAGTGCGTGAGTGAGGAGCAGAACCTCCTGGGAAGGAACAAACTGGCTGTCCCTGGCTCTGGAGGCTGACTGGGGGAGAAAGGAGTGGAGAGAGATCAGACAATTAATCCCAGGAGTAGGGCTTCGAGAAGACATACCCCTCCCACTTGGCAAAGGCACCTATCGGACTGGTTGGCTGTTAAAGAGACATCTCATCTCCCAAGTAAATAGCAAGGCGTGATTTCAGGGCTGCAGCCTGCCCTGCTATTCAGGGTTAGGGGACTGGGTGCTGTCCCCAGTTTCTGAGAGGAGAGACAGAGGCAGCCTTAGTTCCCTGCACTAGTTTTGGTTAAGACTACTGATTTATCTAGGAATTAAAAAAAATGGTTTCATCTGTAATTGGCTTATCTTGAACAATAATAGAGCTGCTATAGGGCACGGAGCCTGGGATGAGCCTCTCAGGATTTGCAAGGGTTGGGGAGTCCAAGACTAATAAGGAGCAAGGTGCAGGTGTTGGGTGGGGGTCCCCTGTATTCAAGTTTAAAGCTAATCCTTCCATTCTCACACATATTGGATGCTTTTAAGATTCTGCTTTTTCATTCTGACTATATAGGTAATCACTTTGAGTCACTTTTATCATGAAACATCATTCTATCGAGTTATTATTTGGCTCCTTAGAGACTGAAAGAGAATATCAAGATTTTGAGTACTTTATTCCAGAACTGAATGAAGACAGGACAATGGCTGTGAATGAGTGGAAATCACCTTCATCCATTCTCACTTGGCTTCCATGCTCAAGAATGCCTCAAGTACCAGTTGTTTGTAAGCTAATATGTAAAGAAAGGCTAATTAAGCTTTTCCCTTTCCACCTGTCCATATACAGACACATGTCTAAAATTTCTGAAGTCTTAATAGTGATGAATATTGTCAGCAAGCTCTTCAGACATATAGCCAATTTGTTTCTCCCTTCTGAAATGCTGCTTATTTCATTGTTTAACACCAAAGATGATATATATGGATAATATATATACATATACATATATATTTCAGTCCTACCACTTTAGTTTTTGTACTTTTTGATGGGCCTGAAGATATCAATATGAAAGAGCCAGGGCTTATTCTGTCATGAAGACACAAGGACAAAGTGAGGTGAGGGAGCCCTGCTCTATGTGGAATTGATTTCTGGTACACAAGCCAAGCAAACTCATTTTATGTTAGTTGTGGTCGTGTAAGATTGTGTCTAAAACCTGAGAATGCCAGATGCAGAACATGAAATCATAAGCATAAATCATAACTAAGTGTCCTGCTGAGGGTATTCTCAGGAGAATCCGTCCCAGGCACCGTCCTGAAGAAAGCATCTCTGATGAGACAAGGCCTCAACCAGAGGGAACTTAGATCAAAATTAAATACTAGGCACACATAGGTCTGGACACCAGCGGACAGTGGAAGGGGTTGCTGAGGACAGAGTTAGGCTGGTGAAGAGACCCCTGAGGCTCTTCAAGCACTATTTCAAGCTCCATGGTGCTGGTCTTATGGTGGCTTTTTCCTGACCTAGGGTGGCTCAGTGGAAAGAAAGCAACTGCTGCCAACTCTGTGTGGCAGACACTCTGCTGGGGATTTATGTAGGGCTGGAGAGCTAGTACAAGGGTTAAGGGGCTTGCCTTACATGTGGCCAAGACATGTTTAAATCCAGGTACTACATACATTTGGTCCCATGAGCACTTTGAGCACTTCCAGAAGTAATGATTGAGCACAGAGGCTGGAATAAGCCCTGAGCACTGTTAGACATAGTCAAAAATATAAACAAACAAATCAATCAACCAATAAATAAATAAAAATAAAGTCCACAGACAGAAATTATCTCCATTGATGTTGGACTTGAATCTAAAGAAGCTGACATAACAAGCATTGTATAGCTCATATATACAACATATGGGTTTAATACCTGTTACCTTTCTAGCTCTATCAGTGTAATAAATCTCATGTCTGAAAAACATGTTCCTTTCGCTAACTGAGAATTAGCAGAGGGTCAGGGATGTGACTCAGTGGTGTATACCTTTGCAAGTCTAAAGTGCTGGGTTCAATTCCTAGCACCACAAACAAAACAGAAACACCAGAAAGATGAAGCCGACCATTATAGACAGCTGAAAACAAAAGTAACACCCTCTCCAAGCATAGCTGATCACTTAAAGATTGACTTTCGGGCCTTTGGACTTCAGCGAGGCCCTGGAACAGTCTGCAACCTGATACTCTTCAGAGTGGCAAGCCACAGCTTGCACCTTCTGATGGGAAGAGCCAGGCACAGAGGGCGTCAGAGTTAAGTGGTCACCAGCACAGGGCAGAGAGAACCCAGGTCTGCTGCCCTCCCCCCGCCACGCTCCCCTGCAACTCTACAGGATCTCACACACAGCTTTCCCTTTCTCACCAAGAAAATCAGCACCAAGGCAGAGCTGGAAACAACACTAAAGTCCTCCTCAGAAGTCTTTATTTTCTCCCAGGCTGACACATTCCAGCCACTAGGAGCTGGAGATAAGACACCTGCGGCTGAAGTCTGGGTGGCCACAGATGGTTGGGGCCAGGCAGTGTCTGCCTCTGTCTTGCATCTGCCCAAATTAAGGAAAATTCCGCTCTGCCTCCCCTCTGGACTGCTGGAGTCTTGGAACTCAGTCAGTCTCTGATGCCCGACCTGTTGGCTGCTGTCACCAGAGGGGGAAGTATTACGGCTTAGCAGGTGATACTCAGAGGTAGCACCTCTTGCCGGAACTCTGAGGCTCTTGAGGTAGATTCAAGTAGAGAGAAGGAACTTGAGTATTTAGGACGGGAGGGAGGGAAGAGGTGGTCAGGGAGATGTCATCTGGAAAGTGTGGAGGGACAGACAGAGAGGCTAAGGCATGAAGATCTGGGGAGAAGAGAGATTAAAAACAAAACAGAAGCTTGCAACCATGTGTGTGTGTGTGTGTGTGTGTGTGTGTGTGTGTGTGTGTGTGTGTGTGAGAGAGAGAGAGAGAGAGAGAGAGAGAGAGAGAGAGAGATCGAAAGAAAAAGAGAGAGAGGAGCCTTTAAAATCACCATTGCTTCTCACAGCCAGGGTGCAGATAAGGAATTATAAAACTCTTTATAAGCAAGTGTAAGGAAGTTTTACCATATCCATGGGATTACTAGCCTCTAGGTATTTTCAAAGGACAGAAGTGGGACGTTTCCTGGCCAGTTACCTTGTGAATGTAAAGACTCTAGAAGTTAAGCACAAGACAGCAATTTAAAAGCATTTTCTAAGGCTCCAAGCAGCCAAGGTCTCATAGCGCTTGCTGTAGGAAATTGTTTAAACTCTGAACTGAGTCAGGTCAAAATGTCAGGCCGAACATTTTATACAATCCTGCCTGGAAGATCCCTGGAGAAAAAGGACAAACAGAATGGGAACTTCCACAACTCCCTTTGCATTAGATGGTTTCGGTTTATGTTTTCTTTTCTAGGGTCAACCCCCACATTGCTCGGGGATCATTCCTGGCCCTGCTCAGAGCTAGGCAGGCACCTAACAGCCGGCTGTCCTAACTCCTGGCCCTAGAAGGTGGCTAGTATGAGCGTCTAGGGACGAGTCCTTCCAGTCGATCGTGTCCCATTGCTGTAATAGAGACCCAAAGCACGAAGCACCTCGTCCAGTCTAGAGTGGGGCGCCATGGGGCCAGGAGGGGCGTGCACTGCAGGGCAGAGTCAAAGTCAGCTCAGGAAAGTCCCCCACGACGGCTTTCCGCCGGCTGATGGCAAGGAGCAATCGTCTCAGCACCCACGGGGGCAAGCCTGGGGGCGGGGGCCCGCCTGCCGGTCCTACCAGGAGCCCAGGTAGGCGCCTGACCCTTGGAGGACCACATGCAAACAGGGCCTGGCCCCTCCAGATTGCTTTTCCCTACCAAGAGTGCCCTGTACTTATTGCCCCCTTCCTTCGTCTGCATCATCGCCACGACCCTCTTATAAACATCTCCGGTTTCGGGGGCCAGAGAGAGCACAGCGGCAGGGTGTTTGAGCTGCACGCGGCGTTTTCAGGACAGACGTGGTTCGAGTCCCAGCATCCCCTATGTCCCTCAGCCTGCCAGGACTAAGCCCCAAGCACGGCTGCATGTGGCCCCCAAACAAAGCAAACCGAAAAGGAGAAAAAGAGTCGGATAGCCGAGACAGCCTTGTGTTCTTCTCATTAGCGAAGGGCCTCCTAGAATCCTTTAATACGAGGCTCAAAGCATCAACACCACGTCCCAGTGAAAGATTCGACCATGCAACCTGTTGGGCGCCAAGGGTCGGACGATTCGCCTGGAAGGGCCTAGAAGAAGGACCGAGAGCTCAAAGAGAGGCCCGGGATCTGGCCTGTCCGTCTGCGGACACTTTTCTAGCGTAGGGGCTGGAGCGGCAGGTAGCACAGCGGGAGGGCGTTTGCCTTGGCCGCAGAAGGACGGTGGTTCGAATCCAGGCTTCCCTTTGGGTCCCCAGAGCCGTCCAGGAGCGATTTCTGAGCGCAGAGCCCAGTGTGGCCCAGGAGCGCCGCCGGGCGTGGCCCCAAACAAACAAACAAACAAGCAAGCAAACAAACAAACAAACAAAAAGCAAAGCCAACCCCCCTGCAGTCTCCCGCCCGCCCGCCGTCTGGTCCCCGGTCCCGCACCTTCGCCGAAGCGGCCAGCTTGCCCTCGGGCCGCGTCCACCAGGTGGCGACGCCGCGCCCGCGTCCGCAGCAGGTGCGCGCGGAGCCAGCCCCGAGCCCCGAGTCCCGGCCCGCGCCTCCCGCCCCGCGCCGCGCCCGGCCGCCCTCCTGCCCGCCCGCCGCCGCCCGCCGCGCAGCGAGCGCTCCCGCGTCCCGAGCCCGCGCCCGGCTCACCGCGGGGCTCCGCGCGCCTTGCCCAGGGTGCCCATGGCTCCGGCTCCGGCTCCGGCTCCGCAGCCGCCCGACGCGCCGCGGGACGGGCGCGGCGCATCGCTCGCTCAAGCGGCCTCCACGCCCGCGCGCCGCCGCCGCCGCCGCCGCCTCCCCGCCCCGCGCCACCCGGCCCGCCTCTCTCGCGCGCTTCTCTCGCCTCTCTCCCTCTCTTTCTCGCTCCCTTTTCTCTGCTCTCTCTCTTCTCTCTCCTCTCTTTTCTCTCCTCTCTCTTCTCTCTCCTCTCTTCTCTCTCCTCTCTCACTTTTCTCTCCTCTGTCCTCTCTCTCTCTCTCTCTCTCTCTCTCTCTCTCTCTCTCTCTCTCTCTCTCTCTCTCTCTCTCTGTTTCTCTGTCTCTGTCTCTCTCTCCCCTCTTCTCTCCTCTCCTCTCCTCTCTCCTCTTCGTCTCTGTCTGTCTGTCTGTCTGTCTCTCTCCCCCCCTCTCTCGCACCCCGCCCAGCCTCCGGGTTTCGGGGTGGCTAGCCCAGGTGGAGGGGAGGGGAGGGGAGAGGCGAGCGAGCGGGCCCGGTTGGGGTGCACAAACACGCCCCAAGAGGGAAGAGCCCTGGCAGAGCAGGTCCGGGGTGGCCCGGGAGACCTGGCCCCTCTGCTGGGGGCCGCTGACCCCTCTCTCTGGCCAGACCCCCCCCCTTTAGTACAAATCCAGTTTCTTTCTTTCTTTTTCTTTTTTTCTTTTTTTTTGGGGGGGGGGGATTTTTGGATCACACCCGGCAGCGCTCAGGGGCCACTCCTGGCTCCATGCTCAGAAATTGCTCCTGGCAGGCTCAGGGGACCATATGGGATGCCGGGATTCGAACCGCCGACCTTCTGCATGCAAGGCAAAAGACTTACCTCCATGCTGTCTCTTCGGCCCCAATCCAGTTTCTTTTGTGTGTGTGTTTTTTAAATCGAATCTTTCTGTGAATTTTATTTCTTTTTATCGTGACCAATGTGAATAAATATAATAAACCAAATCCAATGTGAATAAATCATGATGATAATAATGACGATGATAAAAACCAAATCCAGTTTCCATCTGAGCACAGAGCCCGGGGCCTGGTAAAGCCCAGGATGTGGGACGCGCCCCGCAAGCATGCAGGGGCCACTGGGGCTTTTCTTGGGTCAGTGGAAAGCTAACGGATCCTGGCTTCTGTGGATGGGCGTGGCGACAGGATTTGGGGGACCCTTCTCACAGCCCACCGCCCTGCTGGTCCAGATGATTGGGGTGATAGTAACTGGTGTGCAGAAAGGTGACCACATTGACCCATATCCTCCCCAGAATCAGAGATCTCCCTCCCTCTCAGAGATGGGATGTGGCCACGAATATCTGGAGGACCTTAAGCCTATCCATGTCACACAGCTAGGAAACAACACAGAAATGTGACCTGGGCCAAGATCTCTGACTGGCAGCCAGCCTGTAGTCACGGTGGATGAACCTAAGAGCATCCATTCTCACTGTCCTCACTGTCTGTTGCTTGCGTCTCTGCAGCCACAACCACAGGCCTGAGCCTGCAAACCTCCCTCGGGGACTTCACCTCTATCTTTTCTATCTTGATGTTCTCCAGCACTAAAAAGTTAAAAAAGACATTAAGGGCTTGCAGAGGTAGAGAACCAACACAAAAAGTGGAGGACATGAAAAACTAAGACCCCCAAACCAGAGCCTGCAATGAAAGTTGTTTTGTAAAAAATGCACCCACGGGTGCCAGCAGCTCTCTCTCCTCTCTCTCTCTCTCTCTCTCTCTCTCTCTCTCTCTCTCTCTCTCTCTCTCTCTCTCTCTTCTCTCTTCTCTCTCTCCTCTCTCCCCCCCTCTGTCTGCCAGGGGTTCCACTTATAGCACTGTGGGAGCAACCCCACAGAAACACCAGGTATGACCCAACACACTCTTCCCTCCACAAAATATACCCCTCAGGGTCTATAATACTTTTGCTCCATTTGGGACCGAAATTGGTCTCTGTGTGTAGCACTCAAGTACAGGAAGAAATTTTTCCAGAGAAGAGCTATAGAAAAAATGTTCAAGTCACATTTATATCTATGCAAGGAGCTTAAGGATGCAAATAGTGGTGGGCAGATAGTGCAAGGCTTAATGTGCTTGCCTTAAGCATGCAGCTCGTCGAAGTCTGATCTCTGGACCGGATACAGTCCTTCAACCCACCCCTGAGTACAGAGCCAGGAATAGCCACTGAGCATCGCAAGGTGTGTATGTGTGTGTGTGGGGGGGGGGGGGCAGCAAAGGATTATACTCTTCCAGCCATCTACCTTCCATGCCAAGTGGGATAAGCACACTCATAGATGAAAAGCTTGAATATATGTGTAGATAGGGGTTATTCCGTGTGTACATGCAGCGCAGATGACAAAAGCCGGCAGTTGTGCGCACAAAGATACACACCGAAGCCCGAGACCCCAAAATTTAAAAAGAATTAATAAAGGAAAATTACAGTGCCTAGATTAGGGGTCCATTGTGGTCTTGAGCCCCATCTTCTCTTAACTAGACTGTGTAAACCCCTTGTCATCGATATTGGTCTTCCTAAAGATAGAACTGCCTTTTCCTGACCCTGGCCCAGTGACATGCTAAAGTCATTTCTCTATTTTCAAGTTGCTAAGGTATCTCCAGATAGAGTAGCTAAATTCTTCCTGAGGTGCCCCTTGAGTGGGCCTGCTGCCACGCCATCCAGACACCGGGCCTTTTGTGCTGCATCGTGGTTGCTCCTGGTGCCTCTGATCTCCTGCACTTTTGTTTGTGCTCTTCCCTCAGCTCATTGTCTCTTTTCACCTAGGAAACACGCAAAGACAAGTCACAGCCAATGACTGTCGAAAGGACAAATCACTGCTGGGCAGCGTTATTCAACCTTTTCATACCTGTGGCCCAGTCCTTGTCCCGTATTTTGGCCCATGAGCTGGTGCTTATAACAATATTGGCAAATGAGTGATTTTTCAGCCTGTGGACTGGCACCTACCCATGGCTGTGCAGGTAGGTAGTTGGGACCCACATCGCTGTAGGACACATCGCTATAGGTCACAGGCTCTCTCTCCTGCCTTTCAGGATGTGCTGGATAAAGAGCTGTCTTTGAAAGACATTTATCCAGCCACTTAGATCAATTCCCCAGGGTGCCTACATAGAACTCTCCAAACTAGGGTCCTGCAGGAAAAAAGATAAATATAATTTTCAGGCAGAAAAATAAGATAAAGTCCTCATTCTCATGAGCTCCCACAGAACTATGGAGTCAACACATGAATAGATGATGCACCTTGATTTTACAGCCTCATCTCCGGAGCTGCCACTTCGGGGTCAAGCTATCTCTGCCATCGTGGTCACTGCTGAAAGTTGAGCCTCCCACACGGAACTTTAGGAACACAGCCTCCAAGTTTAGGAGCACATAACTCTGGAGAATGTTGGAGAACTGTGATGGAAAAGGAAGGAGTATGGTGTGTCCTTTGCTTCCTGTTTTGATGTTAGGCCATACCCACTGATGTTCAGGAGGCCAAATGGGATGCGGAGGATCAAACCCAAGTCAACTGTGTGCACAGCAAGTCCCCTACCTGCTACACAATTGCTCCAACACTATTTTCTCTCCTTCTGTGGCCTGCTCCCTGACCAAAAAGCTGGCCTCATAATTTTATTACTATGATGGGCTATTCACCTTCTAAATGCTGCCAGTGCCTGCTGTGACTCCCTGGTGACATAGCTAGAAGGCCCTGCCAGAAAGAGAAGATGCTCCTTCTCCATTACTGTAAGGGCCCAGTGGGCCTCCCAGCCTCTAGCCTGCCATCCTGTCATCTTCTGTTGGAGGAGCAGCACATGTCTTTGAAGTGGGGTGGGGGCAGGTTGTCTCTGGCTTAGCACAGGACTTTCTGGAGGAAAGCACTGTGTTTCTGAGGCTGACACGATTCTCCAAAGAGTTTTATGAGTGCTCTATGAACTATATTCAAAGAGAATTCATCACAACACAAACCCTCCAGGAGATGAGTTGTTCTTGCCTTCAGCTCTGTTAACTCTTGGCTCTGCATTCAGGGATTACTCCTGGAAGATTTGTGGAGAACCATTTGGAATACCAGGGTCTGTACCGGGGTCAGACATATATATAGATAGATAGATAGATAGATAGATAGATAGATAGATAGATAGATATTTAGTAAGCACCCTCCTCACTGTGCTATCTCTCCAACACCCAGAATACATTTCTCCCCAGGACCCCATCTTGGCTTGGCAGACTCACCCAAAACTAAGTCTAATCTATAAGGCCCCCTTATTTGTACATCCCACCTGCCAGAGATAGGTTCCATTGTCAGTACATCTCTGACCTGATAAAGACAGATCTCATAATCTGCACATTCCATCTCACCTGCCAATGGGTCCTGTTATTTGTCCTGTTCAATATATCTACCTCTTATTGACATATTTACGAGTGAAACTGTGCCCACAAAAACGTATATAAGCCAAGTTTTAATAAATTGGAATTGGATTCGAATTTGGCTGGAATCTTTTTCCCACTTTTGTCTGTATCCATGTCTGTCTTTGTGTTTTTGCGCGATCTTCCTCCAAGAAAGAATAACCACATCTTAATTGGTGTCCCTGCAGGATGGGGCACCCACAACCCACAGCTCACAGTTCCTCCAGACAGGTGAGAGCAGAAGGGTCTTGATGAAAATGACCTTAATGTCTCTCTCTGGGATCTCCAAGTTGGAGGCTTTGACACTGCTCTGCAGATAACTACAGGGTTTATGTCATATATAAACAGAAAACTAAAGTAAGTGGTAACACCTGTCTAGAGATACCTTCCTATGGTAGGGAGACTCTTTTAGAAAATAATGTTCTGGATTTTGCTCTGTGCTTGCTTAAGTGATCTGTTATCACCTTTTGTAACTTCTATTTTTACATTTTATTTATTTAGTTATTTATTTTGCTCAGGTTTTACTCCTGATTATGTGCTCAGGGATCACTCCTGCGGGGCTTCGGGGACTAATAGGAGGCTGGAGATCAAATCCAGGTCAGCTGTGTGCAAGTTAAGAATACCTTACATATTATATAATATTCCTCTAGCCCCCAGTACCTTTTATTGTTGTATGTGTACAGGCATCTAGTCAATATATAAATCTTTTCTTGAATCAGTATGGCATAAAAATTCTTTCTAATTTTAACCTCAATCGCTTTAAAAAAAGGAAAAGAAACCAGAGAGATAGTACAAGAGTTAGGTGCTTGCTCTGCATACAGCTAACCCTAGCTAACCCTGCATCACATATGGTACCCCAAACTCCTGCCAGGAGTGAACATTGAGCACTGCCCAATGTGCCCTCCCCAAGACCAAAAGCAGAGAGGGGAGGTAACAAAGGTGGGAGGTAACAAAGACAAGTTTCTGGGGACCCCATTTTTGGGGGGGATTTGGGTCACACCCAGCAGCACTCAGGGGTTACTCCTAGCTCTATGCTCAGAAATTGCTCCTGGCAGGCTCAGGATACCATATGGGATGCCAGGATTCAAACCACTGTCCTTCTGCATGCAAGGCAAATACCTTACCTCCATGCTATCTCTCCAGCCCCAGGGAACCCATTTTTATAAACATTTTATTGCAACCACTTTTTTGTTGGTTTTGGAGCCAGGGCTTGTTCTGCACTCAGGAATCACTCCTGGTGGTGCTGGGGGGACCATATGGGATGCTGGATAGAAAACCTGGGTTGGATACGTGCAAGGCAAACTATCTGCTGTACTATTACTTTGGCCGTAAGCATCACTATTTAAAAATGATATTCAGGAGCGATAGCACAGCGGTAGGGCGTTTGCCTTGCGTGCCACTGACCCGGGACAAACCCAGGTTCAATACTGGCATTTCATATGGTTCACTGAGCCTGGCAGGAGCAACTTCTGAGCACAGAGCCAGGAGTAATCCCTGAGTGAATGGGGTGTGGCCCAAAAACAAACAAACAAAAAAGATATTCAGAGAGAAATGGTTAGAAGCATCCTGGAGATAGATTAACTTTAAAGTACAGCCCTAATGTTCCCTTCCAAGTGACCCTGAGCAAGTAAACTCTCTGAAGCTCCTGTCTCAGGGTCTATAAAAGGGGGTACAAAGAATGCCTCCACTGTGGAACTTTGAAAACAATTGTCTGCGAAGGGCATGGCAGGTATGTGGCAACCACGCAGGCATGTTCATGCTGTGGTTGATGACTCAGGTCAGGTGTGGGCACACAGGTGCTGGTTTCAGGAATCTAGAAAGAGCTGTGCTGTGGCTTCCACGGGACACCTGCCCCAATTCTTGGTTAATGGGGAGCTGACTTCACAGAGGATGTGAGGTCAGGGCTAAGAGGCAAGGAATGAACCAAAAAGTGAGTAAAACAGAAATGAAGGCAGAGACTAGTGAAAGAGAGAAAAAGCAAAGCAAAGAGCAGACAGAGGTTGGGGCAAGGAAAAACAGAGCATTCTTTGAAGGACAACTTATTCTGGTGCTTTTCTTCCCACCCCAGCAAATAAATAAGGTCCACAAGTGTGGCTCCATCTTTTGCCTTCGCACCTTAGAGCTTTCTTCTGGGTTCTTAAATCCCGGGTTCTGCTCTCTATAGCTTTGTATGTGATTTCCTTAACACCCTTCTTGTGTTTGCCTTTGTGTGCTTGATTGAGATGCTCGCGATGCAGACAAGAGAGGGTTCATTAAAATTCAACATCGCGCTGCTTTTCAAAGAGCTCACTTTGCAATCAGAACAGCCGTTATTTAAATGTGGTAAAATGAGTTTGGCAATGCAGCCACTATTTTTAAAACTCCATTTGTGCACCTGATGTCCACCAGAGCATTCATACTACTTAATAATTGAACATCTACAAAGACACGCACATGTGGGCAAAACTTGGAAAAATAAAATAACACCAATTCACAGAGAGGTGCAAATAGCCTGGATCAGTCAAGCGGTGCTGTTTTCAACAGGTACTTTCATGAAAGTTCTGTATTAACATAGTATTGAGATGAAAATTTCTAAGTATAGGAGTGAACCAGGGGTGAAATCACTGTAAATTAATCGGGGTGTGCGTTTCTCAAACAGATGATTTGTAGATAGATCTTTGCCGCCCCAGGGAAAATCCTTTTCTATTTTAAGTGGAGCATTCTTTTCTCATATTGAAGGAATTTAAAAGCAGGCCATTTCACAAGCAACTCACAGGCCTGTAGCCTCTTGATTTAGGAGGGGGAGGGAGGGTTGTTTGGGGGCCACACCCAGTGATGCTCAGGGGTTACTCCTGGCTATGAGCTCAGAAATTGCTCCTGACTTGGGGGACCATATGGGAGGCCCCGGGGATCCAACCAAGGTCCATCCTGGGTCAGCCACATGCAAGGCAAATGCCCTATTGCTGTGCCATCACTCCCAGTCCCTGTGGCCTCTTGATTTTGACCAAACATAATTTCTCTGTGCTTACGCCCAGTCTCCACCACCCTGCTCAGGTGTACCTTTTTATTCAGTTTGTTATGGAGTGAGGAGTGAAACTCTTGTGGGCAGAGAACAGTCTGATGATGAAAGGATAAGAAGAATCTGTCTCCTTTGTTCCTCTGCGTTAAGAAGTGTGTAGGGTGAGGACTTGGTTCTAGTAGCCCCAGGATAGGAGTGTCTGAATGCTTCAGTGGGTAACCTCACCTTTGTTTGCAAGTAGAGAATTTGTTTCACAAATAATAAAGTCACACCCAAGAGAGCACCCTGCAGATGAGAAAGGCACTTGAAAAAAGCTGAAAGCTGTTGTTTGCTACAATTATTGATCAGCATAGATCTACTTCTTCATTGAACTGGCAAAGACTTACATGCTTTTATGAAAATAATTTCATTTTCTGGGGGCCTACCCTGAAATTGCTCAGAAAGTTCTCCTGGCTCTGAGCTCAGGGATCACTCTTAGAAGTGCTCAGGGGACCAAATGGAATGCCAAGAAGCAAACCTGGGTAGGCTGTGTATAAGGCAAGTTGGCTTAACCCCCTTAATAGTTCCCCAGCCTGGAAAAAATTTCTTAGCATCCATCTAAAAATAAACAGCCAAAATGCACTATAAAAAAAGTTTCTGGGGCTGGCGAGGTGGCGCTAGAGGTAAGGTGTCTGTCTTGCAAGCGCTAGCCAAGGAAGGACCCAGGTTCGATCCCCTGGCGTCCCATATGGTCCCCCCAAGCCAGGGGCAATTTCTGAGTGCTTAGCCAGGAGTAACCCCTGAGCGTCAAACGGGTGTGGCCCGAACCCCACCCCCCAAAAAAAAAGCTTCTTTTGTGCTTTTTTTGACCAATTTCTTTTTCCCTGCCTCTTGCTGATACAACTCACTCTGACTGAACTCTGAACAGACTGTGGCTGGTGAGCTCTACCTCGTGACTTCCTAAACACGAAAAGAGCCCTGCTCCTCAAGTTCCGCAAGTGCTTAGCTGAATTGATTTTAAATTAATCAGTGCATAGCACTGCCATATATTGTGATAAATCCAGGCTGTCCCCATGTATGTGATTTTCAAGTGTTCCAGATGTGGGTTATGTTTCCCAAACAGGATTATGTTGGACTGGATCTTAGTCTGGCTCATGAAGCTCTGGTTGAGTGCCTCTGGTATCATTAATTTGAAGGATGGTGGAGAAATCTGGATTAGATTTATGATGGAAATAGACAAGTTATAGTTAATCAACATCGGCAACTGTTGAAAAAAAATCAAAGTCTGTGACTTTTTGTCTTCTGCCAGCCAGAGAAAGTCTGAAGTGCAGAAGCTGGCCTCAGACTTCTCTATCTACATTGATTGCTTTAGGCTCTGAAGTCTTGCCATTTGCAGGGCTTTCTCATTCAAATATATTTCAAAATATATATCATGATAGTGATGGCATAAAGATAATTATAACCCAGACTGGTTTCATTATTATTACATTCACTATTATTATATGTGCTGTGTCTTCTGATTTTCTGAGATATGATATGAAAGCATTTTCCATGGACTCCAGACACTTTCCTAGATGAATTGGTCCTGGGAGTTAGGCCAGTTTCTTCCTTAAAGCCAAAATGCTCTATCTTGGTTCCAGCAGAATCGGTATCTTTTCACTGTTGAGGAGTATTCATATAAAATAAAGGAAAGGGGGGGGGCAAAGCAATAGCACAGCAGTAGGGCATTTGCCTTGTACGCAGCTGATCCAGGACAGCCGGTCGTTCGAATCCCGGTGTCCCATATGGGCCCCCAAGCCAGAAGCGATTTCTAAGTGCAGAGAGAGCCCTGAGCGTCACCGGATGTGGCCCAAAAACCAAAAAATAAAATAATATAAAATAAAATAAAGAAAAGGGGCTGGATATACAGTAAAGTGGCTGAGGTGCTTGTCTTCCATGTCGTTGACCTGAGTTTGATCCCTACCAATCCCATTCGGTTCCTTGACTCCAGCCAGGAGTGATGATCCCTGAGCTCAGAGCCAAGGGTAAGTTCTGAGCACTGCCGAACATGCCCCCAAAACCAAATAAAATATTTGGCTATATCTTATTTTGGGAAGGAGACTTAAGATGCAAAGCAGGGAGGGAGGAACCTGAAAGATTCCATGAGAGCAGAGAGGAGAGAGAGGGCTGCTGAGTAAAAACTCACAGAAGAGGAGAGAGAATGAAATACATGGTTCTCTGAAACTAGGGATGTGGGGATTATCTCAGGTCAGAGGGTTCAGTGTAGAAGGTACAAAAAGACACTGACCAGCTATTGGTGCTGTGCCAAGAGGTGCTGCTCCTGTACCAACAAGGGAATGAGGACCTGGAGTTTCTATGCTGTGCTTGGGGTTGTCGTACCCAGTGGTCCAACCAGAAAGGACCTGGGTGATTCCCAAAAGAATGCTCAGCAATTGGGCACAACTGGTAGGAGATTAAAAGCAATATGGAGACCTGGTGAGGGCCAATTTAGAGTTCAGCTATGCCAAGCCAGCTTAGGTTCTTAACCTTTTCCACTGTATCTTTGCTAATTCCAAATTTCTCCTTTGGGGGCTCTTCCTGGTGATTTCTGGTTAAAAGAAACTACAGTTCATCCTGAGGGCCTGAGGATACAGAGTTTTGGAGGGCCTATGGAACCAAGAATTATCTGGTTCTTGCTGCCAGTGCTCAGGAGCCTCCAGAACCACATGCAACAGTGCTGGGGGGTCTCTGGAACTGTACCCAGTGCTGCTAGAGGGAAGATTTAGTGCCATGAATTGAACTGTCTATATACAAATCATGTACCTTTATCATGTACCTTCATCCCCATTCTAACTCCCCTACCCTGAATTTCTTATAATGATTCTATATATCTCTCTATCAAATAACTCCTGCATACCAAGCACACAGCTAAAATATAAGTACATGTTATTTTGGTTTATCCTTGGGAAAACACGTAATGATCATTTATTATTATTGTTTTCACTTTGCAGATGGGGATGTAAGCCCAGAAAGGTTAAATAGTAGTAGCTAGTGAAAAACGAAAGCTGGGTTTCCAATTAATGTGATTCTGGAACTCAAAATCATCATTTTGCCACACTGCTTTACTCTTTTTTTTTTTAATTTTATTGAAATCATGTGACTTACAAAGTCCTTCATAGTTGGGTTTCAGACATATAATGAATCAAGGCCACTCCCACCACCAGTGTCAAACTCCTTTCACCAATGTTCCCCAGGTGCACTCTATACCATTTCCCCATGAACCCCAGTCTGCCAGTTTAACAGGCCCATTTTAAGTTTAGATTGTTAAAGTTTGGGTCTCTTGATTCCATGGTTGTTGCCTTTGGTTTGGATATTTAGTTCTGTCCTTTTCAACACCACCAATGCACCTGAAATTGCTTAGTTCCAGGCCCCCATCCTTCCATTCTTGTGTTTCTCCTCTTCCACTCAGTTTCTTTCCTTCTCCTCGCTATACTCTGGAACCAATGGTGTTTAAGATAATTATCATTTAGGTCATTGAGTTTCTTCATGCAGTTGTTCTAAACACTATATATAAGTGATATCATTCTGTATTTATCCTTCTTCTGGCTTACTTCATTTAACATAATATCTTCCGATTCCATTCATATTGCAAATTGCATGACTGCACGTTCCTTACAGCTAGGTAGTATTCCATTGAATATATGCACCACATCTTCTTGATCTACTTGTCTGTTGCTGAACATGTAGGTTGGTTCCAAGTCTTAGCTATTGTACTGAGTGCTGCAATGAATAGCGATGTGCATACATCCTTTTGGATGAAGGTTTTTCTGTCCTGGGGATACACTGCTTTACTCATAATATACTTAATTTTATTCCCAAACCATTGAGCTTAATAGCTGTTACCAATTCATAATTTCTGGGTGAAGTAAAAGGGGTAAGTCACCAACTCCAACAAACAGTTGAAGGTCTTGGGAAAGTGCTAACCTTTTCATTCCTAGTCACAAACCTGAGTCTCACTGGGCTCAGAAGTTGGGTCTAGTTACAGCTAGCTACTCCTTATCCAAGCTCCAGCTAGACTAACTCTCCAAAAATAAAAAAGACACAACTTTTCATAAAAAAGAACATTGGGTTAGAAGAGGGTGAGGGGGTTGACAACAATGACTCCTTCTTTCAGGTACTACCCCAAGCTTTCACTTTCAGTTCTTTGAAAAGTGAAAGTGTACTGTTGTCTGAGTGCTATTAATATTTGGCCCAGATTCCCTCCACCGATCAGTTTTCAAATGGCAGTGTGTGAGCACATGGCTATCCCTACAATAGTAACAGCTGTTTTATTCCTGAGGAAAGGCTGCAATCTCTTCTGTTCACTGTGCTATTGTTGCCATGACTCATGTTCACATACACATGGTTACTATGTTCACACACTTTAGTTTGAGGTGCTTGCACACATTTTGGTTGCTGTCTTATCAGTATCACTCTTTCCTTTTCATTCTTGAAGAACACTTACACTTGCATTTTCTTAAATATTGGGGCAGGGGCAGTTTTGCTAGGTAGCCCAAGTGTCACTATTGGTAATATCAGGCTTTAGGTGTCAAGAATTGACCATAGGCTTCATGCCAGGTGATGCAGACACAATCTGGGTCAAAGTCATACTCAGTAGTACTCAACGACATGCTGTGCTGGGCACTGGACCCCAGGCCTGGTAAGTGCCAGTCATGTGCTCCATTCCAGCCCTAAAGGTATTTAAAACTTTTCAAACTAATAGATCCATTTGTGTGTGTGTGTTGTGCAGAGATGGAACTTCAGTATTTATATATGTGAGACATAAGGTTTTGCCACTGCGCTACATCCCTGACACAGAGGACTACTTTGATTAATTTTGTAAAAACTTTTTATTTTATCTTCTGTTAAACTAGATGCCTGGTGTCTCAACCAGGTTTATGCCTACCACATCCTACCCTTCCAAAGAATGCTGGAGTACACAAAGGAAGTAATTGGCCCGGTCACCAACAGAACAGATAGCTGGAAATAAAGATGTACAAGGAGATGGCAGGAGGCTTACGCTGAATTCCTGCTACAAACCTGGTGCAGACCCAGGATGGTGAAGAAGTGTTGTCTGAATGTCTATCTGTCCCTGTCCTCTGTCCTCTGTCTGTCTGTCCCCTGTCCCTGTCTTCTGTCCCAGGATGGTGAAGAAGGGATGTCTGTCTGTCTGTCTGTCTGTCCCTGTCCTCTGTCCTCTGTCTGTCTGTCCCCTGTCCCTGTCCTTTCTCCCTGTCTCCTGCTGGACATAGATTTCTTCTATCACACCTGCCCAGTGGGGCCCGACTGTGAAAAACTGTGAGTGCTGCCTGTGTGTGTCTGTCTACTGTCCTCTTGCGTGAACCTCTTGGGAGTGGGCCGAAAAGAGGCTCCAGAAAACTCGCTCTCCCAGAGGCCAATTCCAGGGCGGGACTCCATAACATGAAAACTGGCTAGGCTTTTCAGAAGCCGGGTCCCCTGTTTGTGACATCAGGCTGGGAAAATCCACGAAACTATGCCTGCCCAGTGGGGCCCGACTGTGAAAAACTGTGAGTGCTGCCTGTGTGTGTCTGTCTACTGTCCTCTTGCGTGAACCTCTTGGGAGTGGGCCAAAAAGAGGCTCCAGCAGAGCACTTTGGCTCTGCTTCGCTACGCGGCCATGCACTCTTTCTAAGAAAAGAACGCCATCGCAACAAGAAGAAAAAAATCACACTAAGAACTGTGCTGGATCACAGAAGCAAGCATTTCTCTCTGGACTGTCTTCTCTGCTGCGTGCTCGGGCCTAAGCTTTGATCCTGTGTGAGGCTTCATCTATGGAGGACTCCCCTCCCTTAGAGGCAAGTCGGCCCATCCAGAAAGGGTGGAGCCAGAGGAGTGTGCTGCCTGCATCATATAGCCAATGAATGCCACCACAACACGTAGAAAAACCCACAATAAAAGTGTGACAATGGGGAAACAATGCAGGCCAGCATTAGACATAGAGAATGAAGATGACAATTCTGAGGACCAGATAATGACCAACCAACTAATCAACCTCTCAGATAAGGACTTTAGACTAGCAATATGGAAGATCCTCAATGAACTCAAAGAAACCATGGATCGAGTTGAACAGAACACTAATAAGAACCAAGAAAATATGAAGACAGAAATCACAAAACTCCAAACTGAAATAGCATGTCAACTAATGGGCCTGAAAAAGTCAGTAAAAGAAGTGAATGACAAAATGGATAAGCTCTGGGACAGGGTAACAGAAGCTGAGAATAGAATTGGTGCTGTGGAAGATGAGATACATAACAATTCCATACAGCAGGAGAGTTTGGAAAAAACTTAAAGCAAATGAACAGACAATGGAAAAATTAGTCAAGGAATGGGAACAGATGAAAATAGAAGTCTGTGATAAGATCAACAGAAACAACTTAAGAATCATTGGAGTCCCAGAGACCCAGGAAGAAAATATCCAGGAAGAATCAATGGTCAAGAACATCACTAAAGAGAAACTTCCAGAGCTAAAGAATATATGTGATCAAATCCTGCATGCTCGAAGAGTACCAACCAAAAGAGACCTCAGAAAAACCACCCCAAGACACATCCTAATCACAATGACAAACTCCACAGATAGAGACAGAATTGTGAAAACAGCAAGATCAAAAGGGGAAATTACGTTCAAGCAAGCATCCTTGAGATTTACAGCAGACCTGTCACCAGAAACACTCAATGCCAGAAAGCAGTGGTGGGATATTGTGAGAAGACTGAATGAAATGAATGCTTCACCTAGAATACTGTACCCAGCAAAACTCACTTTCCGGTTTGACAGAAAAATACATGGTTTCACAGACAAAAAACAACTCAGAAAGTTTACAAACTCAAAATCAGTCTTAAGATAAAAACTGAAAGACCTAATTTAAGACAAGACTAACCAAAAGACACACCAAATTTCGATATAAAGATGGCATCAAACCCCAGGAATATTCTTTCTCTCAACGTCAATGGACTACTTGCACCAGTTAAGAGACACAGAGTGGCTAAATGGATCAAAAAACTCAATCCAACCTTCTGCTGCCTACAAGAAACGCATTTGAATAGTCAGAACAAACATAGACTCAAAATAAAAGGCTGGAGAAAAATTATCCAAGCAAACAACACCCATGAAAAAGCTGAAGTGACCATACTAATATCAGATAATGCAAACTTTATACTCAGGAAGGTGGTAAGGGACAAAGATGGACATTTTATATTAATCAAGGGGTATGTAGAGCAGGAAGAAATAACTCTCCTAAACATATATGCACCGAATGAGGGGCCAGCAAACTATTTCATACAACTGTTGACAAATCTGAAAAATAATATCAACAACAACACAATAATTATGGGGGACCTCAACACGGCTTTGTCAACACTAGATAGGTCAACCAGACTGAAACCCAACAAGAATATACTAGACCTGAGGAGAGAAATGGAAGAAAGAGGCCTAGTGGATATATATATAGGACACTCCATCCCCAGAAACCTGGATACACATTCTTCTCCAATGTACATGGAACATTCTCCAGGATAGACTACATGCTGGCACATAAAACATACCTCCATAATATCAAGAGAATAGAAATTTTGCAGACTACCTTCGCTGACCACAAGTCTCTGAAATTATTTGTGAATTCCAAAGGGACTCAGAAGAAAAACTTTAACACCTGGAAGTTAAACAGCCTCATACTCAATAACCAGTGGGTCTGAGATGAAATCAAGGAGGAAATCAAAAGGTTCCTGGAAACAAATGACAATAAAGACACAAACTATCAGAACTTATGGGACACAGCAAAAGCAGTACTAAGAGGAAAATTTATAGCTTTGCAAGCACACATCAGGAAGGAAGAAGGAGCTTACCTGAGTAGCTTAATGACACAGCTAATAGAATTAGAAAATGCTCAACAAAAGGGCCCAAAAATAGGGAGACAGAAGGAAATAACAAAGCTGAGAGCAGAAATCAACGAAGTGGAAACCCAAAAAAAAATCCAAAAGATCAACGAAAGAAGTTGGTTCTTTGAAAAAATAAACAAGATTGATAGACCACTGGCAAACCTAACAAAGAAAGAGAGAGAGAAACTTGATAACTCGTATTAGGAATGAAAAAGGAGAGATCACTACTGATATGACAGAGATTCAAAGGGTAATCAGAAACTACTTTGAGGAACTCTATGCCACTAAAAATGAGAACCTGGAAGAAATGGATAAATTCTTGGACTCTTATAATATTCCATGGTTGAAGGAAGAGGATGTAGCATATCTAAACACCACCATCACCATTGATGAAATTAAAATTGTAATCAAATGTCTGCTCAGAAACAAAAGCCCAGGCCCAGATGGATTCACTAATGAATTCTTTCAAACTTTCCAAGAGGAACTACTACCAATCCGGGCAAGACTCTTTCATGAAATTGAACAAACGGAAACACTTCCAAATAGCTTTTATGAAACCAACATCACCTTGATATCTAAACCAGACAGAGATGGTACGAAAAAAGAAAATTACAGACCAATATCGCTGATGAATGCAGATGCAAAGATCCTCAACAAAATCCTGGCTAATAGGATTCAATACCTCATTAAGAAGATCATCCACTATGATCAAGAAGGTTTCATCCCAGGAATGCAAGGATGGTTTAACATCCGTAAATCTATCAACATAATACACAACATCAGCAACAAGAAAAATAAAAACCACATGATTATATCAATAGATGCAGAGAAAGCATTTGATAAGGTCCAACACCCATTGTTGATCAAAACTCTCAGTGAGATGGGAATGGAAGGAACCTTTCTCAATATAGTTAAGGCCATCTACCACAAGCCAGTGGCAAATATTATCCTCAATGGAGAAAAACTAAAAGCCTTCCCTCTAAATTCTAGCACAAGACAAGGCTGTCATCTCTCACCACTCCTATTCAACATAGCACTGGAAGTACTTGCTATAGCGATTAGGAAAGAAAAAGATATCAAGGGAATCCAGATAGGAAAAGAAGAAGTCAAGCTCTCACTGTTTGCAGATGACATGATACTCTACTTAGAAAACCTTAAAGACTCTACCAAAAAGCTTCTAGAAACAATAGACTCATATAGCAAGGTGGCAGGCTACAAAATTAACACACAAAAATTAATGGCCTTTCTATACACCAATATTAATAAGGAAAAAATGGACGTTAAGAAAACAACCCCATTCACAATAGTGCCACACAAACTCAACTATCTTGGAATCAACTTGACTAAAAATGGGAAGGACCTGTACAAAGAAAACTATAAAACTCTGATCCAAGAAATAAGAGAGGACACGTGGAAATGGAAATGCATACCCTGCTCATGGATTGGCAGGATTAACATTATCAAAATGGCAATACTCCCCAAGGCATTATACAGATTTAATGCTATCCCTCTAAAGATACCCATGACATTCTTCAAAGAAGTGGATCAGGCACTTTTGAAATTCATTTGGAACAAAAAGCACCCTAGAATAGCTAAAGCAATCATTGGGAAAAAGAATATGGGAGGAATTACTTTCCCCAACTTTAAACTTTACTACAAAGCAATAGTTATCAAAACAGCATGGTATTGGAATAAGGACAGGCCCTCAGATCAGTGGAATAGGCTTGAATACTCAGAAAATGTTCCCCAGACATACAATCACCTAATTTTTGATAAAGGAGCAGGAAATCCTAAATGGAGCAGGGAAAGCCTTTTCAACAAGTGGTGTTGGCACAACTGGATAGCCACTTTCAAAAAAATTGAACTTAGACCCCCAGTTAACATCATGTATGAAGGTAAAATCCAAATGGATTAAAGACCTTGATATCAGACCCAAAACCATAAGATATATAGAACAACACATAGGCAAAACACTCCAGGACATTGAGACTACAGGCATCTTCAAGGTGGAAAATGCACTCTCCAAGCAAGTGAAAGCAAAGATTAACAGATGGGAATATATTAAGATGAGAAGCTTCTGCACCTCAAAGGAAATAGTGCCCAGGATACAAGAGCCACCCACTGAGTGGGAGAAACTATTCACCCAATACCCATCAGATAAGGGGCTAATCTCAAAAATATACAATGCACTGACAGAACTTTACAAGAAAAAAACATCTAATCCCATCAAAGAAATACAAATGGCCAAAAGACACATGAAAAAATGCTCCACATCACTAGTCATCAGGGAGATGCAAATTAAAACAACGATGAGATACCACCTCACACCCCAGAGAATGGCACACATCACAAAGAACGAGAATAAACAGTGTTGGCGGGGATGTGGAGAGAAAGGAACTCTTATCCACTGCTGGTGGGAATGCCGTCTAGTTCAACCTTTATGGAAAGCAATATGGAGATTCCTCCAAAAACTGGAAATCGAGCTCCCATACGATCCAGCTATACCACTCCTAGGAATATACCCTAGGAACACAAAAATACAATACAAAAACCCCTTCCTTACACCTACATTCATTGCAGCACTATTTACCATAGCAAGACTATGGAAACAACCCAGGTGCCCTTCAACAGACGAATGGCTAAAGAAACTGTGGTACATATACACAATGGAATATTATGCAGCTGTCAGGAGAGATGAAGTCATGAAATTTTCCTATACATGGATGTACACCGTATCTATTATGCTGAGTGAAATAAGTTAGAGAGAGAGAAAAATGCAGAATGGTCTCACTCATCTATGGGTTTTAAGAAAAATGAAAGACATTCTTGCAATAATAATTTTCAGACACAAAAGAGAAAAGAGCTGGAAGTTCCAGCTCACCTCAGGAAGCTCACCACAAAGAGTGATGAGTTTAGTTAGAGAAATAACTACATTTTGAACTGTCCTAATAATGAGAATGTATGAGGGAAATGGAGAGCCTGTCTAGAGTACAGGCGGGGGTCGGGTGGGGAGGAGGGAGACTTGGGACATTGGTGGTGGGAATGTTGCACTGGTGATGGGGGGGTGTTCTTTACATGACTGAAACCCAAACAACACAATCATGTATGTAATCAAGGTGTTTAAATAATAATAAAAAAAAAAAGATTTCTTCTATCAGCCTTGAGTAACATGGGGACAGGCATGGCACTGCCGGAGACAGACACCATTCTTTTCTGCTTCTTACCAGTTTGTGTCTACCCGAAAGGCAGGGCAGTCTTCTGAGAGTTATGTTCCCTTGGGATTTTGATGCCTAGGTCTAATGTTTCTGGCAGATGCTGCTTTGACTGAACAGTCTATCATGGAGTAGATATGGGACCAGTGCTAAAGAGGACGGAGGTTCCAGTTGAATTTTTGAAATGAAAGTCATCTTCATCCCTGGTTTTCAGAGGTAGACTGTTCACTGAACCCCTGCAGCTTCTTCAGCAGGGAGGGATTAAGTGGACTGGACTAGGAGATGGATTCAGAGCAAGTAGTCTGTGAACTAGGCTGTGCTTGGGGTGTTCCATATCTATATAGTTCATCTGGAAAGGCCAAAGGAGCCAGAGCAATAGCATAACAGGTATTAGGGCTTTTGCCTTGTGTACAAACAACTTGGTTTTGATCTCCAGTGACCGACCAGGAGTAATCCCTGAATATAGAGCCCAAACAAACAAAATGACTAATATCTGAAAGGGGGAATAAAAAGCTAACTTTGCTTGCTTTATCTGCATTTATTCTTTAACTATTTAAATAATAGCAGTACAAATTTAGAGCAGGTTAGCAAAACAGACTGAGAGGCATTCTGGAAAATTCTTTAACTGATATTTTCTGTGAAGTAAAACAAACAACAACAAAAAACAAAACAAAAACAATAAAAATACCACATACTTCAAGTGATTCTGCAGATATGACTTTTATAAAAACAACTTGGGTGGGGCCGGAGAGATAGTATAGTGGGTTAGGTGCTTGCCTTGCATACTTCCGAATCAGATTTTATCCTTGGACTCCAGTTTGACCCTGGCATAATGTGCTGTCCCCTGAATACCACCAGGAGTAAGCCCTGAGCACTACTGAATGTGTCTCAGCCAATTTTACCTCCCCAATCCCACCCCAAAACAATTTTTTTAAAAACCCACAATATGACATTGACTTCTTTAAACCTCTTCATCTATTCTTGAAAAGTTTAACAGGTTAGATAGATATAAGATTTGAAGGGACTGATTTAACTATCACTCTTGGATGGCAGTTTAAGAATTTTCTGACTTGAGTGTGTTCTGCACATGTGTGGGCTAATTGGTTGTGTGTGTGAATTTGGGAGTGTGGCAATGATACATTTTCAGTGCATTTTTCTAAGGAAGGAAGCCAGCAGGTATGATAAAAGTCTCTCTATGGAAAATGGGAAGACATCAGCTCTGAGTTTTGAAGTTAAGTAAAATCAAGAAAGGTACATAAAAAGTGGGTGTACCTTTTTTTTTTAAATAAATATTGGTAGGATCTAAAAAAAGAAATATTTGAGTAATGGTTATTTCTATAGTTCACTCTGTGTAACTTGTATCATATTCTTGACTCTAAATAAAAAAGCTCATGGCAATTAAATTTTTTTTCCGGGAGAACAGTATTTTGTCAGCCCTCCTGCAGCTCTTAGTCTGCTTGGTAAGAGTCCTAGCATGAATTTGCTGCTAAAATGCAACCCAACTCCTCTGGACTTAACTCAACAGGCTGGGCAGCACGTTTCTCCTTTTCTGCTTCATCTTACATGGCTGTGGTTGCAGTGCTCTGAGCATACCTGAGCACCATTCCAAGCAATTCTACGGATGCCAAGTGTTCTTTGCCTGTAGCAGGCCCTTTCCTCTTCTTCTCTGGATTTCTCTAGTTCCAGATATTATGTGTCATGTCACAGGTCACCAGTAACCATTTATGGGCATGATGAAAAAGCTCAGGAAGTCCTCTTAAAATACAGATGGAGATAGAAGAGGCAGGAGAGACGTGTGTATATGTGTGCAGGATCCACTCCATAATCACGAAAACTTTCCTTCATATAGAATTTCCCCCAAGGATCCATGGGACTTCTGGTATTCTATTTTTGAAATTGTAGCCTTATTTGTCCAATGGCTTCCTATCAGTACTTCCAAACTTTTTTCTACTTTCAACCACATCATCATGAAAATTGTTAAAACTTGCACAAAATCTGGGGGCCGGGCGGTGGCGCTAGAGGTAAGGTGCCTGCCTTACCTGCACTAGCCTTGGATGGACCGCGGTTCGATCCCCCGGCATCCCATATGGTCCCCCAAGCCAGGAGCGACTTCTGAGCTCATAGCCAGGAATAACCCCTGAGCTTCACCTGGTGTGGCCCAAAAACCAAAAAAAAAAAAAAAAAAAAAAAAAAAAAAAAAACACTTGCACAAAATCATAATTATTTCCGTGGGATAACTTACCTGAAACTGAAAGAAATTCAGGGCCTAATGAATATCCTGAGGGTTTTTGCTGGTGTTATTGTTCGAAAGAATGAAGTGCCCTTTTCTAATCTGTAAAATAAAAGGGTCACAGGAAATTGGTGACTTTCAAGCTCTCTTTCTGCCTTTCAACTACTAAATGTTTCCAGTAGAAATCTGGAAGTAAATGGGTCAGAGGTGAACCCACTGGGGGAAGTGTGTGGGCTAGTTTGTTTCTGCCGTCCTTACCCCTCAGTGGCTGGGGCTGGGAGGCACCTCCAGTTTTGCAAGCTGCAGGACATGGTGACCCCCACTTTCTTTTTCCCTGAGGTCTTTACTATCAGTGCCTTTGATTAAACTGCCAGCAGTCTAGACAGGTCTGAGCTAATCACCCACTTCTGACCGAGCCCCTTCCTCAGAGGCCAGCAAAGCAAAGGGGAAAATGACCATCCCTAGTTGACTAAGGAGCCGATATGACAGACGAAGTGGGGGGAATTTCTGTGACTCAGAACCTAGGGGAATGTACAGAGTCACTAATAAAAATATCATTGCAAACAGAGGATATAGGCTCCAATGAAAGGTGAGTTAAGAAATTAATAAGAGGGGCCGGAGAGATAGCATGGAGGTAAGGCGTTTGCTTTTCATGCAGGAGGTCATCGGTTCGAATCCGGCGTCTCATATGGTCCCCCGTGGCCTGGAGCCAGGAATAACCCCTGAGCACTGCCGGGTGTGACCCAAAAACCACAAAAAAGTGAAGGAAGGAAGGAAGGAAGGAAGGAAGGAAGGAAGGAAGGAAGGAAGGAAGGAAGGAAGGAAGGAAGGAAGGAAGGAAGGAAGGAAGGAAGGAAGGAAGGAAGGAAGGAAGGAAGGAAGGAAGGAAGGAAGGAAAGAATAAATTAATAAGAGGGGCAGAGCCAGGACTGCACGGTACCCCTGTGCGAGGTGTGGGGCTCCAGCTGACGGGGCTGCCCGCCCTCACAGCCTTGAATGTAGCTCCCAGGACCGGCCCCAGCCCACTGGACCACAAGGCTGGGGAGGCCCTGGGCAAGAAACCCACTATTTATTGGGGAGGGGGAGGGAAGCTTAATTTATTTCTTTGTACCCCAGGGGTGGGGCCCTGTGCCCACCCTGCAGTGGGGGAGGGTCGGCAGGGACACTCAGGGACAGGGCATCACAGGGCATTTGGCACAAAATGCAACATTAAAGGTCACCCCTGCCCCTTTAAAAAAAAAAGAAATTGATATTAGGGGGAAAGGGGACATGTGGTAATATGTATTTTGAAAAGGTGTGAAATTGGATTCCTAAAACAATATGAGCTTATTAACCATCAGTAAAAAATGTACCCTAAACATGTAAATTATTAATTATAAATTTTACTTGTTTAAAGGTGATATGGCAAAGAAATTCACCCCAACACACAGGAATTTAGTGACATAAGCAGGCATCCTGAAAACTATACCAGTATTCTTAAACCCTTTCTCTAAGTTGGGGCAAAAGGAGAAACTCTCGTCTGGACAGACATGAACTTGAGTCCTGGCCTCAGCAGTTCAGTCCCAGGGCCAGAGACACCCAGTGGTAAGTGGCAGAGACCTAAGTGAGCTCAGTTCCTGACTCCACATACTAGCCTTCCTCAAGTCTCTTAATCATTTTAAGATTAGATGAGATTAAAACAAAACAAGTATATATGTATAAACTAAGTGGGCTACAATTCATGGATCTGAACCTGACCAGAAACCTTCCTCAGTCATGTCCTCTGGGTTCTCTCTTGGCAAAAGAGAGAAAGCTGGTGTAACAGAAGTGGTGTAAGATATATATAGAAATATCTTCTTCAACTTAGATTCCTCGAGGAAATATCATCTAGGGTTCAACATTCTTGTTCCTGTGGGAAGCCTAGGACACTTCCACAGGCATGAAAAAGTTCTGTCTAAAACTTTAGCACCCTTCACGGGCATCCACTCTGAGGGCACAGTCATGCCAGAATGTAACTATTGGGGCTATGAGGGCATGAGCACAGTGAACATGAGTATGGCTCTAGGAGTACCTTGTGTTCAGCACAAACCTATAAACCATCTTGATTCCTGGCCATACTTACTGTTATCAAAGTCCTCTTGTAAGTTAAGAGTAAAAGATTGGGGCTAATAGGCTATTCCTTTAAAAAGAACTTTAGAAGCCTGGAGGAAGAGCTCAGTGGTTTAGAAGGCCTGCCTTGCTAATATATGGTTGCATGTTCAATTCCTGGTTCTGACACATGCACTGATTGTGATTCTGCCTGCTTTGCCATCTGTAACCCCAATATTGTGAGTGATTTCTAGTCACACCTCAACAATGTGTGTAAGCACCATATCAAAGGAAAATGACTCCTGGTAAGAACCATGATGAAAAGATTTGTGAGCACCAAGGCCAAGGAGTGTGACTTGTGGCAAGCCACCTCTTTGAGCCCCACAGCAATCCCTGATGAGCTCTAAAATCAAAACATGTGCAAACCAAGCATGTATATGCCCTCTGGAGTTCCAATAGCCACAGCAACAACAGACCAGGGGAGGGGGGGAATTAAATTAAAAAAGGAGAATAGGAAGCATTCTGGAGTTTACCAGTGGGATGGGGTTTCCTTAGTGCAACTATGGTGACTCATGAAGTTCACCATTGAAGCAGCTCCTGAATGTTTGGTTTTGTGAGTGAAATGGGCTTCATAGACTCTCCTGTGTGGAAATGTCTGGGCATATGTCTCTCCTACATGAAAATGCCTGCTCTCTCTCCTCTAAAGAGTGGCTTCCCAAATCATTTCACTTTGCTCAAGCCACACCAGAATGGCTTTTTTGTCTTGGAGATGACACACCAATCTAGCATGTTCTCTATGATCTCCCAGACCTGTTATTACCAGAACTCAGACCCCTTCTGGGTCTGCTTCTGGCAGACTAAGTGGCTTCTGGCAGCTCACCCCTACTGTCTGTTCTTCCATAAGCACAGCACCTTGCTACTATCTCCCCACTAGGAAAATCCTGTTCACTGTATTGTTTACTAACTTCTCATGTACACGAATCTACTGAATTCAACGTGGGTGCATCGACACATTCTTGCAATTAGAGGAGAAAGGGGGTGACTGACTGCCATTTGAGGACTAAGAGATCTTGGGAGAATGAGAGGACTTGGAGGCTAAAGTGATAGAACAGCGGGAAGGGCATTTGCCTTTCATGCTGCCGACTCGGGTTCTATCCCAACTTCCCATATGGTCCCCTGAGCCTACCAGGAGTGATTTCTGAGCACAGAGCCATGACTAACCCTTGAGTGCTGCCAGGTGTGACCCCAAACCAAAACCAAAACAAAATAATGAGAGGACTTTGAAACCCATAGGCTTGAGACTGAATCAGACTCAACTTGGTCAGGTCATGGGATCACCTTGTTTCTCATCTGAGAAGATAGACACTACAATGGTACTTTCCACTCAGGGCATCACTCCATCTCCCAAATACACATATAGATGCTTCTGGAACATTGACCGACATAAAAATGCCAGATGCCATTATGATTCCTATATGTTAGCTTGAGATTTAGACCTAATCTCATCCTCTCATCCAAGGAGATAGCAGGGTGGTGTTGCTATTGGAGAATGAAGGTTTGCTGCTGACTCCAGCCAGCTTTATCCAGTCCTCCAAGCACTGCTATTATTTGTTCTCCTTGTCACCCTGTCCCTGGGGAAGGTGACTCTATCCTCAGGAAAAATACAGTGCCTGACAGGCTCACCATTCAGGATCTGTCATTAGGGATTAGTTCAGAGGTGACATGTGACCTCACTCTAAGGTAGCATTAAAAACGTTTCCACTCGTGACCCCGTTTTTCCCAGCAAATTTTTGTGTGACCTCAAGACAAAAGTACATAAACTAGATCTACAAAGCAAATGTTCTCTGTTAATAAAGCATTAAAAAATTACTTTAAAACAGATTTTTAATTTGGGTGGAGGGGTCACATCTAGTTGTTCTCAGGGCTTACTCCTGGCTCTGGGCTCAGAGATCACTCCTGATGGAACTTGGGTAACCATATAGGGTGCCAGGGATTGAGTTCAGGTCAGATACATGCAAGGCGTGTGCCTTACCCAATGCACTATTTATTGCTCTGGCCCTGTAAAACAGATATTTAAGATGTTACATGATCTCTTCGGTGGCTAAGAACCACAGCAAAAAAAAAAAAAAAAAAAAGATGCAAGTCTTTGAGGGTTGAGGGGAAATCTGATGTGGAAGAGAGACTGGGGATGTGAGTGAGAAAGAGAGGACTGAAATGACCTGTCCATCTGATGGAAAGAGGCCCAGGTGAAGAGCCTTTCTTCCCCTGCTCTGTGCTGGCTGGAATGCAGCCCGGAATCTGGACTGCTGCGAAGGATGCCAGTAAAGTGGATGAGGCTCAAGATAAGCAGGGTTGTGCTCCAACTTCTGGCTCATTGTTCACTGGTACACTTGCACTTATGCAAGAGGGATGCTAGAGTGTTTTCAGCACCTTGAGACCACTCTCCCACCAAATAAAGGACAACCCCCCAAAAAAAAAACAACAAAAAAATCATGCTAACTTAAACAAGTATTTTGCTTCCTGTGTCCCAGAGTAGGAAAAAAGAATTTTAAGGGATTTACATTCCTTTTTTAAATTTTTTTACTTTTTTTTTGGACCACACTCTGCAGTGTTGAGGTGTTTCTCTTGGCTCTGCACTCAGAAATTACTCCTGGCAGGCTCGGAGAACCATATGGGATGCCAGGGCAGAATGCAAGGCTAACACCTTATCTGCTCTGCTCTCACTTTGGTCACTGAATTTGCGGTCTTGAGGCCAAGTCAATCATAAGGCTAATATCCTGAGCACTTATCATAGACAGTAAGTGGTCAGGCCGAGCCATCTGGAAGCTTCCTGTGCTTTCCTATGCCCAGGGTGTCATAGGACAAATATTTGCTGTTGAACAGGGAGGAACACATGGTCTACCCATCACATGGCTCTGACCAAACGTGAGTGCTGCTGCCGAGAGCACTGGAACAGGACATGTGCCAGCAGTTCTAATGACTTTGCAACCCAGTGTGCGAAGCAAGTCTCCTGCGTTTTCTTAAAAGCCAGAAGAATAATTATCTAAAGTGTTCTCATTTCTCGGGCATATTTCAATTCACTCAGCTCTGAGAACAGTAATGCAAGCTCTTTATTTAAATGACAGGCTCTTGTTGGGTAGTTACCACTTCTTAAAGTCATCTTTTTTTTTTAAAAAAGGCTATAAAAACTTAAGCAAGTGAATTCTCCTTTGGGAAGCATGTGGTGCTGTACTGATCTCTGCATTTATCTGTTCTCTTACCAGGAAATTGGGAGCAACTTTTGGGTAGGGAGAGAAGAAAGGCACTAAAGGGCTGGTGGAGAGGGAGTGATACTAGCTCATGTGAGCAGTCAGATGTTAGCACCAGTCTCTGTTTTCATGAGGGGATGGAAGATTAAACTACAACCAGAGAGCTGGAGAGACAATGCAACGGGTAAGGCACTTGCTTGACCTGTGGCTAATTTAGGTTTGATCTCCAGGATGGAAGATGGGCCCTCCACAACCTTAGAATGATCCCTGAGTTCAGAATCAGGAATCAGGCCTGAGTACTGCCAGATGTGGCTGCAACCTCCCTCCTAAACAAAACAAGAAAATAAAAACAAAAACTCAAATGGCCTAAAATCCCAAAGCTGAGATTTGACTTCGACTAGTATTGCTGAAAAAGGGAGTTTAGGGGCCGTGGGTTAAGATTGTGGGTTAAGTACGACTTGCTCAGCAAATCCCTCTATCACACACGTAATTGCCAAACTAGTTATTGATTTCCCTAAGAGAGGTCTGAAATAAGGATAACAATAAATACTTCCTAAACACTTATCACATACAGATTTCTGTTATTTACTATGTTGATGTTCAAATTCTCACAGCCTGTGTAGCTGACTGTTACAACTTGTACTAAGTCATGTAGCTCTCACCACGTCACATACCTATTGCTAGGGGTGAGAAAACAGTGGCACAGAGAGGCTGAGTCATTTACCTAGGGCTTCAAAGCTAGTCAGTGGCAAACTCACACTTGAAGTTCTGGGATTCTCAGTCTGAAATCCAGATCTAGTCACCACCCTTGTGTGTCTTAATAGCCAAACTAGTTCATGCGAAGGAACAGATGGCTTGAAAATGGCAAGCAGATGGTGAAGAGTAAAACACTTTGTGAATTCCATTTCTCCACCTTCAAGGAGCCTAAGAAACAGCCTGTATGCAGAGGCTGGGGGTGGGGGTTGGAGGTGCTGTAGTGTCTGAAGCTCAACTTCCTTCTGCCCTGGATGGATTTTGAGGCTCACAGAACTAATCAACATATTTTCTTCTTTTTCATGCTGGAATCAACAATGCCACCAATTTAGAGATTTTTGCAGTACATAAGATTTACTTATTGATTCCCAACAGTGAGAACTGAGATTTCTAAGAAGTTTCTGATACTGATGGTCTTTGGAGCACTTGGAAACCAGCAGAGCCTTGGGGACCCTCTGTTCTTGAGTTAATAACACCAGGCACTTGTTGTTGTTGTTGTTGTTGTTGGGTGTCTGATTGCTCTCTTCTGTATGAGCAGTGGGGGTTGTGAGAGAACACAGCATCCTGGAACTGGGTTATTTTGACTGGACACCATACTGCTGACTGCCTCTGACACTGTCTTTATAGGCCTCTGCTCTCATTATCTGCTCGATATTTGAATTAAGAATGCCTTTGGTGGGGTTGCTATCTGGCCACTTCTGGTAGTGCTGGTTGGGCAGGTGAGATCATGTATGCACACTAGTCCTTTGAGTTCATAACAAGAAAAAAGTTGACATCTAAAAATACTCAGATTCCTTCATGTAGTTTTTAGGCTACAACTAGCAGTGCTCAGGACTTACTTCTGGCTCTGTGCTAAGGGATCATTCCGGTGGCACTCAGGGATGGACCTGAGGATTCAAATCATGGTCAATTGGCCCTATATAAGACAAGAGCCTATTTTGCTGTATTATCTCTTTTTCCCTTGCCCAAATATTTTTTGGAGGGCACACACCCAGAAATACTTGATCCTAGCTCTGTGCTCAGGAATTATCCCTGGTGGGTTTTGGAGGATTATTTGAAGTACCAGAGATGGAACCTAGGTCAGCTGCATATAAGACAAGTACCTTACCCACTGTACTATCTTTCTAGCTCCCTTCACAACTTTTTAAAATGGTAATTATTTTATATCTTCCTCTATTTCCTCCCTCCCTCCCTCCTTCCCTTCCTCCCCACCTCTCTCTCTTAATGGAGGAGGCCATCATTTATGACATTGGTTTGACCTTGAACCTGGACCAAAGCAATGAGAAATTCCTGCCTTTGAGATGGATGTTCTGCCCACTGTGCTTACACTAAGCATCATGTAAAACTACCTTGAGAGGCTACTGAGACCATCAAAGCTGTGGACATGACTAAACTTCCTTAATTACAAAAACATTTATGATCTGGTAGGTTGCTACAGGTCTGGCCATCATGAACCATCCCCAAAAAGCCTCATATGTTGCTTGTCAGTGTGGAGTGGGCTGTCTCTTTGTTAGGCCTCTCTGGTTTAATTTCACCTGAAAATGCTCTAAGTTGTAAGAACGCCTCACAGGAGAACTTGTCTCTTAATGAAGAAGGCTAAATGGATACTGGAGTTGTGAACTCCTAGGAACATTTTGCCCAGCAAAGCTAGAACTTAATTGGCATTGAAGACCTGGAACAATTTCCCATTTTCCCTCCCACTCCATTACTTTTGACAACCACCTTCACTCTTTTTCTATGAGTATGACCAAAAGATTACGCTTATAGGTGGAATCAGGAGGATATATCCTTCTGTTGCAGATTTGTTTCATTTACTCAGGTTTAAATTGTCTAGCGTTATGAATATTGTCACAGACAGCAGGATTTCTTTTTTAAAATGCCAAACAACATCCTATTATTTATTTATTCTGTTATTATTATTTATTCTGTTATTTAAGATTTTAGGGAGATGATTTTTTTGTTTTGTTTTTTGGGCCACACCCATTTGACCCTCAGGGGTTACTCCTGGGTATGCGCTCAGAAGTCGCTCCTGGCTTGGGGGGACCATATGGGACGCCGGGGGATCGAACAGCGGTCCGGTCCGTCCTATGCTAGCGCTTGCAAAGCAGACACCTTACCTCTAGCACCACCTTCCCGGCCCCGAGATGATTTAAAACAAAATGATTTAGCAATGATGGCACCAAAGCATAGTAATATATAAAAAAATAAAACACCCCACAAAACCCCACAAGTAGGATGATATCAAACTACAGGTTACCAATTATTCACTATTTTGTTAAAATATACTTTTCTTTCAACACCCAGTAGGGCAAAGCTGTGCTGACTTGCATATGCCAGGCCTATGCTTACCATCTGAGTTATCTCTCTGGCTAGAGATCCCAATTCTTTTCCCCACTTCTATTCTTATTGAAGGACCATGATTTACAATATTGGTAATGAGTTTCACTAATACACTATAAGCATTCTAATTCTTTGTTTGTTTATTTGGTTGGTTGGTTTTTTGGGCCACCCTGGGTAATGCTCAGGAGTTACTCCTGGCTATGTGCTCAGAAATTGCTCCTGGCATGGGGAACCATATGGGACGACAGGGATCGAACTTGGATCAGCCACATGCAAGGCAAAAAGCCCTGCTGCTGAGCTATCACTCTGGCCTAAGACCTTCTAGTTCTAATTGTTAAGTAAGCTTGTTTTTGGTTTTGGGCCAGGCCCAGAAGTAGACTACTCTTTAGCTTTCTTCATCTTCCCGATTACCTCTAAGCAGCCTTACTCAGGTCTCCAAGTGGCAATGGTGCATGCCACAGCCAGCAGACACACCCTGCACGGTTTTTCTCCACACAGATATTGCAAGCTGCTATTTTTCTGTGGCCAAGGTGCAGCCTCAGAAGGTTTCCATCGAAAGTTTATGTGGTGGAGTTCTGCTGCAAAGAACCATTTTATTTTTAATTACTGAAAAACATTTTTGGCGAGGGGGTATTGTTGGACCACATCTACAGTGCTGAGGAGATCAGCCTTCTTGGGGGATCATCAGGTTCCAGGGATGGAGCCAGGATTAACTTCACACAAGGCAAGCACCTTAACCCCTGTACTTTATCTGATTTCAATTTTATTTACTTTTATTGAGATCTGGCCTCTCATTGAGAATTGACATGATCTAGTATCTGGTAGAGTCACAGTACAGAGTAGAATAGGGTTTAATTGTTATATAACAAATTAAGGAATATATCTTATTAGAGTATAATTTTTGTCTTATTTTGGTTCTGTTTGGGGGTCACTCCTAGAAGTGCTTCAAGGACCATGTGATATCACTTTAGCCCTTTGAGCTATCTCTTAAACTCCTCGCATATGACTTTTTTAAAGGTAAATGGGTGACTATATAAATATAGATGAGCATATTAAATAATTTTATTTAACTGGATAATATCAACAGAAATAGAAAGAAAAGAAAAATATATCAACAGAAATAGGAAGATTTTACAATTAATTTAAGGAAAAGCCAAAGACCAGATATTTATATTGGTAATCAGAATTGCTGGTTTTAATTTGCTAAAAGAAGTAAAAACAGTCTGTACCACAGGGTGGAAATCAATTGCAATTTCACAGAACAATTTCTTCTGCTTTTATTACTGACAGGAACCATTTGTTACACTCACAGGTTTGTACAAGCTAAGGTCTGTCTGTAGTGTTGCAGAATTGTTTAAAACCAGAAAGTCACAGACCTCCAATAGAGTATGATGCTCTAGAGAAGACCTCTGGGCTTGTTTTCTGAAAGGATAATCCAGAACCTTTTGGCCCCTCTCAAGTTCTTTCATTGGTTTTCTTAATCCTGCAGTGTGATTAGATCTGCAGGAGTGCCAAGTAGCCTCTTAATTCATGGCCGAAAATACTTAGCACTGCATTCTCCTCTCTAATACTTCCACATCTAATTAAAATCAATTCAATTGAGTATTAAATTCTTGCAACCTGCAAGGCAGGGACTTGCCCGAGTGCTCAGCCTCTCCTTACTTAGCTTGGGATTCAAGGATGAAAGGGAAGGGAATGAGAAGAACTTTCTGATCACAAATTTGCCCCAACTTCTTAGGAAAGGAATCGTCGATATAGGGACTATTCAAGGACAAGCTGTACAAACTGCTGTGTGCCTGTATACACACAGCCACACACACATACACACATTCTCTCCTAGAACAAACGGTGTCAGTCTCCTTGCTGAGCCCTCCTGTCCACAGTCCTCTTTAGGCCATTGACATCTAATCGAATTTCTAATCCCTGTCTAAGGCCTGGCCTGCCTTCAGCAAGAATCCTGTCAGGCCAGTTGAGCAAGAATTCCCCAGACTTCAGCTATCTCCTCTGAGTAATTTTCCATCCAGGACCCTCCCTGCTTCTTCCTGCACTCTGTTCCAGGTTGTGAATTCCCACTTGTCCTTGTCATAGCTGGAGATGAACTTGACTTTTTTCTTTTCTCACAATCCCCCAATGGCGATGGTCCTGCATAATGTTTCCTAATAATTTTTTATTTACCTAAGTATTGTGTGACACTTTCAGATTAATAACTGCTCAGTGAGGAGGATCCTGCAGCCAGGAGTCTGGGAGGGGAAAAGGAATCATTGCAGGGAATGCACTGGCTCTTTCTCTTCCTAGGTTTTCAAATCTTCAAAATTGAGATAGCATAGTACCTAGTACATAGCATGGTTCTGTGAATTTATTAACATTTACTAAGATTCATTTTAATTTCATAACATAAACACGAATATTCATAAAGTACAAGTATTTTACATACACAGACTGCTGTTATTTTAATGATAGTCTGCTTTAACGTGCTATTTTACTTATTCTTGGGCTTTGGGCCACACAAGGAAGGCTATGCTTTGAACTAACTCCTTCCTAGATCATTCCGGATAGAGCTCAGAAGACCTTATTCAATTCTGGGAACAGAACCAGGGTTGGTGTTATTCTTTCTGGCAAGATGGTGACGAAGGCTTTGGAGGTAGGTGCTCAAGGCTCACTTCTGCTGATACCCAGGGGGAAATGCACTGCCAGGGATCGAATCTGGTTTCCTGCAGGCAAAGCACATGCTGAGCCCTTTGAGCTATTTCACAGGGCTACTCCGAATGCTATTCTTTAAGTAAAACAACATTTTTAACTTGATAGAGTGATAAAATTGGTACAGAAGGCATTCCAGACAGGTCAAGTGGAAGGTCATTTGATCAAGGAGACTTTTTTATTTTTTCTGACAGGGATAGCTAAAAATATCAAGAAACATTTCTTCACCCTAGGAACACTTCACCCCAGTGTTCTCCAGGAGCTAAGCTCTGATTTGGGCAGCTCCGCTGTCTGCAATCGGGGCACCACTGTGATTACTGTGTACTAAAGCCAGCAGTGGTTAAGTGCCATATAAAGGGATGTGCCCCCCTCACCTCCTGTGAGCTCTCTTCTAAACAGATGTGTGAATAGCATATCAGTAAGGATGACCTGTGGTGAGTACCATAACTTGGGTGTCTCAACTAGAAATGTGCCTACACTGAGCCCCTCTGCCAGTATCACAGCTAAGGGGCAAAAACACTAGTGAGCATGGGTCTGAGTGCATGAGCTCTGCAACCTAATATATGACTCTTCAGGGGTCACCACAGCTGGGCTTGGGTGCTGTTTCTGTCACTAGAAGCAATAGGAACACTAATGAAGGAAAGGAGCAGTAATAAAAGAATCAGTTCATGTCTACAATTTTTCCCTAGAAGGAAAGAGGGAAGAGGAGTGGGAAGAGTGAGGAGACTGGACTTCCTGAAGTGCACACAGATCTGACTGAACACACAGGCTATCTCCCTATGTCTGTGGGGGGTGGCAGGGGTGTCCCCCTCAGGTAACTGACTCCCTGATAGGGGTTTCCAAGCAGCAAACTCTGCTCAGGAAGCATGTGCTTCAGGGGAACAGAGGACAACAGAATGTATGTGTGGGGTGTGTGGCAGTGGTGCCTCTGGGTTCTCCATCGACCTCCTGCCTTCTTTCCTGAGAACCTTAGAATGCACATAATTTCTGCCTGTGGAGACAAGCTGTGCCTCTAGGGAAATAAGACTGTAGAGAGGTGGGGTTGCTGGGAAGAGGGTTAATCTGTGTCCTCTGGGACCTGTGGTCTTAGACCAGAGGTGGTTCCCAAGAAGAACAGCAGTGAAGGCACAAGGACAGAGATGAGTAGATGAGTGTCAAGTCGCTGGCCTGGAAAACAAACTACAGAACAGCCAGTCCCCCTTCAACTCCTCCTTTCAGGGAGAAGCCCAACACCAGGAAAATACACCACTGTTTCTGGGAAGGGCCAAAGGCAAGGGGTTCATGGGGTTCCCCCAGTGAATAAAGAATCAGGAAATTGTCCACTTGGTTTAATGGATATTATCTGAGTAATTAAGAGGTGGAGTCAAGAAGAATCCAAATTAGTGCTTATTTCTTCTGCTTGTTTTTCATTTGGAAACCACACCCAGCAGTGCTCAGCTGCCATTCATGGTTCTATGCATGGTATAGATTTCTGAAAGGACAGTTGCTATGGCAGTAAATGTGGAGCCGTGGTAAGTGTGAAAAGACAGTTTGAGCTAGAAAGGGCACAGGTCTCCCTTCTACCAAATGCTTTACATTGGTTAACTGTTGCTTCACAGAGGTTTTGGAGAGGCACACAGGCATATCCCTTTTTCCTTAACATGTTGATGCTGGCATATACCATCAGTGACTCACTTGAATTCAGCTTAATTAGCACACACTGCAGCATTGGTGTCAATGTGTTAATTGTGCTAGTCCTGGTTCTTGCCACCACAAGGAAATATTTATAGTTTATATATGATGTCCATCTCCAGGAAGCCAGCTTTCTCCCAGGGAATGTGAGAAAGTTCTCTTTGTGATAAAAGTCACAATCAATATGAAAGAAGAAAGGAGAAATAGCCTCTCACACTACTGACCTAACCTTAGATAAATGAAAAGCATCTTTGTCAGCCAGCAGGAGATTGGAGATAGAAAACTATTTCTATATTAATCTGACCCCCAAAAGCCTATTTTAATTCTTCCAAGATCCATTTCCTTTCTATAATTCCTCATTCCTGCACTGAAATCGTCTTTAGAATTAGTATTACTCCAACAAATTACTTTGAACCAGTGATTAGACTGGACAGATTTACATAATAAATTTTCAGTAAACTAATTTAGATCATGGGATAATTATTTTTAACATTTTAAAAATATTTTTCAAAGAATATTCAAGAATTTATGGGCAAATTCATCTGAGAAAAACATGATTGGGCATAAATTATAGTTTTGTGGTAGAATTGCATAGAATTTAATAAATAAATATGCAATATAAATCAAGATGGTTTTCTGGAGATCATGAATCTTACTCTAGAAATATTGTAACATATGAGTAAGGAGCATTTTTTTTTGTTTTGGGGCCACAGATGGAGATCCTCTAGGCTTACTCCTGGCTCTAAACTCAGGAATTACTACTGGTGGTACTTGGGAAACTATATGGGCTGCCAGGGATCCAACCCAGTAAGCTATATGCAAGGCAATCACCCTAACCACTGTACTATTGCTCCAACCCCAAGGAACATATTTTAAAGATATGAATTATTTCTCACTCAGATGATTTCATTATTTGGAAGATTCCTTCTATGGTTTGGACCACACAAACATCACTGTGACATATGAGTCAAGAGGTCTGTTTTCCTGCTATTCTCATCAGTAGTGGCAAATAGAAGCATGTTGCTGGAAGTCAGTTTTATCATTTAAAAACTGAATAATGACAGCCTTATTTTGCTTGCAGGACAATTTGGGAAAGTAGAATGAGAAATTAGAAATTAATCACTCTCCATGGGTGGTAGTAATGATGTATATGAGCTAAGACAACCCTTATTGTGTTGGCCTGGAGGATGCTTTTGGGACAGAGCTGCTCTGTGTTCTTTATTTAACTTTTTTTTTTTTTTTTTTGGTTTTTCGGGCCACACCCATTTGATGCTCAGGGGTTACTCTTGGCGAAGCGCTCAGAAATCGCCCCTGGCTTGAGGGAACCATAAGGGACGCTGGGGGATCGAACCGTGGTCCTTCCTTGGCTAACGCTTGCAAAGCAGACACCTTACCTCTAGTGCCACCTCGCCAGCCCCTAACTCTTTTTTTCTTTATTTTACTTTTATTTACTCACTTATTTACTTACTTATTTTATTTTCTTTATTTATTCTTTATTTATTTATCAAGCAAAAAAAAAATTCTGGTTGCCCAGAATTTTGTATAGAGGCTCCACTAATGTTGATCTTAGAAGAACTCTGTTGAGAATGTAGTCATCTTCGGTAAAAGTTTGTTTCCCAGATGGTTTTTTTTTTGTGGCATTATTTAGAGAATTTCTACAAAAGCATAACTATTTTGGGGTCTCTGGACAAGCTTCTTCTTAGAGTACTTTTGAACTGTTATTCTTGGGCATTAAGGAATCACTTTCTAGTGGACCTAACCATGTAACTTCAGGGACAAAATTTGCTGTAGGACATTTGTGCCTATTGTAGTTTTGTAAATACAAATCTAAATTAGGCATGGTCCAGCAGTACCACTTCTAGGCTTTAATTATCCAAAAGACACTATAATAGAACTAAAACACTAAAATTGTGTTATTCAACTCTTTTTAACTTGTGGACCATCAACCAGCAGCTATAACCAAGGCAGGACATCAATGATTTTCAGCCTTTCTATACATGAGAACTTGTCCATGGACTGGCTGAACACTACTAGAGTATCAAGTTATCAAACTTGCACTGGAAAGGATGTATTTCAAGCGATATTTGAGTTTGGTAACTACTGAGACAAATGTTCTGAAAAGTATCAAAAGTCAGACAAATTAAGTTGGGACTTTGGTATAGCACACTGGAAAACCAAGGAATTTTGGTTGTGTGTTGTAGTATAGCTTAAATAATGTTTTGTTCATAGCCAGGACACAAGTGTACTTCACATAGATAAATTCCTTTCAATTTCTTAGTAGAACTATGGTGGTGTGGCATTATTAGAGTGACTCTTCATGTAAAGAAAGAAGCATGATGACAATGTTTATATCTGCTTGCTTCTATATTTGGGTATTATGCATAAAACTGCTCTAAATATCTTTCTTTAGGTTTTTGTATAAGTTTCAACTCACATGAGTAAATATCATTATTGGATCATATGGTTAAAGTATTAGTTTTAGAACAACTAAACAGGTCTTAGCAAACAGTTTGCTGAAGTGGTCATTCCATTTGGCATGTCCATCAGCAATGACTTTTAACTTAAATCCTCATCAGCATCAGCATTTTGGATCTTGATTACAACCTTTCTCATATAAGACAAGTACTTTAAGGAAATGGTCTGTGTCATGTTCTTCATATATCATAACTAAAGGAAGACAATCAAAATTACTCACTATCCCACAGTTCCATCTTTTTCTACCTTCATTATATCTGGGAACCTAGCTAGCATCAATGATTAATTATGTATTTATGATGTACTCAGTACTTCACAGGTATATCTATATATGTACATATGTTGTATGCCCCTGGACAAAAATATACTCCAGGTATTTGTTAGAAAAAATTAGAGCTAAAAAATTAAAATAATGGGAAAACAACATTCCGTGATATATCAAGTAAAAGGTGGTACTTTATAGGCCAATGATTCTTACATGAGATTTATGTGACATTAAGAAAAGAAACATATCCAAAGGTAGATACCCAATCTTACTCCCCGAATTTCAAATTCAGTCCATGGAGAATGATGTTTTAAAAGCTTCTCAGGGAACTTCATTTGCACTAAATTTGATTTTGGAACTGCAACCAGGATTTACATACAATCTACTTAGGCATTCAGGATTATCAAGTTGAAGACTGGATCTTAGAAGTTGTCAGAGAGAATGATGAAACATTTCTAACCAGAAGAACAGGATAAGTAAATGCAGGGAGTTTAGATTTTTTATGGCATCTGTGGAAATGGGATCATATATGAAATAATGAGACCTCTAAAACAGGAACAGCAGGCTCAGAAGGGAAAAACAGTGGGTCAGAGTGCATGCTTAAATTCTGGATTTGTTTGCAAAGTTAGAATCCTCTTGTGAAGCAGGTGGAGATGGTACAAGTGATAAAATTAAGTAACCTCCAGTTAGCACTGAGTATGTCTAGGTTTTCCTCCAAGTCTTTCTTATATGTGCCACGAAGAGACGACTTCTAATGAGAGGACCAATGGAGCTTGCTGAAGTGATACCTTATTTTTTGTTGGACGCTCCCCAGGGGCTGGTTGAGGTAACTGACACCGAGAAGAGTCAGTTCCACGAATCCAGAGCCCAGCCTCAGGCTGGTGATGGCCTCCAGGAACTTGACAGCTCAGATGACTCGCAATTTGGTTTTGTGGTATAGTACCTATACTCTCTTTTACGGGAAAGATTTATACATGACAGAGGGTCTTAGGAAGGTTTCTGAGAAACTAAAAAGATGTGAATGGACAGATTAGCCATTTGTTTGGTTCTATTTATAGCCTCATGATGAACACAGGTTCTGGCAATTCTTTAGTCTTTAAGATTTATAAATTTTGAACACAGGGCTGGTGCCACCTTTTCTCTCAGGGTATAAGGTCAATCACTCATGGACATGCTACAGGCTTTGTCTTTCCTGAGGCATCATCTTCTCCAGAGCCTGGACTTCTTCAGTTATATTGCCTGAGATAGGTTCTTCTCTGTATAACATGAAGTTTAGACATGTCTAGCAATGCTTCCCTTGTCAGAGCTCCCTTATCCTCTATTCGCCGAGGTTAGGCATGGACATTTGAGAAATCAATTCTAAGCAAAGTTAATTCTATAACAAATGTTGAGGAGTGTTGGGACTGGTGATATTGGCTCAAGTAGAGCACTTGCCTTGGACTTATAAAACCCTGGGTTCAATCCCCAACCCTCTTAAAACAAAACAAAAATCACACACAATAAAACAAAAAAATATAGCAAACTTTATATTGTTTAGGTCTCTGAATAAAAATACTTAAAGCCCATTGGCCTGCAATGCCAGTAACCACCAGTGAAGTTTCTGATGCCCATTTAGTTATCTGAACATAGGACTTCTCTATAGTATTTCCCAAAGTGGGCAGTATCAAACCCTGCCAACACACACACACACACACACACACACACACACACACACACACACACACACACACACACACAAACATGGCTGCATTAAAATGACCCAAGTCAGCAATAGATGCCTCAGATGCAATTGGCTGAAAAAGGTAGAGTAGGGGAGGATTTCTGTCCACTAAAAAAAAAAAAACAATTTTCCAAAGGATGCTGTAATTTATTTTTCTGAAAGGGATGGTAAATAAAGTAAGTTGAGGGAACTTCTAGAGCCATCTCTCATTAGCCAGAATTTCATGTCCTGCTTTGTGGTGTAGTAAGGGCAGTGATAAAGAGGGGTGTTTGTTGAACAGAAGAGACTGTGAAAAGACTATTGATAACAAGGAGTGAGATGAGGATTTATTAACAGTCAGATACCAACTCAAAACATTCATGTATGATTGATCTTATTTTCCTTATCTTTCTTTCTCCTCACAATAAGAAGTAAAATAAAATCATAGTCTCCTACAATCATAATCTCCTAACCTAATATATCCTTTAGCTATATTCTTACATTAGACACAAAGGTGATATGGCATGCTGTGTGAGTCTATTTAGTTTTTCCACTCTTCCCACACACAGAGACCTGGTGTCAATGCCAAGTAGGCTGGGTCTGTGCTCAGGTGACACATGGGGAAGGACACACCTTTCTGTGGAACATTTGTATTTCTCACAAACTGTGAGTGAACCCTCAATGTTAGGTTTTACATAAATGGCATCACTAAATGGGTGAGTCCACATCAGGAGAACAAGTTAGAGCTCTTCAAAAGCATTTAAGTAACTATTGAGAAGTGTGGGATCTTGAGAAGTAGTGAAGCATTTCCCTGTGCTCTTCCCTCAAGTGTACCAGAAAAGGGGCCCTGCAGAGACAATGACCTCAGTGTGGAGGGCTCTATAAGGTACTACACATGCATTTGGATTCTTTAAAGTGTCAGCAAGGGTCAAGGCCTTATCAGATTTTTAACTGCGGAGACTATGGGCTATGGTAACTCAATAAACCCACATGGCATGCATAAATTGATTGCTTTAGATGCACTGATGGTACTTGAGGATGAGAAGAGGAAGGATGGTATGGGATGAGATAAGTAGAGGTATGAATTGACTAAAGCGTGGGTGCTGTCCTGGAAGAGTTCTTTGTGTTAAATGAATATTTGGTGGGGCTAAAAATGACACAAAATGTCATCAAAGGACCTTATGGTGCTCAAAGAACTGAATGGGGGACAATAATGTGGACTAGGGATTCACAGAGAAGGTAAACTGGACAGGGGCACATGCTGGGTTGGGTTAAGAACTATATGACTGCTTCTACATAGGAGCTGTACAAAAACCAAGATCTCTAATTACAGAAGACTGACCACAATGACTGCATCTGAGTAGAACTTTTTCTGGGACCATAAAGAAAGACCTTGGAGTTAAACAATTAGCATTCCCAGAGCCTGTAGTTGGTCTTATGACAGTATGCTTCATGGGTAGACATATGCTGGGTTTTTTTAGGGCAAGGGTATTTCCTTTCTAATTTCCCCAACATTTACTGTGCCTATGCAAACAAAACAAATCAAAATACACTGTCACATTCTAAAGCCCCCTTTTAAATTTAATTTATTTTTATCTTCTATAGAGGGGATCCTGCCTTTTTCATAGAACGTTGGGACATGAATTACTTTGTTTTATCTAATGTTTCTGTGTTTTTCTAAAAATTAAGAAAAGAAAATAAAAAAGTGGATGGGGCTCAAGGGCCAAATATTCTCAGGTGCATTGAGTGGTAAAAAAATGGTTAGAACTAAATACCCAAGCCAAAATCAATGACAATAGAGTCAAGAGACCCAAACTATAACAATATAACACAAAATGGACCTGTTACACTGGTAGACTAGAGGGCTAAGGGTGGAGGTATGGGATGCATGATGGCAACTCTGGTAGAGGGAGGTCAACAATGGTGGTGGGAATGGTGGGAATGGCCCCAATTCACTGTCACCATATGCCTAAAATACAACTATGAAGGACTTGTAATTCACAATCATCTCAGTAAAAACATTTTTAATAAGAACTATAGGACAAATTGAGAAACACTGACCAGTCAGAAGTATCTAGAAAGTCTTCATGCCTTACCAAGGGCATAGAAGATGAGGTGGATCTTGACAGGTGTAAAAGGAATGAATAGTAACAGGGGAGAAGAACAATGTAAGCATGATTTGTATTGCTAAGAAAGTTACTATCTATAGGTAGGATCTAGGAAAATATGTGTTATAAGAATAAGAAAGCAGGTGTTGTAGGACATTACAATGGGAGCATTCCTGCCTCTATTTGAGCTGAGACACCAGCACAAAGTTATGGAAGTTACTGAAAAAATAAAAGGGTGAAGGAGATGAAACATGGGTAGCATCCTCTATCCCCTCTATAAGCTTACAGAAGAAATCATGAACAGGAAAAAGGCTCTCTCTTTCTCTCATATCTCTCTGCTCTCTTTCCACTTCACCTATATACAGACAGAAGATAAAATCAGGAAAGGCTTCTATGTGTAGTAGTAAAAAGATATAGAGTATAGGAGTTATATCCAAGAGCATGTGGCCATGGCTGGAAACCAAGGAAAGAATACTGGATAGCAGAAAAATCTGGGTACAGTTTTAAAGGATATTCAAGTCTATTCTGTTGATCTTAGGATCTGTCTTCTTTCCAGTACCATAATATTCAATATAGTACTGGAAGCACTTACCATAGTAATTAGGCAATTAGAAAATATATTAAGGGCATCCACATAGGTAAGGAAGAAATGAAACTCTTACTGTTTGTGGATGACATGATACTAAATTTAGAAAAACCTAAAGACTACAAAAAACTTCTAGAAATAATAGATTTGTTTAGTAAAGTGGCAAGCTACAAAATTAATACAGAAAAATACATAGCTTTTCTATATACAAATAATGAAAGAGAAAAAAGAGATATAAAAAATTTCCCATTCACAATTGTGCCTCAGAAAATCAAGTATCTCAAAATCAATTAAACTATGCCTAGAGAGGTGAAAGAGCTATACAAGATTACTACCAAAATACTACTTCAAGAAATAAAAGAGGACACAAAAAAATAAAAACACACCCTCTACTCATAGATTTGGGGGATTAACATAATTAAAATAGAATTATTTTCAAAGGCATCGTACAGATTTAATACAATCCCTATAAGAAATTGAAATATGACATGTTTCAAAGAAATATAAAATCATTCTGAAATTCATATGAAACAGTAAACTTCCATACATAGCTAAAACAATCTTTTGGAAAAAGAACATGGGAGGCATCACTCTCCCCAACTTAAAACTGTACTATAAAGCAATATTAATTAAAACAGCATAATATTAGAATAAAGACAGACCTTCATATCAATAGAATAGACTTGAGTATTGTAGAAACAAGCCCTACAAAAGCACTTTATGAAAGAATTCTCTTATGCCAGGATTTCATTTATTTGTGTAGAGCAATAAGCACAGTAATTTAATGTTCTACTCCTAACTTCTATCCTGTATGTTCCACATTAATCTGACAGGGGGGACTGGGGTGGGTATGTGGGGTGAGGAGCTAAGCCTCCCTCCCTAATATGTGTTTCCAAGCATGAGGAAGTTCAAGGAATGATAACCCAATATTGAGTTCGGCCCCTTGATTATTACATAACACTCACCCTCATTATGTTCAGAGACAAAATGTCTTTGGTCATAAAAGTGACTTTAGGGCCCGGAGAGATAGCACAGCGGTGTTTGCCTTGCAATCAGCCGATCCAGGACCAAAGGTGGTTGGTTCAAATCTCGGTGTCCCATATGGTCCCCCGTGCCTACCAGGAGCTATTTCTGAGCAGACATCCAGGAGTAACCCCTGAGCACTGCTGGGTGTGGCCCTCCCCCCAAAAAAGTGACTTTAATACTATTCCCCTCTATAGGGTAAGCACAAAAGTCACCAGACTTTTTAAGTTTTATCCAGGGCCAGAGATAAGCTCACTGGAAAAACATTATTTTTATTTTTTTTATTATATGGACCATTGTTTCTCTTTTTTAATATATTTTTTATTTAAACACCTTGATTACATACATGATTGTGTTGTTTGGGTTTCAGTAATGTAAAGAAAACCACCCATCACCAGTGCAACATTTCCATCACCAGTGTCCCAAGTCTCCCTGCTCCCCACCCAACCCCCGCCTGTACTCTAGACAGGTTTTCCATTTTCTTCATACATTCTCATTATTAGAATAATTCGAAATGTAGTTATTTATCTAACAAAACTCATCCCTGTTTGTGGTGAGCTTCATGAGGTGAGCTGTAACTTCCAGCCCTTCTCTCTCTTTTGTGTCGGAAAATTATTATTGCAAAAATGTCTTTCATTTTATTTAAAACCCAGATGAGTGAGAAAATTCTGCATTTTTCTCTCTCTCTCTCTGACTTATTTCACTCAGCATAATAGATTCCATGTACATCCATGTATAGGAAAATTTCATGACTTCATCTCTCCTAACAGCTGTGTAATATTCCATTGTGAATATGTACCACAATTTCTTTAGCCATTAATCTGTTGAAGGGTATCTTGGTTGTTTCCAAAGTCTTGCTATGGTAAATAGTGCTGCAATGAATATAGGTGTAAGGAAGGATTTTTGTATTGTATTTTTGTGTTTCTAGGATATATTCCTAGGAGTGTTATAGTTGGATCGTATGGGAGCTCGATTTCCAGTTTTTGGAGGAATCTCCATATTGCTTTCCATAAAGGTTGAACCAGATGGCATTCCCACCAGCAATGGATAAGAGTTTCTTTCTCTCCACATCCCCGCCAACACTGTTTGTTCTCATTCTTTGTGATGTGTGCCAAACTCTGTGGTGTGAAGTGGTACCTCACAGTTGTTTTGATTTGCATCTCCCTGATGATTAGTGATGTGGAGCATTTTTTCATGTGTCTATTGGCCGTATGTATTTCTTTTTTGTCAAAGTGTCCATTTCTTCTCCCCATTTTTTGATGGGATTAGATGTTTATTTTTTTTGTAAAGTTCTGTCAGTGCCTTGCATATTTTTGAGATTAGCCCCTTATCTGATGGGTGAATAGTTTCTCTCACTCAGTGGGTGGCACTTTTATTCTGGGCACTATTTCCTTTGAGGAGCAGAAGCTTCTCAAATATTCCCATCTGTAAATTTCTGCTTTCACTTGCTTGGAGAGTGCAGTTTCCTCATTGAAGATGCCTGTATTCTCAATGTCCTGGAGTGTTTTGCCTACGTGTTGTTCTGTATATCTTATGGTTTCGGGTCTGATATAAAGGTCTTTAATCCATTTGGATTTTACTTTCGTACATGAGGTTAACTGGGGGTCTAAGTTCAATATTTTGCAAGTGGCTATCCAGTTGTGCCAACACCATTTGTTGAAGAGGCTTTCTTTGCTCCATTTAGGATTTTTTGCTCCTTTATCAAAAATTAGGTGATTGTATGTCTGTGGAACATTCAGAGTATTCAAGCCTATTCCACTGATCTGAGGGCCTGTCTTTATTCCAATACCATGCTGTTTTGATAACTATTGCTTTGTAGTAAAGTTTAAAGTTGGGGAAAGTAATTCCTCCCATATTCTTTTCCCCAATAATTGCTTTAGCTATTCTAGGGTGTTTATTGTTCCAAATGAATTTCAAAAGTGCCTGATCCACTTCTTTGAAGAATGTCATGGGTATCTTTAGAGGGATCGCATTAAATCTGTATAATGCCTTGGGGAGTATTGCCATTTTGATGATGTTAATCCTGCCAATCCATGAGCAGGGTATGTACTTCCATTTCCGCATGTTCTCTCTTATTTCTTGGAGCAGAGTTTTATAGTTTTCTTTGTATAGGTCCTTCACATTTTTAGTCAAGTTGATTCCAAGATAGTTGAGTTTGTGTGGCACTATTGTGAATGGGGTTGTTTTCTTAACGTCCATTTCTTCCTTATTACTATTGGTGTATAGGAAGGCCATTGATTTTTGTGCGTTAATTTTGTAGCCTGCCACCTTGCTATATGAGTCTATTGTTTCTAGAAGCTTTTTGGTAGAGTCTTTAGGGTTTTCTAAGTAGAGTATCATGTCATCTGCAAACAGTGAGAGCTTGACTTCTTCCTTTCCTATCTGGATTACCTTGATATCTTTTTGTTTCCTAATCACTATAGCAAGTACTTCCAGTGCTATGTTGAATAGGAGTGGTGAGAGAGGACAGCCTTGTCTTGTGCCAGAATTTAGAGGGAAAGCTTTTAGTTTTTCTCCATTGAGGATAATATTTGCCCTGGCTTGTCATAGATGGCCTTAGCTATATTCAGAAAGGTTCCTTTCATTCCCATCTTGCTGAGAGTTTTTATCAAGAATGGGTGTTGGACCTTATCAAATGCTTTCTCTGCGTCTATTGATATGATCATGTGATTTTTCTTTTTCTTTTTTTTTCTTTTTATTTTATTTTCTTTTTTATTTTATTTAAACACCTTGATTACATACATGATTGTGTTTGGGTTTCAGTCATGTAAAGAACACCCCCATCACCAGTGCAACATTCCCACCACCAATGTCCCAAGTCTCCCTCCTCCCCAACTGACCCCCACCTGTACTCTAGACAGGCTCTCCATTTCCCTCATACATTCTCATTATTAGGACAGTTCAAAATGTAGTTATTTCTCTAACTAAACTCATCACTCTTTGTGGTGAGCTTCCTGAGGTGAGCTGGAATTTCCAGCTCTTTTCTCTTTTGTGTCTGAAAATTATTATTGCAAGAATGTCTTTCATTTTTCTTAAAACCCATAGATGAGTGAGACCATTCTGCGTTTTTCTCTCTCTCTCTCTGACTTATTTCACTCAGCATAATAGATTCCGTGTACATCCATGTATAGGAAAATTTCATGACTTCATCTCTCCTGACAGCTGCATAATATTCCATTGTGTATATGTACCTCAGTTTCTTTAGCCATTCGTCTGTTGAAGGGCATCTTGGTTGTTTCCATAGTCTTGCTATGATAAATAGTGCTGCATTGAATGTAGGTGTAAGGAAGGGGTTTTTGTATTGTATTTTTGTGTTCCTAGGGTATATTCCTGGGAGTGGTATAGCTGGATCGTATGGGAGCTCGATTTCCAGTTTTTATTTTTCTTGTTGATGTTGTGTATTATGTTGATAGATTTATGGATGTTAAACCATCCTTGCATCCTGGGATGAAACCTACTTGGTCATAGTGGATGATCTTCTTTTTTTTTTTTTTTTTTTTTTGTTTTTGGGCCACACCCTGTGACGCTCAGGGGTTACTCCTGGCTATGCGCTCAGAAGTCACTCCTGGCTTGGGGGACCATATGGGACGCCAGGGGATCGAACCGCGGTCCGTCCAAGGCTAGCACAGGCAAGGCAGGCACCTTACCTCTAGTGTCACCGCCCGGCCCCGGATGATCTTCTTAATGAGGTATTGAATCCTATTTGCCAGGATTTTATTGAGGATCTTTGCATCTGTGTTCATCAGCGATATTGGTCTGTAATTTTCTTTTTTGATAGCATCTCTGTCTGGTTTATGTATCAAGGTGATGTTGGCTTCATAAAAGTTATTTGGAAGTGTTCCCGTTTCTTTGGTTTCATGAGAGTCTTGCCAGGATTGGTAGTAGTTCCTCTTGAAAGGTTTGAAAGAATTCATTAGTAAATCCATCTGGGCCTGGGCTTTTGTTTTGGGGCAGACAGTTGATTACTGTCTTAATTTCCTCAATAGTGATGGGGTTGTTTAGATATGCTACATCCTCTTCATTCAACCACGGGAGATTATAAGAGTCCTTATATCCATTTATAAAGAAATTTATCCATTTCTTCCAGGTTCTCATTTTTAGTGGCATAGAGTTTCTCAAAGTAGTTTCTGATTACCCTTTGAATCTCTGCCATATCAGTAGTGATCTCTCCTTTTTCATTTCTAATATGAGTTATCAAGTTTCTCTCTCTCTCTCAGCTTTGCCAGTTTGTCTATCAATCTTGTTTATTTTTCAAAGAACTAACTTCTGCTTTTGTTGATTTTTTGGATTGTTTTTTGGGTTTCCACTTCATTGATTTCTTCTCTCAGCTTTGTTATTTCCTTCTGTCTCCCGATTTTTGGTTCCTTTTGTTGAGCACTTTTTAATTCTATGAGTTGCATCATTAAGCTATTCAGGTATGCCCCTTCTTCTTTCTTGATGTGTGCTTGCAAAGCTTTAAATTTTTCTCTCAGTACCGCTTTTCTGTGTCCCATAAGTTCTGATAGTTTGTATCTCTATTGTCATTTGTTTCCAGGAATCTTTTGATTTCCTCTCGGACCCACTGGTTATTCAGTATTAGGCTGTTTAACTTCCAGGTATTAAAGTTTTTCTTCTGTGTCCCTTTGTAGTTCACATATAATTTCAGGGCCTTGTGGTCAGCGAAGGTAGCCTGCAAACTTTCTATCCTCTTGATATTATGGAGGTATGTTTTATGTGCTAGCATGTAGTCTATCCTGGAGAATGTCCCATGTACATTAAAGAAGAATGTGTATCCAGGTTTCTGGGGGTGGAGTGTCCTATATATATCTACTAGGGCTCTTTCTTCCATTTCTCTTTTCAGGTCTAGTATATTCTTGTTGGGTTTCGGTCTGGTTGACCTATCAAGTGTTGACAATGCCATGTTGAGGTCTCCCACAATTATTGTGTTGTTATTGATACTATTTTTCAAATTTGTCAACAATTGTATTAAATATTTTGCTGGTCCATCATTAGGTGCATATATGCTTAGGAGAGTGATGTCTTTCTGCTGTACAAATCCCTTGATTAATAAAAAATGTCCATATTTGTCCCTTATAACTTTCCTGAGTATAAAGTTTGCATCATCTGATATTAGTATTGGCCACTCCAGCTTTTATATGGGTGTTGTTTGCTTGGATGATTTTCCTCCAGCCTTTTATTTTGAGTCTATGTTTGTTCTGACTATTCAGGTGTGTTTCTTGTAGGCAACAGAAGGTTGGGTTGAGGTTTTTGATCCTTTTAGGCTCTCTGTGTCTCTTAACTGGTGCATTTAGTCAATTGACATTGAGAGAAAGAATTGTCCTGGGATTTAGTGCCATTTTTCTATCGAAGTTTGGTGTCTCTGTTGGTCAGTCTTGTCTTAAAGTAGGTCTTTCAGTTTTTCTTTTAAGACTGGTTTTGAGTCTGTAAAGTTTCTGAGCTGTTGTTTGTCTGTGAAACCATGTATTCTTCCTTCAAACCTAAAAGTGAGTTTTGTTGGGTGCAGTATTCTAGGTGAAGCATTTATTTCATTGAGTTTTGTCACTATGTCCCACCACTGCCTTCTGGCCTTGAGTGTTTCTGGTGACAGGTCTGCAGTAAATCTCAAGGATGTTCCCTTGAATGTAATTTTTTTTGATCTTGCTGCTTTCAGAATTCTGTCTCTATCTATGTGGTTCCTCATTGTGACTAGGATGTGTCTTGGGGTGTTTTATCTGGGGTCTCTTTTAGTTGGTATTCTTTGGGAATGCAGGATTTGATCGCATGTATTCTTTAGCTCTGGTAGTTTCTCTTTAATGATGGTCTTGACTGTTGATTCTTCCTGGGTCTCTGGGACTCCAATAATTCTTAAGTTGTTTCTGTTGAGCTTATCATAGACTTCTATTTTTATCTCTTCCCATTCTTTGAGTAATGTTTCCATTGTTTGATCATTTGCTTTATGGCTTTTTTCCAGTCTCTTTTGCTGTATGAAGTTGTTATTTATCTCATCTTCCAGTGTACTAATTCTATCCTCAGCTGCTGTTAACCCATGGGAAAGCTCATCCATGTTTTTCTTCAATTCATCTACTGAGTTTTTCAGACCTGTTATTTGACCTGAAATTTCAGTTTGGAGTTTTCTCAATTTTATCTTCATATTCTCTTGGTTCTTATTAGTGTTCTCTTCTAAACTTTCTTTGAGTTCTTTGAACATCTTCCATATTTCGACTCTAAACTCTAGGTTGGCCATGTTCTGGTCATCTGAGTTGCCATCTTCATTCTCTATGTCTGGTGCTGGCCTGCGTTGTTTCCCCACTGTCACACTTCTATTGTGGGTTTTTCTACGTGTTGTGGTTGTATTCATTGGCTAAATGATGTGCGCGGTGGCTCCTCCCTTCCTGGGCATGTAAACTCACCTCCAGGGAAGGCTATCTGTCTGCAGATGAGCCACACAGAGGATGAAATCAGGCCGAGAATGCAGCACAGCACAGAAGACAGGCAGATAGGGGTGCTGGCATCTGAGTTCCAGCAAAGTTCAGTGGCTTTCCTTTCTGGGCTTCGGAAAAACATTATTAAAGAAAAATGAGAGACAAAAACAATTCTTAGCATATCACAAGTCAGGCTTATTCAACATGTCTTTTATATGTAAACAGTGTTTGGCACATGGGAAATGTTTAATAAACATATTTACTGAGTCTTGTCAACATGGTCATAAAGATTGTACCAGAAGTACAGTGGAGACACAGAAGTCACAAGAACACTGAAAGTCAAACCATGAATCTATGATTTGAAGTAACTGTGAATGATTTAAAAGTTATTAATTATTTACTCTCATAAAAGTCAGGATGGTCAGGTGATATTAGTGACCTCATGAAACTCTTCATAGGATTATGTGTCCTGGGAGCTGAAATACAGTGCATAGATGGTACTCCTTTGCAGAAGACAATGATCAGTTACTCTTGCTTTTTTTTTTGTTTTGTTTTGTTTTTTGTTTTTTTTTTTTGTTTTTGGGCCACACCCGTTTGACGCTCAGCGGTTACTCCTGGCTATGCGCTCAGAAATCACCCCTGGCTTGGGGGACCATATGGGACACCGGGGGATCGAACTGCGGTCCATCTGCTTGCAAGGCAGACACCTAACCTGTAGCGCCACCTTCCTGGCCCCTACTCTTGCTTTTCTATCTCCAGAGAAAACTCATTAAAGTTGTTTCAAAGTTGGATTAAGGAGTCCTATTTGGAATTAATAGGAAAATAACAGGTGATCCTCTTTGAGATGTCCTCATCTGGGATATGGTGAAATGGGTTATTCTGTTTGTGCTGTCTTCCTTTCACAATATTTTCTTCAAGGCTGCAGAGATCAGAAGTCAAAAGGTTGTATTTGTTTCCTCATCTCCCTGGAATCCAGGCTTTCTGCAGTGATTTACATTGGATCATCAGTAATACTCACACAGATTAGACTGACAGACAAGGCTTCTAAGAAGTTCTTATCTAATAGAGATGAGAAGCCATAAATTTTATAGTACAGGAACTGAGCCCTGAATATTTGTCATGGGGACTTGACTTAGGCTTCAATTGATTGGATGTCGACTATCCAATTCCAAACTCCAGATCCCAACCATAGAACTGACACAGTTTTCTGCACCAGCACCAGGAGTCAAACTCCCCTGGGGGAGGCCCTTATGCTGTCCTGGCACCAACTTGCTCCAGGATAGGCTCATATGACACCCTGAGAATAAGGAAACAGCAACAACTTTATGTTAGGGCAGGTTTCCCTACCTCACCACCTAAAGGTGAGATGAAAACAGAAGATGCTACATGACACCTGGCTTTGTCCTAGGATCTGTGCAAAAGCCAAGATATATAATTACAGAAGACAGACTATGACAACCGTGACTGAGTAGAACCTTACCTGGGATCATAAAAAAAGATGTTGGGATACATCTATTTTTTTTTAACCAATACAAGTAGACACTCTGGAGGGATTTGTGTTGTTGGACTGTTTTAACATAACACTCTATCACTAACAGTATTGCAAATTATATTACTTAAAATTTAAAACTAAAATGAGTAAGTAGACATTAATGTTGAGGCCCTAGGGGCTGAAGAGACAGCACTGGGGTAAGACATTTGCCTTCCATGTGTCTGACCCAGGACTGACCCCTTTCGATTACTGGCATCAAATAAGGTCCCCTGAGCTTGCCAGGAGCGATTTCTGAGCACAGAGCCAGGGATAACTCCTGAGCATCGACAGATGTGGCCCAAAAATAAATCAATTAATAAATTAATTAATAAACTGCTAAAAAATGTTGAGGCCCTAAACTGCATCTGTTTCCTTCATCCTGGAAACCAGCAACCATGGCAGAAGTTTAGTGCGCTGTGAGTGATATGTTTTGAGGTAGCCTGAGTTCTCAAGGCAGGGAAGCACTGGAGAGGAGCACCAAGGCATCATGTACATGAGCAAAACCTTAGGACTTGCCATCTTGTCCATGAACAAAACCTCATTATTGACCCTATCCTTACCACTTAACTCAGAAAGACCTGCCTACCAAGATCAATTCAATCTACAAATTATTGAGAAGTAGATCATCAATAGATTAAGATACAATAAATATGGGGCTGGTTTGTTACTTAGCATCCTTCTAATGAAGGATATCCTTGCCATGAAATTTTCCTTGCCATGAAATTTCAAGTAGCCAAATCCAGAGACAGCTTCTGCTTCTCTAGGTATGATCAGAATTAAGGTTTCACACTTTTGCTAGCTCCTAAGTTATGCTTATGCTGCTGACAAGGTGCATGGAATATACGTGAAGTAGTAAGACCAGCTACAAGCATCATGAAAGTTCCATAGTGAAATCATTTTAGATACAGTCATCAGGTGCATGTGAAGGAAGACAAAAGTGAGAAAGGATTTTGGTGAAAGGAGTTTAAGAGCACTATTAACTATTAGGAAAACACAATAAATAGAGCTAATTAAAAACTCATAAGGCAAGAGAGAGCAAAAGAGAATGAGAGTGAGAGAGCATGAGCTTACCTTATATGTGGTTGACTTTAGTCAAATCACCAGCACTACATATGGTCCCCAGAACACCACTAAGGAGTCCCTTAGCATATTTAGGTGTGTACTTCCAAAACTTTCGACAGAGAATCTGTTTGGCTTTATTTTATTTATTTTCTGGATAAATTTGATGATGTCTTAAAGAAAGACTATTCTGTGAAACATATCAAGAGAAGCAAAAACACTACTGCAATTTTAAAAATTATTGTAAGGGCCATAGCTAGTGATACTTGGAAGTCCGAGGCCATGTCTGGCCATGCTGAGACAGAAAACCTGTTGCAAAGAATTAAATTCATTTGCTTGTCTAAAGTATGCGCTTATAGCACTTATGACACATTTTTCTCTCACCCTTTTAAAATAGCATGACCCTTAAAGCATGTCCTTTAACAATGTAAACTTATGCCACACAGTTTTAAAATCCAGTCATTTATTTTTTTCTCCTGAGATCTAACCTAATTAATGATTCCTTGCTATGGTATAATTGATCATTGTTTTCATAGTACATGGAGAAAAATTTATCTTCTTCATTATTTAGTACTTTCTGTATTTGACGACCTCTCCTCCTTATCAAGGTCCTTAATCTTCCAGTTCTTTCAAGTTTTCTTTCCATCTTACTGTAATTTTTTCTAGTTCTATTCCCTATTGTTCTGAGCCTGTGGGACAGTTTCCTGATCTTAAATATATGTAAGATGAAGATACCTTTAATATTGGGGTTACTATTAAATAAATTCATCCTTGTGGTGTATTCAGTATAAGACCTACAAATCTTAAGTATCAGATCACTCCCCCACTGGTCTGACTTCGAGTCCTCTCTTCAGCTCCATCTTTAGCCCAGGATTATGGCTGTTCAGTCTTCTTCAGAGGCTGAGGGGAAAGAGACTGGTGTGTGTGTGTGTGTGTGTGTGTGTGTGTGTGTGTTTGTGAGTGTGTGTGTGTGTATGTGTATGTAGGGGGGCATATAGCTGATTGAGATGCAGAGAATTCCACAGTCTGATCTGAGATGCTATTCTTAGCTGCCTTCACACCAAAACTTCTCCCTGGTACTGCTGAACAGCTTCAGAAAGTTCAGGCTAAAGTTAGAATCTGAATCTGTGTTTCTGTAAGTCCACCCACTCCTCATCTCTGAAGTTTTTCTCTGGAGCTGACACTGGCATTTCAAGGGTTATCTGCTATTTTTATAACTTTTACCGGCTCCTTGTTGAAACTAGTCAGAGGCTGTCTCTCAGAAGCCAGGCTTGATCTGGGTAGGTTCTGCATATCACATGGCTCTGAATAATCCTGCCTCTACTGTCAGTCCCTTTATTTTAGAGACTTTCTACAAATAGGGTTGAATTCCTTGTGCCACTTGTTCTTCATTTGCTTCAGAGAAAGCAAACAGCTTTTCATGCATATTAAAAATCTGTGGTACTTTCCATGGTGCTGGCTCCTCTTCACTACCATTTGCAGACCCCACGAGCATGGCAAGTCTCTGCTTCTATAAACATGCCAGAACAATATTACAGTCCTTAGTTTTCTCTTCTTGGGTTCTCAAAGGAAGTAGCTGTAGTCAAAAGACAAACTTCCTTCTCCATAAAATGAGAGAAAAACACACTGATTTTGTTAGGCATCATGCTTTATTTGTTACCGATTTCTTATATTTCGCATATACAGTGTGTGCTTGCATTCCTATGGATGGCTTTTCCAAACAGACACGAGAAGTAGAAGTTAGCACAGGGGAGAGGTTTCGTGTACTGTACTTGTAAGAGTGTCTGGTCAGTATTTCTCTGTAAATGACGTCACAGTAGCATTTCCAAGCAACTTAGAGATAAAGGAGGACCTAGATTATGTATCAGGCTTTGTGTTAACCAAAACCTTTGTCAGTAATCTCAGAAATAATCTTTTCATATTTATCTTCCCAGAAGATACTGGGAGAGGAGATGAGATTCAGGGGTTTAAAAGAGGTGACATGACCTGCTCCGGCCCGAGGGCTGTGAACTATGCAGTGAGAGCAGAGATGGAACTGCACTCTGGGGAGTCAGGAGCCTTGTTCCTCTTCACCACTTAGGGAAAGCTTTTGTTGGTGCCCTATACTTTTTTTCCAGTTTTGGTTTTGGGCTCACACCTGGCTGTGTTCGGGCATCACTCTTGGTGATCCTCAGAAATGCTACAGCTGGTGCCGGGGATCAAATTCAACTAGTTCACATGCAGGGCAAATGTCCTACCTATGGTGTTGTCTTTCCAGATGAGGAAAGCTTCCACAGAAAGCGCTCTCTCTCTCTCTCTCTCTCTCTCTCTCTCTCTCTCTCTCTCTCTCTCTCTCTCTCTCTCTCTCTCTCTCTCTCTCTCTCTCTCTCTCTCTCTCTCTCTCTCTCTCTCTCTCTCTCTCTCTCTCTCTCTCTCTCTCTCTCTCTCTGTGTGTGTGTGTGTGTGTGTGTGTGTGTGTAAGAGAGAAACAGAGACAGACACAGAGAGACAGAGTTAGAGAAAGAGAGCAGAGTAGCGTTATGGGTCCAAAAGGGTTGCCTGACCCTCCTGAACCCAAACCTCTGACCAAGCACGATCCACAGTTCACTCACTATGATGTGGCCACTCCATTTGCAAAGAATTGAATGCTTCAGTCATTCCACAGTCAAGTCTGACAAGTCTGACATATATGTTGGAGATTTGGGACCCATAGGTAGGAAGTTTTAACTTGAGGCATCTGACTATTTGTTTCTAGGTGGGAAAAAAATAAGCCCAACAACCGAAAAAACCTGTGTGCTGAAATTCCAACGAACATTATTTTCTGTGTAGCTTCCCACAGAAAGGAAATGAATCCAGGGAGCTGCAACTTCAAACTGAGGAACACATATGGTGCTTGTCTTCAGTCTACTGTGATCGAGGGGAGTTTTATTGCAGTCTTGTTAGAATATTGATTTTGATCATTTTATTCATTGTAAAGTAAAACCGTGGCTCAATTTTAGTCTTAAGGTTGTTTAGTCTGTCTCTCTCTGTCGCACAAACACAGATACATACACACACATCTATAGCCTTATTCCTCAAGCATGTCCCAAGGACCCAGGAGTAGACTTCCTGGCCCCGTGCAGAACTGTGGCATCAGAGTCTGCATATTAGCATAATAGCATCCTAAGCCAATCCAGATGCACTGAAAGTTGAGGGGCTGTGCTTTATGAGAAGAAAAGCTGCAGAGGGGGAATACAGATGGACTGGTTGTCAGGACAGTGGTTCAGATGCTGCCTGTAAGCGAGAGTCACCCAGGATCTTTAGTACTTTAGAATGGACCCTACGAATGTATATGTAGGACAGGCATTTGAAAAAATAAATTAAAAAAATAAATAAATAAAAGAAAAAGAAATAAAATGAGTTAGCGAAGCTTTTAAAGGACCAAAGTGGTGCAAAAAACTACCTTACATTTGGGGGAAAGCCAGTAAAGATGTGGTGTATTACAGGTCTTATGCTTATGTTGGAAGTACAGTTTTTCCCATTGCCTTTTGGGTTTTTCTTGTGGTGTGTGGGTTCCCAGGCATCTTTCTATCACACCCCCTGGCCTTCTTCAGTTTGGTACAAATTTGTGGTAGGGAGGTCTTGGAAGAGTTCTTGTATTGGGGATACTTTTGGACCTAGGCCCGGTACATTTTCATTCCCTTTCTTTTTCTTATTTATTTATTTTTATTTTTATTTTATTTTTTATTTTTTTTATTTTTTATCATTTTTGGGTATGTGACCTGTTTCTGTTATCCCCTCTGTCCACCCCCAAATACACCGACAATATAATGTAGCACCATTTCTCCCTGCAAAGGCACACTAAATAATGGGGAAATCTTACATATAGAAAAGAGCTCTTATCTAATAGAGATAGGAACTCACAGTTGTTAATAATACAGGGATATCTCCTACCTGGAAAATATGTCATGTGGAATCAACTTAGACCTCAGATGATTAGATACCATTCATCCAGCCTTGAACCCTGGATCCCAGACATAGAAACGGCACAGCTCTTCACAACAGCTGCAGGAAACAAATCCCATCCGGGACAGCCTTAATACTGCGGGGTCAACAACAAGGGCCAGCTCTAACATGATATCCTGACAACGAGGAAAATGTGAACAACTTGACCTTAGAGCAGATTAGCCTACCTTACCAGCTAACGACAAGACAAAACCAGAAGACTTGGCACCCTTTGGTAGGTCCAAAAGCCAAGATCGCGATTTACAGATGACTGGCTGATAGAACCACGACCAGACTGTACACATCTTGGGACCAATAAAAAAGCCCTAGTTTAGGGTTTGAACTATGACCTGCACAATAAGCATGATCCCCAGTCCCAAAGGTCCTGCAGAGACAATTGTAACGGAATGGGGCTTCTGGAAGCACAAAGAAAGACGCTAACCTAGGTGCCATCCTAGGCTCAGTGCAAAGCCCAAGATCACCAACCACAGAAGATGGATTAAAATGACACTGAGGTAACAGAACCTCTAGAATCACAAAGACTGACTTCATCATAAATCCCATCTCAGGATCTGTGCAGATACTGAGACCTCTAAACACAGAGCTCTGATTGTATCACCCTGGACAGAGCAGAAGTCTACCAACCACAAAAACACCACCGGGAGAGTAAATGATCCTGAGCAAAGTCTAGAGTTGATCCCATGACAGTATACTCCAAGGACGGAGAAACCCCATATTTTTTAGGCCAAGTGAATTCCTTTTCAAATGACCCCAATATTTACTGTGCCAGGGCAGGAGGGAAAAAACAAAAATACAAAAAGCACAAAACCTTGGTTATTTTTATATATATATATTTTTTTTACCTTCATTTATTATTATTTTTTTTATTTACCTATCTATTTTGGTCGATTTCTCTCTTTGGGTGTGATTATTGAAATTGTTGTCCCCAGTTATACTTATTTTTTCTCTTCCTCTCTTTTCTTTCGTTATGTGCTATGCCATGTTTCTTATTTCAAGACCATGGTGTGTTTTTTGTTTGTGTGCTTGTTTTTGTTGGTTTTTTGTTTGTTTTGTTTTGTTTTGTTGGTGCTTATCGATATAGCTGGAGTCCTCAATGGATATTTGACACTTCTTTTGGTACTGGTGGAGTGTTTCACCTTCTCTTTCTCCTTCACCTCCCAAATCGATGATGAGAGCCACTAGAAGGATTCCGCCCATTTTCGGGGTATTAGACTCTTACCCCAATTTATTACTTTTTTCTTTTTCAGGCAAAACCACGTAACTTGAAATAGCTGGTCTTGCCTCCAGTTAGAGGGGGAAATAAGGGAGGCCTCAAGACCAAACAGGTGCAAGACTACTAAGTAATAGGTTAGATACAGAGGGGACCACATATTCTAGCCGCCCTGGGGGTGAGGCAAGAAGAAATGGGAGGGAAGACAAAAACGGACGGGTAGGGAGAACAATTCGGTGATGGATGGGAATCCCTCCTGATTTTATGTAAATATGTACCTAAAATATTATTGTCAAAAAAAAAAAAAAGAATGGACCCTACAGTTGGAGATGATGCATCCATGTATGAGGAGGGGGAATTAGGGGACCAGGCCTGTGCCTGTTTGGCAAGTTTTATGAGAGATTATTATGTCAGAGGTCAGCACAAATGTCCCAGTGTCCAAAGACAAAGTCCTGGCACTGCAGGCCGGGTTCACTGGTGTGACATGTGAAGACAAGAGCTCTCTCTGATGAATTCTTAAAAAAGGTTGTATACAGACATGGCTGATGTATGGACAGCAGAAAAAACACTGAAGCAGATGCTTAAGTCCTAACATGCACAAATGTTTTTTTGAGAAGTCAGACTATGTTCAGACAGCGTCAGGGTCTGGAAAAAGTGCACCATTATTTTCCATCTCTGCGACCAGTTGATCACAAGAAAAGCCCAATGCCCTTCACAATTTTAATATTTTTTTAAATATAGTGTATTCCTGCTTTAGTGTTGTCAGATTTGCAAATAAAAACCGTGACACTGGAAGAATAAAAATTAAATAAAGCAAGGGAACAAACAACATTAACAAAAATAAACCCGTAGACTCTCACTGTCAGGACTCAGATAACCATCTCAGTAAGAAAGCTGAAAGAATAAAATGGTCTGTGATGGAGGGATATTGATCCTTTGGGGGGGAAGTGTGGGGTGATAATATTGTACCCATCAAATGCATAAGTAATGGAATTCTTTTTTTTTTTTTGGTTTTTGGGCCACACCCTGTGACGCTCAGGGGTTACTCCTAGCTATGCGCTCAGAAGTTGCTCCTGGCTTCTTGGGGGACCATATGGGACGCCGGGGGATCGAACCGCGGTTCGTCCTAGGCTAGCGCAGGCAAGGCAGGCACCTTACCTCCAGCGCCACCGCCCGGCCCCAGTAATGGAATTCTTGTAAGTCAATGCTACCTCAATGAAACAACAACCACAAAGAAACAGTGAACTGTGTATATCAGATAAAGTTATTTTTAGTATAATTTTCTAGTATGCAATTATATACATTTAACTTTTCTCCTCATTTTTCTGGGAGTCTTGTATCTCATAACAGTTCATCTCAATCAATGCTTCAAGATAAAAATGCCTTTGGTGAATTGTAAGAATGAGCAGTTGTGCATGTATGTGGGGAGGTATGTTTGAGGGTGAGTAGTAAAGGTATAAAATACTTGCTTTGTGGGCAGAAATTTCAGAAACAGTAAGAAGCACAAATGAATTTCTCAATATGTCAAAGAAAATTCACTCACTTGTAAGTTATAGACTGGAAAACTAAAGACTTCAAAAAGGGAACTTTTATTTATAAGAACCTATGTTTGGGGTGTAAAATTATAGAAGGGATATGAGAATGAATGAGGAGGGAAGCAGAAAGCCTGTCTAGAGTACAGGCGGGAGTGGGATGGGGAGGAGGGGGATTTGGGACATTGGTGATGGGAATGTTGCACTGGTGATGGGGGGTGTTCTTCGCATGACTGAAACGCAACCACAATCATGTTTGTAATCAAGGTGTTTAAATAAAATATTATTTAAAAATTATAGAAGAAACACGTTTGTAAAGTTTCACTATGTGCAGTAAAGTGAAAAGCAAGTTTTGCCACAACTCAGTTTTCTTCCAGAAGTTATTCCTCTTTTAACTTACACATATGCAACCTTCTAGAAATACTTTGTAGCTTATATATGTATGTACATATATATATATATGTACACACACACATATATATATATGTACACACACACACACACACACTGTTGTTTTGGGACCCCACCTGGTGCTGCTTAGGAGCTACTCCTGGCTTGCTACTTCGTAATCAATCCTGTTGATAAATCCAGGAGGACTCTTAGCTACAAAACATGCGCTCCACTGTTCGTGTTAACAGGTTGAAAAGTCATGAAACATTTTTCTTCCATCAGTGAAAGTGACACAGATTTTCCATTTGGGCAAATTAACCCATAGTTCCTCACTTCAAGTATTGGGTGCATGGTAGTTTCCTGCCTGTCTTTTCTAAGGTTGTTTTTCCCTTTGACCTAACCACTTGAAAATCATGTCTAGCTATAAATAGCTCCTAGTTATTTCTAGTCTAGAGTTTGTAGGTTGTTTACTGGGATGTCGTCAGCCAAAATGCAGCATTGGGCTGACTGGGGGGGGGGGGGGGAGTTAGTTTCCTTTTGTAGACTGTAATCCTAAAAGCGAAGCATATTTTATGTTCATCAGTAAGAACCAATATGATCACAGATCTTCAGGATGATGGTACATCAGCAAGCTAATTAAAAATTATTTTACTTGGGGCCAGAGTCATAGTAGAGTGGGTAGTGCACTTGCCTGGCATGTGACCAACCCTGATGCTATCGCTGGTATCCCAAATGGTCCTCCAAGCATCACCAGGACTAATTCCTGTGTGAAGAGCCAAGAAAGAACCCTGAGCACTGCCAGGCATAGTCCAGATCACTCCACCCACCGACCCACCCAAACAAACAAACAAGCAAACAAAAATGTACACATAAAAGGTCATAAAAAATTGGGTTTTAGTCATGTCATTTTTTTTGTTTTGTTTTGTTTTGTTTTGTTTATTATTTTAATTATGACAACAAAGATGCAAAGAAAGAGGACAGGGTAAAGTTACAGTGGAAGCCCAATCACCCATAAACAGAATTCTCGGTAGTCTCATCGATGATATCCCAGCCTTGAACTTTCAGCCAAAGAACATTAAGAAAAACAAAACTGAACCCATGTACAATACAATTACTTTGTCCCTCAAATCCCCAGTTGTAGTACATACTATTTCTTAGCAGCACACAATATAATCTAAAGACATTAGACTTATGTAACTCCTTAAACATTGAGGGCAAAGTACATTTCTCTAGTTCCATGCACATGCTTACTAGTTTAAGTTAGCCTCAAAAGTTTTAGTGGGTTGTTTTTCTTAAGGATTGGAGTCAAGGGAACATAGTAAAAAACGGTATTAAAGTGGCATTTGTTTGCATAGGCCCACCAAAACATAAGGGATATGGAAAGGCAAATTATGGTCTAAATACAAGGAGACCCTACCCCTGAAGTTTCCTGGCACAGGACTGACTCTAGGCTCCAGGCACACTAGTTTGTCCAATTCAAGTCATCCTCTGTAGTGGCAATACACCTCCATTCCTCACTTAGTCTCTGTTGTTGTTGGTATCATGCTTCTGTATTAAAGATCCTGGAGTCTGCATATCCCATATTGTAGTCAGGATGGTGCGGAGCATCCTCTCATTTCACCTCACACTTATGGGGCAATAGAGAGAACCATGTCCTGTAGAGCAGGTCATTGTTGTTGTCAAGTCTTCTCAGTGTAAACGGAAGTCTCTTTTTAGGAGGTCGATGTCAGACCCTTGGTAGAGTCTTTACTGGTAGAGGACTGCTTCCAGCTGTTGCTATAAAAGACCTTGGACGTTTCGTAGATAGCTTGCCTGGTTCCGGCGTGAATGGAGGATGCCCATTCTTCTGAGGCCTGTGCCAGGTCATTATATCAATGTTCAGGGTGTAAGGTACATTGTACTGAGATTTATTAGATAAGAACTTATCTGTATGTATGGTGTTTTCCCATTTTAATGTGTCTATGCAAACAAGGATCAATGCCAAGAAGCGTTATTGGTGCATCTGGAGGCAATGGGAACAAGACCAGCAATTTCCATGACATAGTTCAATTATAGGCATCAAACTGAGGAACAGTTCCACCAACAATGTTTACTGAACAGCTTACAAAGAAAAGACAAGATGAAAAGTGGATAGAAACATCATAGTAGAAGAATATATAGAGAGTTACATCAGTTAAAGAAAATACCCATAAAATATTCAAAAGATATATGTGTTCAATATGTGTTCAATTTCTGTCCTTCTAAGTAGTTCTGGGATTTGTTAGATCTACTGTATGTCTTTGGTCAGAGAATAGAACTGTGTGTTACTGAAGTTAAGAAGAGTAAATCTGGGGTACTAATGGTTGGGAGGAGCAAATGTTCGCGCGGGGGGGCACTAGCGCCCGCGCGGTTTGCAAAATGTACTCTGGTATGAAATTGCCAGTGACAGCCTGAGTATAGCTGACCAGCTATCTGCCACCCCCCAGATCAATCTCCACCCCCTTAGCCAACCTCTGTAGCCAGCCTAGGAGTGGGGAAAACCCAGGGTGCCCCATCAGCTCCTTCCAGAAACCCACCTGGAGATCCGGAGGAAAGGGGGAGAGGGGGGTCGGGTGACCCATGTCTGAGCCCCCCTACCCTAAGCCGGGCCAAGAGGCCGCTGGCACATGTGGAGGCCTGCCAGCTGCCCGCCCGTGCTGGCCAAAATCCTGCTCCAGGAAGGGAGAGAGACCCTCCCAAGCCCGAAGGACAGGGATTTAAGCCCCACCCTAGGCCAGGGTCCGGACCCGGCCAGAGAGTGGGGGAAACCCAGGGTGCCCCATCAGCTCCTCCCAGAAACCCACCTGGAGATCCAGAGGAAAGGGGGAGAGGGGGGTTGGGTGACCCATGTTCGAGCCCCCCTACCCTAAGCCGGGCCAAGAGGCCGCTGGCACATGCGGAGGCCTGCCAGCTGCCCGCCCGTGCTGGCCAAAAATCCTGCTCCAGGAAGGGAGAGAGACCCTCCCAAGCCCGAAGGACAGGGATTTAAGCCCCACCCTAGGCCAGGGTCCGGACCCGGCCAGGGAGTGGGGGAAACCCAGGGTGCCCCATCAGCTCCTCCCAGAAACCCACCTGGAGATCCGGAGGAAAGGGGGAGAGGGGGGTCGGGTGACCCATGTCCGAGCCCCCCTACCCTAAGCCGGGCCAAGAGGCCGCTGGCACATGCGGAGGCCTGCTAGCTGCCCGCCCGTCAGTCATGTCATTTTTTATGACAGAAGCCCAACTACAAACATGTTTGTAACCATGCTGCTTAAATAAAGATAATAATAATAATAATAATAATAATAATAATAATAATAATAATAATAAAAAAGAACCTCAGTGCATAGCACTACAAACACCCCCACCACCACCCCCTCACTTTCACACAGGAGATCTGGCAGGGTTGCTGACCTGGAAAAACTGCATTTTCTAGAGAAATGATGAGGAGGCCAGATTTTGCTTAACTTTAGGAATATAAGCTCTTATCACAGATCTAAACTAAAGAGACATCAGATAGATAGTATGCACATAGCCAACCCTGGTTTGATCCCCAGCATCCAGCACTATCAGAGGTCACTCCTGAGCACAGAACTAGATATAGCCCCTGAGAATCACCAATGAGAAGAAAAGAGAAAGGGGAAGGAAATAATAGAGGAAAGGGAGGGAAGGATAGGAAACCAAAGGGAAAAGGAAAGGAAGGGAGTTGGGTGGGTTGGGAAAGAGAAAAAAGAAGGGAGGGAAAAAGGAGGTGGGAGGAGAGGTGAGTTGAGGCATAGACTGAGGAAGCTAGGGAGGTTAGAGGGGTTAGGGACATGGGATAATGGTGAAGAGATCTTGAAATACTGGTGGAAAAACTGTAGCTTGCACCTATTAAAAATAACAACAAAAACAATCAACCAATGAAACAAAACAAACAAAAATACACAAATGATCTTACTCAAAACTACAAATCCAAAATAATGAGCTGAACTGACCCTTAAGTGGCATGTACAGTATTAACTTTGGAGATCTTTGAGGCATCATCATTCTTCAAAGGCATCCTGGGTGACTGCCAATCAAGGGCAGCACACCATATGTATTAAGACTCCAAATAGAGGAAAGAAATCGTGTTTTAAATGAGTTCCAAATTGAAAGTGACACAGATGCTTCCATTTATAGGCAGTGATTTGCAAATGAGTTATTTCATACACAGGCAACTGTAGGTGCTGTACTTCAGGGCTTACAGCTCAGCGCTTTGTTCTCAAGTGGGATCATTTCCACCACTCAAATCTCCTTTCACCAGGAACCAGTTGCATTATTTGAAGACATATTTTAATTCTAACACTGAAAATGGGGGATCTTCCTGGCATTCATTTAATCATTATTACTAGTTTTGGAATTAAAACCATACTCTGCAGTGCTCTGGAGTTATTCTTATCTCTGAGCTCAGAAGAGGACACCAGAAAATGGAAAAGCAGTCCCTGTTCATGGATTGGAAGAATCATCGTCGTCACAATAATTGTATTACCCAGATTACTATAGGTTCATTGCAATACCCACTAAATTTCAATGGTGTTTTTCATAGACTTAGAAAAAATCCTACTGAAATTTGTATGAAATCACAAAACTATCCAAAATACCAAAGGATAAAAAGTATCCAAAGGATACTAAGGATAAAAAGATGAGTGGAGGCAAATGCATTTTGCAACTTTGAATTATGCTATTAAGGTATAATAAAACCACATGGTACTGGCATAAAGATAGATCTGCAGATCAGTGGAACAGAATTGAAACTCCTGAATTAAACCCTTATATTTATGGACAGTTAGTCTATAACAAAGGAGATGAGTTTATGAGTAGATCTTGATAGCCATTTGTAAAAAATAAATAAATAAATAAAATTAGAATTGTACTTTACACCATTAACAAAGTGAATTAAGATTTCAAGATTAGATCAGACTCTATAAGAAAATGTTGGCAAAACTCTCCAGGAAATTGATTGCAGGGATACCTTTAATGAGGTGGCCATAGAGGTAAAGACAATAAAAACAAAATTAAGTAAATAAAATACATCAAATCCTGCATAGTAAAATATATCCATCCATAAAAGGACACTTTACTAAATAGAAGAAGTTATCTGCACATAGTACATCAGATAAGGGGCTGATATCAAAGACCTATAAATCACACATAAACTTATCAACAAAATAATCTAACCCATTCACAAATGGAGTGAGGAGATGAACACTTTCCCAAAGAAGACACATGGATGACCAATAGGCATAAGAAAAAGTGCTTATAGTCACTCACGATCAGGGAAATGCAAATGCAAACAACATAGAGAAATCATCTCACACCACTGAAAATGGTACATATCAAAAAACCTGGTAACTGTCAATGTCAGTGTTTGTGGTGAGAAAGGAGCCCTCATGTGCTGTTGGTGGGAATGTTTGTCTCAATCTTTATTGAAAGCAATATGGAGATGGCTTAAAAATAGAATAGGGGGCCTGAATGATAACACAGAAAGTAGAGCATTTAATGTACATGCAGTCCACCTGGGTTCAATCCCCAGTACCCGTGAGCTGGGTACCCTGAGCCTGCCAGGAGTAATCCCTGAGTACAGAGCCAGGAATAAGACCTGAGCACCACTGGGTGTGGCCCTAAAACAAAAACAAAAAAATGGGAACATTAATATGATCAAGCAATACCACTTCTTAGCATTTATTCAAATATTATAAAATCATTAATTTAAAAGGATAAAATACATACCTATGTTCAGCACAGCACTTAGTACAATAGCCATGATATGAAAATAAACCAAATAGCCAACTTAGAGTGGATCAAGAAGCTGTGGTGTGTATATATATATATATATATATATATATATATATATATATGTATGTATATATGTATGTGTATATATACCCACACAATAGAATACTATTGCATCTCTAAGAACAAAATCATGCAACTTTCTGTGACATGGATATAAATAAGGATATTGTACTGAATGAAGTCAGCAGAAGGAAAGGGACAGATACAGAATAGTCTCTCGTATGTGGTACTTAAAGATATACATCACAGTAGCTAACAAATATCAAAGACAACACAATTGGAGAACTGATCCTCACAAATTCTGGGGAGGGGAGTTGAAAGGGAGAAATATTGGGGTCATTGGAGAAAGAAGGTGAATACACTAGTGGTGGGTGTTGTGCTAGAATTATGTATATGGAAATCATCATTAATAGTATTGGAACTAATAGTACCTCAATCAATACAATTAAACAAGTAAAATGAAATGGAAATTATAGTACAGAGGCTTGGAGCACTTAGTTTGCAAGCATTATGTCCAAGTTCAATCTCTGGTGATGCTACATATGTCAAATGTCATGTCATCCTGGTATCTTTGCTGGCTGCCATCTAGTACTGTAAGTAAATCCCACCCAGATCATAGCCAGGTATATGTAAATATCTGGAAAGCTTAATATAATTAATATATGGGGGTTCAAACTGCAAAGGTGGTCCTGGAGGTAGATCTATGTTGCTGAGTGCCTGCCATGTAAATCATAGGCCAGTGAGTCAATGAACTTGATATCTAGCACTATTTGCAACTCAGAGTGCAATCCCAGTGGCTCTCCTAGCTTGAATCTCCAGCACACTGAAGGAAGTGTGAACCATGCACCTAAAATCTGTGCCCAGGAAAGCACTGCAACCAGAATGTGTTTGAGCCCCACTACTAAAGTCTGAGACACACACCCCCTCACTGTGAGCACCACAGGTTTGTGACTCTCCCAATCATTACAAAAACAACAAAGAAAAGGGAAGGGGGGAATTGAGAAAGGTTTATCCAGAAGCCTTGGCCCTTGTCAAACTGCAAATCCCTTGTCAGACAAGAGTTCAGTTATCAGCAAAACCCTTGGCTAACACACAGTGCCCTGTTTTTAGCATGGCTGGAGGTGGGTTAGAAGAGGCAGAGAAGTTAGAAGTGCCTATGCAAGGAAATGTTCTTTTAAAATCAGGGTGGAACTTCGAACACTCACTTTAGGTTCTGATGTGCCTTGGCAGAGGATTTGCCTAATATTTTATCCTGTAACTTGCACTTATTTTTGTTGTTGTAGTTGTTCTTTGGGGGGCACACCTGGCAGTGCTCGGGGTTTACTCCTAGTTCTACATTCAGAAATTGCTTCTAGCAGACCTGGGGGACCATATTGATTGCTGGGGTTTCTGTAATCTGTAATCTAACCCCCAGATTAGCCACATGCAAGGCAAGCTCCCTACACTCTGTTCTATCATTGTGGCCCTAACTTGCACTTATTTTAAAAACTTTATTGATTGATTGATTGGTCTCTGGACCTATCAATCTGGGTGTTTAGGGGTCAATTCTGGCTCTGCACTCAGAAATCTCCCCCAGCAGAGGCTGAAGGACCATAAGAGATGCTGGGAATCGAAAAAGACCCCTCGTGGGCCGGCTGTATGCAAGGCAAATACCCTACCCCCGTGCTATCTCTCCAGCTGCCTAACTTTCACTTTTTATTCACAGCAGGCCTGAATAATGAGATCTGTCTGCAATTCAAGTCCTCCACATAATAGGCACATTGATTTAATGCAGGCATGAGTCTTCTTTCCTCACAAATCTCCCTCAGAAACCCCCAGATTGTTTTAGAGATCGCTGTCACTGCTTATTTCCTAGTTCATATCCTATACAGTCTCTTGCAAAGTTTCCTGCCTGGACTTTGGCCTCTATTCTTGATTTCTCAAATTCATTCACTGCTTAATTAGATGGAGTCCTAACAAACCCCCCTCCCAACAAACCTTTAGAGTTAATCTAAGGGCAATAGATATTGTTTATTATTTTTATCTAGTGGTGATCGTGTTTATACAAAAAACTAGTCATAAATATTAGTGTTATATAAAAATGTGAATTGTTTTGTTTTAGTACCATACCCAACTGTGCTCAGGATTTATTCTTGGTTCTCAGTTCAATTCTAGCAGAGCTAAGAAGGCCTTGGGAGGAGCTAAGAATCAACCTGGGCTAGTCCCATGCATACAGCAAGTACCTTATCTGCTGACTATCTCACTGGCCCTATTTTAGATTTGTGTTTGTTTTTGGGTCAAAGTGTGAAATGAATTTAAGAAACATTTTGAGAGTGTTTGTCTTATAAGTTCATTCTCCAAGAGGAAATAAGAGCAGACTTTAGTCCCCAATTCCTGCATTCCAATGCTGCTTCTGCCACACTCTCCCCACTCAGCATGTGGGGGGAAGTATTTATTCCTATAACTGGATTGAACAGAGTGGCAACTTATTGCTGAAATCCTGTTTTCACAAGGCCATCTTGCTGAACCTCTGAAAGAGGTGTTGGGTGGCATTCCAAACTTTCTGTCCTTTCTTCCTTATTCCCTGACTAGGCTTCCAGGACTCTGCTCACCCAAAAAAGTTTTCCTCTTGTGTATGGGGAGGAGGCACAAAACCAAGGCACCCGAAGAAGGTCAGAGCCCAACTCTCACCACCCCTGGTGCCAGATGGAAAGAGCTGAGGGCTGTGACATCTTCCAGGAAGTCAGGAGAATTAAATGCAGGGTAGAATGTAAAGCTGTGTGTGCTTAGGTCCAGAGTAAAAGGACGAGACCACACAACTAAAATAAAATATAATACTTTAATTCATCTGCCAACAAAATCCCCACACTGGCCAGCCAGGGCCATCCCCTGAAGGAGATGAGCCCCACCCTAATCCATCTGCCAACAAAATCCCCACACTGGCCAGCCAGGGCCATCCCCTGAAGGAGATGAGCCCCACCAAAGTCATGAGGAAGATATATATAAGATATATAGAGGTTCCAGCTTTCTCATGATCCTTAAAATAATTGCCAATTGTCTAGGGGTACCTTTCTACTCTCCCTTGTCCTTCCTGGATAAGTTACCTTATAGGTATAGCCAGGTAGTTTGGGGTGGTATCTATGGAAATAGGCCTGTGAAGACCTTCACCATGTGGTTCTTACAAAATGGCATCTCTCTCTGCTCAGAATCTAAGAAGACTGCCATGTGGCCTTTACGAAATGGTGTTCCTCCTTATTTAGAATTCAGATCCCAACATGTGTATTTCTTTATTTGGTGGGGGGGGGGTGTGAAAATTGCCTGACAGTACTCAGGGATTACTTTGGCTTTGTGCTTAGAAATTACTCCTGGTGGGTTTGGGAACCATATGTGGTGTCAGGGATCAAACCTGGATCAACGGAGGTCATGGCAAGCACACTATCTACTGTACTATCTCTTCAGCCCCCATTTTTTGAGAGCAAGTTGTTTGGAAATCTAAAGGAATCAGTAGCATAGTTTGAAAAGTATTAGTGCTGCTAATTTCTTCTCAACCAACAACCATGCGCACACATAAATATACATAGTGAAAATTAAGCACACACATGCATCAATACATTGCTTTTCTAAAGCCACAGCTTGCATCATGGCATAAATATGGGAAGGGGTATAATATAGTTTGATTTTTCTTTTTTAAATTTTATTGGCCTCCTTCACACCGTTTATCCCAGATGCTAAACACTTCATGGGATCTGCCTTTCTGTACCTTTTTCTTTCACATGTACCTGGTATATACACTAAGGATGGGCCATTACTTATTTTTAACTTTGTTATGATTATTATTTTAAAGTCAGTTATTGACATTGAGAAATCAGTTCTTTCAATTGATATTATTGTTTTATCCTTGCAATGCTGCTACACCACTGTGTCAACAACCTTCCACCATTGTCCCAGGTTCCTTCCATCTCCACCCCACTCCATTCCTTAGTGCCCTCAGATCACAGTTCTGCTGACCATGTGTCAGGATTTATTTTTATTAGGGATAGCCTAAATCCTTGCTTTGTTTCCTTATACTCTGCAAGTGAATGAGATAACTCAGTATTTTTCTTTCTGACTCACTTCACTTAGTCTGACTTCCTCTAATTCTAAGTTGCTGAAAACAGCAAGATGTCATCTTTTCTCAAAGCTGAGTGGTGTCCTCCTTGTGACTATAGACAATAATTTCTTTACTTACTCACCTGTCACTGGGTACTTGGTTGTTCCTAGATTTTAGTTATTGTACATATGTCTGCAATGAACATAAGTATACACATTCAAACAAAATATTCAAACGAATATTTCTCGGCTTTAAGGAATGATGCCCAGAAGCGATTCTAGGGCTCATTTGGAAATTCAACTCTGAATTTTTAAGATGTTTCCAAACCATTTATTTTCTTTAGAGACTAAACCAGACAACAGTCCCTGTATCAGCGAATGAGAATTTGTTTTTCACCAATCCCCTGCTCTTGTTTCAATACTCCCCCTCCCCCCTTTTTTGGTGAGGTGAGAGTGTGATTGTTTTGGTTTATATTCAGTGGTACTCAGGAGCTACTCCAAATTGTATGCTTGGAAGCTATTCTGATGGTCCTTGAAGGACCATAAAAATGTCCAGGATTGAACTGGGTTGCCTGTACAGATGACAAGTTCTTTTCTTCCTGTATTATCTCTCTTGCTCTGTTTTCAGACTTTTGGATATATACTATTCTCACTGGTGTCAGGTGATAATGCTCACTGTCATTTTGATCTGCATTTCCCTGTTATGAGTGTTGAGGAATAGGTCAGTACTTCTTCAATGGTCATAAAAATCATACTATACAAAGCTTTTCAGGATCATAACTTTTTCAGTCAACAATAGCTCATAGAAATCCCCCAACTCATGAAATTATTCTAAATTTAACTTTTAAAAATTGTAAAATATTTTATGATGTGATGGGCCTCTAAGTTTCAAAAACCATTTCCCCTCTTAATGGGCATTCAGATTTCCAGACATTTTATAAACAAGGCTGTGGTAGGTTCAATAAGCAGAGTGGTTCTATTTCTATAGGATGCATGCCTTAGAAAGAATTTACTGAATTGGAGTGAATATTTATTTTCATTCATTATTATTTTTCAGTTTATTTTATTTTATTGAAACCGTTGTGGTTTACAAAGTCCTTCACAACTGAAATTCAGATATGCAATGAATCAGGGCAAACCCCAGCTGTATTAGACTAAAGAGATAGCTATTTGTTACTGTAGAATAAACTTTGGGCAGCAGTGAATTCCCAGAGCTTTTTTTTTTTTGGGGGGGGGGGGAAATCCCCCAGTCATTTCTAGAAAGGGAAAAAAATTTTCTCTCTTTTTTTTTTTTTGGTTTTTCGGATCACACCAGGCAGCTCTCAGGGGCCACTCTGGCTCTACTCAAAGAAATCACTCCTGGCAGCTTGGGGGGACCATATGCGATGCTGGGTTTCGAACCACCGTCCTTCTGAGTTTAAGGCAAATGCTCTACTGCTGTGCTATCTCTGGTGGGGGTGGGGGGGAATCTTTTGAAGATAAAAATCTTTGTAGTTTCGGGCCGGAGAGATAGCACAGCGGTGTTTGCCTTGCAAGCAGCCGATCCAGGACCAAAGGTGGTTGGTTCGAATCCCGGTGTCCCATATGGTCCCCCATGCCTGCCAGGAGCTATTTCTGAGCAGACAGCCAGGAGTAACCCCTGAGCACCGCCGGGTGTGGCCCAAAAACCAAAAAAAAAAAAAAAAAATCTTTGTAGTTTCTATGCTTGCTGGAACCCCTTGCAGGGATAAGTCTCCTTGAGTCCTTATCTCTTGATTTGCATTTTTTCACACATAGACCTTTTCCTGCCTGGAGAAACTTTTTGAAAAGTCCAAATGCACTTTCTTATTACTGAGCCAGACAGATATTGTGAACTGTTCCCAAAAGACTGATGCTTTGGTGCTGGGAAGATAGTTCAAGCTGCAGAGTTTATGCCTATCATCTGCAATAACCTGAATTTGATTTGTAGCACCATATGCCCCCCCCCTATTCTGGCATTGTTGGGGAGACCTTGAGGCCTCCCATTACTGGGAGTGGTTCCAGTTTATTCCCCAGCATTTAGGGAAGGTGAACCCCATCAAAGTTTTCTTATATTCTATTATTAGTTTAAATATAAAATTTTCCTGATTGAGAATGACCCTCTTATCAAATCAAATCAAATCAAATACAAAGTTTACATGGAATGTGTGTGTGTATGTGTGTGTGTGTATGTGTGTGTGTGTGTGTGTGTGCTAATTTTAATAATGTTTCAACTCTCTTGAATTGTAGTTCATTGGTTCTTTGAAGTTGTTGATGTTGCCAAGGCTGGTCTATGTTGTGTGGTGTTCATACACAGGAAGGTTTGCAACTCCCTTTTCTCTCTGAAGTCACAAGTGGAGTGAGAAAAACTTGGAGCCATCTGGTTCTTTCTTGGTTAACAGATTGTCTGGGAGGATCCTGATGTTATTGCTGAAGGCTGAGAGATGTCATAGATTGTGATCTATCATTCCTATTCATTGGTACACAGATGAGTGTGTTTCTCACTGGGGCAGTGTTAGAGATAAAGCCAGTGATGGTCCATTTTCAGGACAAAGCTGTTAATGCCAGATGGAGAATTTATGGCAACATACCCACAAAATGACTCACTGGCTAACAGAATGAACAAACAGGGTCAAAGTAGAAATTGCCTACAGGTTAGAAAGCACATAACCCAGCCACAGGAGAACAAAGAAAGGAACAAAACCCACTTTTAAAAATCCAACCAATTCCAAATAATGCATGCATTCAAATGATCCAATAACATTATAAGATGTGTAGAAACTCAAAACAAGCCACAAGACTCAGTCAATGATGAAATGAAGGAGGGACTTAATCACTTTAAGACACTTATCTAGGGCCCGGAGAGATAGCACAGCGGTGTTTGCCTTGCAAGCAGCCGATCCAGGACCAAAGGTGATTGGTTCGAATCCCGGTGTCCCATATGGTCCCCTGTGCCTGCCAGGAGCTATTTCTGAGCAGACAGCCAGGAGTAACCCCTGAGCACCGCCGGGTGTGGCCCAAAAACCAAAAAAAAAAAAAAAAAAAAAAAGAAAAAAAAAGACACTTATCTAAAAAACTGTGCTGTCTCCATGTCTTTCTGAATTTTTGGACCAGTGATTGTATTTCTCACTGGAATATGCTCACCAGATATTTGCCTATGTGAAAAATGGATAGAATGAGATTGCTTTGGTGCACATCTCTCTGAAAGAATGACATTTTTTACTTGTGAACAGGGAATCTGGGAGTTTTGTCACAGCTCAGAAGTTTCCAACTGTGAGAGAGTTAGAAACATGAGTGAGAGACAATCTGGTCACTCGTGTCCTGCTATCTAGTCTCAGGCCAATTTAGTATGTAATAAAAGGATCCATCTCTCAGTTTTCTCTCAGGGAAAAAAATCTCAGTGCCCAGAAAATTAATTAGCACTTGCAAAGAATTGAAAGAGGCTTGAAAACTGGACAGCTGCTCTAACAATATTGCTTCCTCCTAAGTGGGTGAAAATGTTAACCATAGGCCTCTTCTTTCATAAATAAAACCCTGGTAGACAGGACCAAAGAGATTAAGGAATTTGTGTGTGTGTGTGTGTGTGTGTATTGTATTGTATGTTTGAGTATGTTGTGAATAGTGATGAGTAAAATGGGGGTTTTGGGACTTGAGAGATAGTACAGTGGGCATGGTACTTGCCTTTCCCACGGTCAACCCAGGTTTGAACCCTGTCATCCCATATGGTCTCCTGAACCCTCCAGGAGTAATTCCTGAGTGCAAATCCTGGAATAATCCCTGAGCTCCATTATGTGTTGCTCCAAAACCAAATAAACATTCAAAAAAGAGTCCAGAATCCTTTCATTCAGGAGATTGGCAGGAGCAGAAAAGAAGTTTGAGTAAGTAAGATACTGACTAGAAAGACCCTCCCCCTTCTGAAACCACAACCACCTGCCTCCTGGCATATCACAGCAGAGAGGGCTGAGCTGTGGTCTTTGGAAATGAGGCCGTTAAGGGAGCCTTCACAGTCAAGACCCTACTTTCTTTTCTGTGATAAGGAATCCAGCATGGCAGAGCTTCAGGTGGTTCTTCTGGCAGAGAAACACAACACTTCTCCTCATCAACCATAGGGAGGCCTAGGACTTGGCATTTAGAATATTTTTTGGGTGTAATTTGAAAGGAAGAAGGAAGGAAGGAAGGAAGGAAGGAAGGAAGGAAGGAAGGAAAGAAGGAAGGAAGGAAGGAAGGAAGGAAGGAAGGAAGGAAGGAAGGTGGGAGGGAGGGAAGGAGGGAGGGAGGGAGGAGGGCTGCCGTTCTTGTCTAGATGCAGGGCTCTGTCAGGGGTCTTCAGCAGACTTCACAGTCCGAACACTGGAAAAGGCTGTGGTAAAACTCCGAGGAGCGAGAGGATTGAGACCAATTGAAAGCTGTTGGGGACTGACTTGTTTGAGGCCATTTTGCTATTCTTTCTGCCATAATCCAGCCTTTCACCTAAAGGCTACATGCAGTCTTGCTGTAAGTTCTTGGGCCAAAGAGAAAGGAAAATGCAGCTGCAAAGTATAATTAATCTTTTAGCCCAGAGGAGAGCAACACAGCCCAGTACCATTCCCAGAAAAGAGGCCTTACTCCTTTAACCATATCCCTGAGTTTACAAGACATTCATTATTGTGTATATGCTACATTGTCTGTTCAAGATCACTGAGGCAAGCACATCTTGCACCACCTCCTGATAGTCAAGCAATTAGGAATGCAGCTAGAAGGTCACAAGATGTTTCCATGGATACTGCAAGAAGTATTGCCCACTTGCCTTATTTGGAATAATGAAGTAATTTTCATGCCAAAAGTGTGATTGACATCACCCTTGTACTGCCCCCTTCTCCTTCTCTATATAAGAAGGAGCTGTAGCCAAATAAAGTTGCCCTTGAACAGTGAGACGCTGCCTTGGGTCTTTATTATTAACCTCTTTCAGATTTTTTACAGGTGTGGTTGCTCTTCTACTCAGCAAAATAGAAGTGCGGTTGTCTGAGAAGCCTTTCCAGCTAATTCCTGCTGGCCGGGTCCCCCCTGGGGGGGCTTCAGGACCCCGCATTTTGGCGCCCAACGCTGGGCTCGAAGACCACCGCCACACTCCGAACGACTACGGGTCGGCGAGTCCGGAGCTGTTTCGTAAATCGCAGGATATACCCCATCCGGGTAGGCGTTGAAACGAGTTAGCCTTAATCAAATATTTAAACTGCAGTTTTTTCAGTCGTTCTGATCACCGCCCCTGATTGGCTCTTGGGGCTTCGCCCGTTGGCTTCACTTCCATGGGTGTTTTCATTGAGTACTGAACTTAAATTCATTATTGATATTCAGTCTGAGTTGAAAGCCAGACATGTAGAGGTTACCAAAAAAGAATATTTGTAATTTTCTTATGTTTATTCATAATGTATGTCATTGGTTTATTATTACCTGTCCAGAAATTGTTGCGTCCACTTGGGACAAAGTAGGACATGAAATGAGTGATTATTTTGTAAATAATGATGATCACAGAAGGAAAAAATTATGTTCCAATATTGGAGCCTGTTAAGAGATATCATTGTAACTAAAAATGCCGGAACCGCCAAAGACATCATCCATGCCGTTGAATCTCATGTACAACAAGTCTCCCGTGAGTGTTCCAGGACTCCCTCTCGTTCTAATTCTGTCTCTCATCTCCCTTCTCCCTCTGAGAATACTTCCCCTTGTCCTCCCTCCACACTGATTCTTCTACCTTTGTCTCCAAAGTAAACTAATGCTCTTAAAGATCTCTCTAATGCTTCTCATTTATATCCCTCCCTTACTTCTGTCCATACTTCTGCTCTATGCACCCAGACCCCTACAGAAGAGGCCGCTGCACCCTCTGTGCAAAATCCTAAACAGCCCTTCACTTCCCTAGCTTCAGCTCCGTCCCTGTTTCACCACCCTCCCCTCCTTAGCCAGCAATTGCAACAATACAAAGCCTTTAATTGGAAAAGCCTCAAAGAGCCATTTCAAGCCGTAACCTCCTATGGCCCCCAAGCCCCTTACACGCTCTCCTGCTTAGAATCTAAAAGCTGAACTCTTTGTCTCTTGGGAAGTTAACTTTTTTTTCCGCTGCAAAGCCCTTGCAGACAGGCAGGAATTCTGATCTCTAAGCTCGTATAGCTGGCCTCGCCTCTTTTCATACCTTAAAGGTACAGCACACACTTTCCAGGTCCCAGCTTGCCAACATGGCTCTTGCTGCCCTCTGCGCCTGGAAGTCGCTCCCCAGAGCCGGCATTCCAGCAGCTCCCCCACACCGGCAACAAACTGTTGCTGCTTTCTCCCCCCCCCCCATTTTTCTGACTTGAGTTCCCAACTCACCACAATTACATCCATGGTCTCTCACCTCTCTAACAAACTTGATAATGCTCTTGGCTCAAAAACCAGCGCTACCTTTCCTGTCTTTCTCCCTAATGGAGAAAGTCTTCCCCCGCCTGCTCAGCAGCCTCCACCGCGGAGAACGCTCAGTCCCTAACCATGGCAGATTCCCTCCTCTCACCGCTCCCCCTCTTAAAGCTATAGATATGAAACTACTTGGCCAAATTAAAAATCTTAAACAAATCTTAAGCCTTCAAAAACAGGCTGCTTCTCTTAATTCACAGATTTCTGCCCTTCAGGCGTTTCCCCCCCCCTCCTAAATCTATAGTTGTCTGTCCTCTGCCCACTGAATTCCACGGCCAAGCCCCCCCTCTTGAGAATTCAAAGGAACAAACTAATAAAAGTGAGGCTAAGTGCCATAAAACAGAAACTGCTGCAGTGCCTACAAAAAATTCTAAGGGCACAGTAAGCAGGATAATTACAAAGTATCATCTGCTAAGCCATAAAACCTTGCGATATCTACACTTTGCTGTTAAAACTTCTGAGCCTAATGTACCCTTTACTTTGCTCAAACCAATCCTCAGCCTCCTTCAGCCTCTTTCCTGCCAGCCTTGGAGAACAGCCAGCTCAAGCCCTGACACTCCCACTTTAAGCCTTCCAATTCACCTTGAAATACCCAATCTTTGTTATTCAAAAAAAAAAAATCTGAAAAGTAGCATCTCTTGCATATTCTCAAATCAATTAATAAAACCATGATTCTCATGGTGCTTTTGCAACCCAGACTCCCCTCTTCGGTTGCCACTCCCTCTAATTCCAATAAATTAGTAATTAATCTTAAAAGATTGCTTTTTTTTTTTCTCTATATCATTACACCCTGCTAACTGTAAATAATTTGCCTCTAACCTTCCTGCTGTTAACTGTGCTAGCCCCTCCCCAAGTTATCAGTGAAAAACTCTGCTTCACCTTGTCAGCCCTACACTTCGTCAAATATGTGTTATTAGGTTTAGTGCATTAAGTAGTGTAAAGTAATTATTAAAACATTAAAAAGCAACAGAAAGATAAAGGCAATAAATTTTTTTTTCATGCCTCTCAGAAAATTTTAAAGCAAGGTCATAATTCTGTCACTTTACAGATAACAAAATATTGGTAAAAGAAAAACTTCTTTGTGTTTTAAAATCCAAACGAACACAAAAGTGTTAAAATTAAGTCTTATATTTCTATTAAAAGTTTTATTTTAATTTTTAAAGTATTTACAAAATTATGTGAAAAATAATGTGGTTAGCCTTTTTAAACAATATAGTTAATTTAATGCACAGTAAACACCTAAGTATGCTTTATAGTACCCTTAGTTTTAACTTGTGCTACAGCAATGGTTGTTCTTTATTTCTGCATTGAAAGAACTATTATTTTAAGTGCATTCAAAATATCAGCACATTATACAAATCTGTATATTTGTGTCGCAGTAAAAAAAATAATATAAATGAAAAATATATTATATATAATTTTATAAGTAATATATAAAAGTAACTAAACTTTATAAGCAAATTAACTAGTATTAAATATAATTTTAGTCTTAAGTTCTAAGTGTGTAAATGTATCAGATGTCTTTAACTATATTTTATAATAATCTAAGCATTTAGTTAATTTAGTATATAATATTTTTTACAAATTATTCACTTAAAGTCTTCATAGTAAAAACAGTTGTTTGTTTTTTAAAAAATCAGTTTTTATACCTTTAATAATCATAGTTCATGCTATTGTGTTTAATCATAAAAATTTTAACACTTTATTGCAGCTGTCTTACTATTCTACTGCAAAACCAATTTAAAGAAAACCTATTCATTTACAGCAAATGATTTCATACTTCAGAGTGAAGACTCCTTCTACAGTGCTCATTAACCATTTTACTTAATGTTTTAAACTTCAAATTAAAATTGTTTTAAAAATGTTTTGTGTTAAATCTAAACCTTAAAATTTATTTTCAGCAAAGTTCCACTCCATCTACATTAAGTACTTCTCAAAACTAAAAAAGTTTTTCTACAAAAATTTTTTTTTCTTCTCACAAACATGCTAGCTAAATATTTAAAAGCGCTTGTCAATTTTTTATAAATAAGTCTTAAATCAATCCTTTTGTCTGTTTATGTGTCTGTTGTGATGAATGAAAGTGGCCACAAGTGTAAAATGTTGTGTTTAGTGTTGTTTTGTTTTGTCTGTTTATTTGTTATCTCTACATTTTATAATAATACAATTTTTAAAGCCTTATCCATTTTTTAAATTTCAATTAATTTTTTCAACCTGGTTCAGTCTGGTCAGTTCACAGACTGGCATCTTACAACTAAAAATCATGTGTTAAAAATTATGTATTAAGCTAGCTTTGTCCTTCTAAGAACATGGCGGAGGGTGTGGAGAATGGCAAACCCCAGATTTCTCAATGGCCATCGGGGATAACTTTTCCCTGGAGAATTTTCTGGACTTTGCAGTCACCTGGCTTTCCTGCTATGTGTAAGTTCAAGCCTATAGAATATGTATTTATGGCTAAAAAATAGCATCCAGCTTTAACATAATAACTAGAAGTTTAAGAAAAATCCTTTATATTCAGTTTAAAAAAATTTTTTTTAATTAGCAATTGTTAATTATAAATTTTCTTTTATGCCAAAGTCTAACAGAGGTCAAATAGCATTCCCGTGGTATTCAAAAATAACTAGTGTAATGTAAATTGCTAATGTTTTCTGCAAATTCTTAATTTTTATATGAAGTAACCATTTTGCCTTCTGCCAAGCTGTTTTCTTATAAACCTCCTGCTAGACGCCATTCCTGCAAACCTGTTTCTAACTGACTCCACCTTTGACAATGCTGAATTAGACACTCTGCCTAGCTGCCTTGGATGCCCACCGATGCCACCAACAACCTCCATCCTCTCTACCTCCATCCCTTGGCCGGTCTTGCAAGTCGACCTTTGTGCCCTAGCCATGGGTGCAAACCTATACTGGGGCACCTCCAATTTCCGCCTGCCTCAACCTCGTGCTGTTGACCCCGATGACTATTACTCCCCTGCTAGCGGTGGCTGCAACTCTGTTATTCGCCGTGATGTACTACGCCACCCCTTCACCACCTTCTACGTCTGCCCTGGTCACCACCGGCCCCGTTCCAGCGACTATAAGTGTGGCGCTCATAACCAACACTTTTGCGCCTCCTGGGGCTGTGAAACCACCGGAACTGCTTATTGGAAACCCTCTTCCTCCTGGGACTTCATCACCGTTTCACGCCCCCCAACTCCTCCTTTTCTGAACTGTGATGCATCCTCTGCTACCCGTGGTTGGTGTAACCCCCTCATCATCGAATTTACTGCTGCTGGACGTCAGCATCACTGGACTCAACCCGTACAATGGGGACTCAGACTTTACGTTAGGTGTACCGACCCTGGACTTCTTTTTTCCCTCCGTTTACTTAAACAGTTGCCGAATTCTCACCCCCTCGCCGTTGGTCCTAACACTTTTTTTCATCCTCATTCAGGTCCATCACACATGCCTTCTCCTCCTCCTCCTCTTCCATCTGCATCTTCTTCTCTCAGACAACTCACTATGCTTCAGGTCCTTCTCCGTCCTCTCAGGTTATTCTCAATCTCATAAATGCTTCTGCTCTTGCCCTTACAGATCCTGCCTATGAAAGATGTTGGCTTTGTTTTTCTCCTCAACCTCCTTTCTATGAAGGTGTTGCAGTGTTTGGCAACCTTTCCTCTACCTCCAACCCCTCTGACCTCCGTTGGAACACACAACCTCAACATGGCATTACAGTCGGTCAAGTCGTAGGCTCTGGCCTCTGCATTAAGCCTAACGACTCCCTGCTTCCTAGCCAATTACTTGACGTGTGCAACGAAACTATTGACATCTACAATTCTTCCTCCTCACCAACCCTATCTGTTAGCCCCCAATGGTACTTATTTTGCCTGTGCTTCTGGCCTTACTCCTTTCATCATTTGTTCCTCTTTTCTCCTTTCACATGATTACTGTATTCTCGTTATTCTCATTCCAAAAATCACCATTTCCCTCTCCTGCCGCCTCACCCTATTCCTATTCTTCTCAATCCCTTTCTCGACAATGCCGTGAGCCCTTCACCTCCATTACACTTGCAGTGCTCCTTGCTGTTGGCGCTACTGGCGCTGGCACTGGTATCTACTCTCTTGTATCCTCTCAATCCAATTTCCGCACTCTTACTCAAGCAGTGGAACAAGACATTAATGAAATCAAAACTAGTCTGCAATTTCTCACAGATACTATTAGTTCCCTTGCTGATGTTGTTCTCCAAAATCGTCGTGCTCTATATTTTGCCCTTATGTAAGAGGGGGGAGTCTGTGTAGCCCTTAAGGAACAATGTTGTATTTTCAAAGATAAACCTGGATTAGTTAGGAATAGCGTTTCAACACATTGGTGACGGTATAAAAGATTTTGAAAAACATTTCGATGAAGAACAAGGCTGGTACCAGGATTGGTTTTTCTCTTCTCCTTGGTTCCACACAATCTTGTCCACCGTTGTGGGCCCTCTTATTAGCCTCATGCTGCTCTTTTCTCTTAGCCCATGGATTTTCCGCAAAATCACTGCCTTTATTAAGAACCAGGTAGATGAACAGGCAAAAACCTCTATTCAGGTTAACTACCAGCATCTAACCCCGCGTGACTCCTGTGAAAACTTGGCTTTAGTCACCAAGCCGCCTTTCCAGCCACTAAGTTTCCAGGAGATAGAGCGCATAGCTAACAAGCGGAGCTCGCTCCGGCACTTGTGCTCTTGGCTGTGGAGACACTACGACGGGATTAGCAAGGGTCCCAGTTAGGACACGGCCCTAAAAGGCTACAACACATAATTCGGATCTCTGTGCACACCCACGGCGCTTGTAGCCACCTTTTAAATGCGGCTTTGGCCGTGTCCGACCTGGTCAAACCTTGTAGCCTAAGACACGGTTCTTCCACCCGCTCACGACTTTCCTTCTTTTATTAGAAGAGAAAGGGGGAGATGTTGGGGACTGACTTGTTTGAGGCCATTTTGCTATTCTTTCTGCATAATCCAGCCTTTCACCCTAAAGGCTACATGCAGTCTTGCTGTAAGTTCTTGGGCCAAAGAGAAAGGAAAATGCAGCTGCAAAGTATAATTAATCTTTTAGCCCGGAGGAGAGCAACCAGCCCAGTACCATTCCCAGAAAAGAGGCCTTACTCCTTTAACCATATCCCCTGAGTTTACAAGACATTCATTATTGTGTATATGCTACATTGTCTGTTCAAGATCACTGAGGCAAGCACATCTTGCACCACCTCCTGATAGTCAAGCAATTAGGAATGCAGCTAGAAGGTCACAAGATGTTTCCATGGATACTGCAAGAAGTATTGCCCACTTGCCTTATTTGGAATAATGAAGTAATTTTCATGCCAAAAGTGTGATTGACATCACCCTTGTACTGCCCCCTTCTCCTTCTCTATATAAGAAGGAGCTGTAGCCAAATAAAGTTGCCCTTGAACAGTGAGACGCTGCCTTGGGTCTTTATTATTAACCTCTTTCAGATTTTTTACAGGTGTGGTTGCTCTTCTACTCAGCAAAATAGAAGTGCGGTTGTCTGAGAAGCCTTTCCAGCTAATTCCTGCTGGCCGGGTCCCCCCTGGGGGGGCTTCAGGACCCCGCAGAAAGCAGTAACCTCCTGGTCATAGGCTCAAGCTCGGGTGTGTCTGAGACAGGACCAGGTCTGTGGGTTCCTAGTTTGATCTCTGATCTGTGACCCTGAACAAAGCTTACTCTGACTTCCAGAAAACTGGACAGCTATTCTGACAGCATTGAAAGATGTCAACTGCTTGCATCTCCCTGATGATTAGTGATGTGGAGCATTTTTTCATGTGTCTTTTGGCCATTTGTATTTCTTCTTTGTCAAAGTGTCTGTTCATTTCTTCTCCCCATTTTTTGATGGGATTAGATGTTTTGTTCTTTTAAAGTTCTGTCAGTGCCCTGTATATTTTGGAGATTAGCCCCTTATCTGATGGGTATTGGATGAATAGTTTCTCCCACTCAGTGGGTGGCTCTTGTATCCTGGGCACTATTTCCTTTGAGGTGCAGAAGCTTCTCAGTTTAATATATTCCCATCTGTTAATCTCTGCTTTCACTTGCTTGGAGAGTGCATTTTCCACCTTGAAGATGCCTGTAGTCTCAATGTCCTGGAGTGTTTTGCCTGTGAGATACCACCTCACACCACAGAGAATGGCACACATCACAAAGAATGAGAATAAACAGTGTTGGCGGGGATGTGGAGAGAAAGGAACTCTTATCCACTGCTGGTGGGAATGCTGTCTAGTTCAAGGAAAGCGATATGGAGATTCCTACAAAAACTGGAAATCGAGCTCCCATACGATCCAGCTATACCACTCCTAGGAATATACCCTAGGAACACAAAAATACAATACAAAAACCCCTTCCTTACACCTATATTTATTGCAGCACTATTTACTATAGCAAGACTATGGAAACAACCCAGATGCCCTTCAACAGACGAATGGCTAAAGAAACTGTGGTACATATACACAATGGAATATTATGCAGCTGTCAGGAGAGATGAAGTCATGAAATTTTCCTATACATGGATGTACACGGAATCTATTATGCTGAGTGAAATAAGTCAGAGAGAGAGAGAAAAACGCAGAATGGTCTCACTCATCTATGGGTTTTAAGAAAAATGAAAGACATTCTTGCAATAATAATTTTCCAGACACAAAAGAGAAAAGAGCTTGAAGTTCCAGCTCACCCCAGAAGCTCACCACAAATAGTGATGAGTTTAGTTAGAGAAATAACTACATTTTGAACTGTCCTAATAATGAGAATGTATGAGGGAAATGGAGAGCCTGTTTAGAGTACAGGCGGGGGTCGGGTGGGGAGGAGGGAAACTTGGGACATTGGTGATGGGAATGTTGCACTGGTGATGAGGGGTGTTCTTTACATGACTGAAACCCAAACACAATCATGTATGTAATCAAGGTGTTTAAATAAAAATAATAAAGAAAGAAGAAAAAAAAAAGAAAGATGTCAACTGCTTCTTCAAATGAAGAAGGACCTACTGGTGAAGTGGGAGAGTGGCAAAGTTCTATGTCCAAGACATAGACTCAACAACACGAAAAACAAGCAATCTAGCCTGCAACCACCAAATTTTGTAATGTAAGGGTGGGAGGCAGGATGGGGAGTATAGAGTATGGGAACACTGGGGAAAGGAATAGACACTGGTGACTGAAAACTCAACTATCAGTAATTTTGCAAATTCTTTAATTAAAGTTTGCAACTTCTATAATTAAATTAAAAATATGATTTTTTTTTTTTAAAAAAAGTAGTGCCTAAACCTTCTCCCAACTTTGTCTCTCCTGCCAAAAATTTTGAGGTAGTATCCTGGACCCCAGGCTGAGCAGCTGTCCACTTACCTGAGCTTCTTTTTTGCAGACTTTGGGGATCTGACAATTCCATTTTGTACCCTGTCCCTTGCTTCCCACCTCTCCTAGAAGTAGGAACTTCATCTTAATTTGCTCTTCTCCAGGACCATTTGAATGCTACCAGCTCCTTTTAATAAAAAAAAAAAATCAGAGAAAGATTCCTAGTAAAAGGTAAGAACTTAGGAAATCCAAGGGTGGGTCATCCCAGAAGAGGACACCAGTCACAGCAAGTTGATTTTCCCTAAGCATACCCATATCTGTCCCCTTTCAGTTCACTGAAAGGATAAACTTTTTATTCATTTAATTCCCTCTTAATCACTGTCATTGTTGTTGCACACAAGTCTACTGTGGGATTCTAATTTTTGTTTGTTTATTTGTGTGTGTGTGTGTGTGTGTGTGTGTGTGGTATTGTTCTCAGTGCTCATACTCTGCACTCTTTTAATTCTTTAGTTGTGGTGTTTTCATGCACACTCACTGGGGAAGTCACTTCCTGGCTATGGCATACATTTACTTGCTCTACTTGCCTGGCTGTGGTATGGGCAGAAGCCACTTTATAGCCCCTGGAGATCTCAGATAGCAGAGCTGCCAGGAACCAACTCATTGCATGCAAGACACCAGGGATTTGAAGTCACCATCTGCACTATCCTGTCTGGGCCCCTGAATATGTGATGTAAAGAAATCAATATTTTTTGTGATCTACTTACTATTCAGGGAGTTTAATAGAGAAATTATTTACTTACTACTTGATATCTTACTGCCCTCTGCAAAAGTCAGCGCTTGAATGAAACACCAGCAACATCTCCAGAGTATGTAAATCAAGTAGTACTTTTATATGTTCTCTTGTTATAGTAACATGAGAATAGATAGACACTCTTTAATGTTCTTCTTTGACTATTAAGGCTGATATAATTGTCCTTTCTGTAGTCCCCAGTCTCATTAATTTTAGAATGGGCTCAGTGTGACATACCATATCTAAAAATCAGGACCTTGAATTTAGTCTGTTATAGACAACCCATTCACTTTCAGTAGCATTCATAGTAATAATTATAGTAAATAATATGGTTGGAAGTGAAGGTATTTCCTGAGATTAGTGTAAAATGGACTTAAGTATTGTCACATGAATCCATCAAGTCCTTCTCTCATACACAAGTGAACACAGTGTGTGTTTTGGACCCTCTGAAATTTAGAAATTTCCCAATAAGTCCATAAAACATTTAATTCTTTTTCAATCTTCCTTGTTTGTATGGTCATAGATACCTGGGGTAAATTAGGCAGATTTTGCTTATATAACACAGTATCCTATTCATATATATTATATAATCCATAATTATATTATAATATGCAATTATATAATGGTTCTTTTGGCATTGACACTAGAATATAAATTATAATGTAATATATAGAATTATATCCAAGAATATATGTATATCAGTTTTTGGCAGATTTTTGGAGGACACAAATGAAAGTACCAGAGATTTGAACCATGTCCTGTGCCATGTGCATCACAGCCAAGCTCCCTACATACTGTGCTATCTCTCTAGGTTCACTTTTGTTTTATTTTTACTCCTTATGAGTACAAACTTTGTATTTTGTCCTCATTGTATCTGCTGGATTTAAATCATCAAAAGGTTAAGATTGGGTCTTAAGAAAAATCAGTAATTTTTTGCAGACCAAGTTCTTCAGGTCAAATGGGATTAACCTGTTTAAATGGGGGAGGAAGGCCTGCCCCTTGATACAAATAAGACTCAGTGAGGCTTAGGGGTTCAAATTATACAGCTTCATGGGAATGGGGAGTCATTTTGTAATGACTACTATCGTAAGTTTACTCCAAGAGTAGACTTCAGGAGTGGTTTTGGAAAACTTGGTGCCAAGGACATAGAAGTTTTCATTACAGAAGGAATATATTTTAGCTCCACTTTTTTTTGTTTCTTGTTTGTTTTTGTTTCTTGCCACACCTGTTTAGGCTCTAAGCTCCTGCTCTGTACTTGGGGAGACATTTTGGGTTGCTGGGGATCAAACTAGGTCTGCTCACACAGGTGTGCACACACCCTACCTGACATACTATCATTCTAGCCCTAGGCCACTTCTTTAGCTCTCCACCTGAGAATTCAAGCCCTGAGTTCTTTTCTTTTCTTTTTCTTTTCTTTTTTCTTTTTCTTTTCTTTTTTCTTTTTTTTTTTTTTTTTTTTTTTCTTTTCCTTTTTCTTTCCTTTTTTTTTCCTTTCCTTTTTTTCCTTTCCTTTTTTTTTCCTTTCCTTTCCTTTCCTTTCCTTTCCTTTCCTTTCCTTTTTCCTTTCCTTTCCTTTCCTTTTTTTCCTTTTTTTTTTTTCCTTTCCTTTCCTTTCCTTTCCTTTCCTTTCCTTTCTCCTTTCCTTTCCTTTCCTTTTCCTTTCCTTTCCTTTCCTTTCCTCTTTCCTCCTTTCCTTTCCTTTCCTTTTCCTTTCCTTTCCTTTCCTTTCCTTTCCTTTCCTTTCCTTTCCTTTCCTTCCTTTTCCTTTTTCCTTTCCTTTCCTTTTTCCTTTCCTCATCATCATTTTTTGAATTCCAGAGACATTTAGTCTAATCTACTTCTAGTACTAAAATTTATGTTAGTGAATATTCAGAATATCAGCTACCATCATAAACAATTCTATTTCATTAACTCATAATAAGGAATTTTGTACAGAACTCTCATCCTACATGACTGTGGAAGTGTATGTGTTGTAATTATGTATCTATTTTAAACACACATGCCACTTTGTAGGTTTCATAAAAATTGATGCATGTGGGCCGGGCGTGGCGCTGGAGAAGGTGCCTGCCTTACCTGCGCTAGCCTAGGAGACGGACCGCGGTTCGATCCCCCGGCGTCCCATATGGTCCCCCAAGCCAGGAGCGACTTCTGAGCGCATAGCCAGGAGTAACCCCTGAGCGTTACCGGGTGTGGCCCAAAAACCAAAAAAAAAAAAAAATTGATGCATGTAATTTACATGTATGTATAAAGATAGAATACAAAGAAAACATCTATGATGCAAACACATAAGAGGCATATGTGGAAATCTTTGACTACTGGAAAAATACTAGAAGAAGCGAACTTAAAACTTTCCCACTATAAAAACTCTGAAGAAAAAAAACCAATAAGAACTTTAGGCTTAAAGTATAAGAGATGAAATAAGAAGCTAAAATTTACCCAGATTATTTGGGAGTGACTCTGAAGGTCACCAAGATATTCAGGGGCTCCAGAGTCATTCCTAGTGAGAAGATAAACAGGAAAATTATCAGACTCCATAAAGACAACTTCTCCCTTTCTGTTTGGCTTTGAGTGAAAAAAAACCTGAGCTGAGAAGACAAAACCACTGTTCTGTTCTTTGCCTGGGCTTAATGCCAAATATAAACTGTGGTTATGGTCCAGGAATTCAAAATGCTTAATGCATGATATGACAATTATAAGTTAGTAAACAATATAAATAGTAACAGCACCAACCAAATAAAGACTATCGTGGAACTATTGCATGAAAGCAAAATTGAAGTAAACAAAATAACATGTAGGAGGTTTTACTAAATTTAGAAAGTTCTAGTGCTTGGCCTGGGACTGTTGGCTCAATGATGCAACCTGCCTTGCATATATGAGGCTGAAAGTTAGTCATTGTGACCCTTAGTGTTTAAGTGTGTAACCTCTGTTGTACTACAACTAAATATGTGTGACCTCCAGACACTGCAGTCACAACAAAAACAACAAAAAGTAAAGGTAATGTAATTTATTGCCAAAGATAAAAAGTGACTAGTGAATACATTTCTAAAGTAGAATATTTAATATCCTAAATTAAACCACTTTTCTATTTAAAAAGAGTCAGTCCCTGAGGCTGGAGCGATAGCACAGTGGTAGGGGTGTTTGCCTTGCATGCAGCTGACCCAGGACTTGAATCCTGGCATCCCATATAGTCCCTTGTGCCTGCCAGGAGCAATTTTGAGTGCAGAGCCAGGAGTAATCCCTGAGCACTGCCGGGCGGGTGTGACTCATAAAACAAACAAAAAGTCAGTCCTTGGGTAGAGGTGATAGTATAGCGTTTGGTTCATAGTAGTGCATGTGGTCCCCTGAGCACCACCAGAAGTGATCCTGAGCACAGAGTCTGGAGTCAGCCCTAAGCACTGCTTGTTGTGATCCACTCCTGGCTTCACAAAAACAAACTGAAACCAAAATTAGTTAGTACTTGAAATTTATCCTAGGTCTCGCATAGGCTCCAGGTTGGTTGGATAATTTGCTTTAGAATGATTCATTTAATTCTTCACTGCCCTTTCCAAATCTCCCAGAACTTCCTAATGTCAGTAAGGAAGACTATTTATATAAGAACAATTATTGGGCCAGAGAGATAGCATAGTGTAGGGCGTTTGCCTTGCATACAGAAGGACGGTGGTTCAAATCCCGGCATCCCATATGGTCCCCTGAGCCTGCCAGGAGCGATTTCTGAGCATAGAGCCAAGAGTAATCCCTGAGCGCTGCTGGGTGTGACCCAACTCCCCAAAAAGAACCCCCCCCCAAAAGTAGCAGGCTGATACAAGAGAGACTGTGTGTGTACAAGATGTGTATACAAGAGAGACTGGTGGATGGTAAATCATGGGGAAATATATATTTATTTTTTCTTTTTTTTTAATAAAATCTTTAAGCACCATGATTACAAGCATGATTGTAGTTGAGCTTCAGTCATAAACAGAACACCCCCTTCACCAGTGCAACATTCCCACCACCAATGCCCCCACTCCCTCCTTCCCAATCCCTGCCTATATTCGAGACAGGCATTCTACTTCTCTCACTCAATAAGATTGTTATGCTAGTTGTTAGTGTAGTTATTTCCCTAACTGCATTCACCACTCTTTGTGGTGAGCTTCATATTGTGAGCCAGTCCTTCCAGCCCTCATCTCTATTGTCTCTGGGTATTGTAATAATGCCTGGAAATACATATTTGAAACATTTTTATTTAGTTTAAGAACTATGATGCACAAAGTTGTTGATAGTTAAGTTTTAGGCATATAAATTTGTTGTTTGTTTGTTTGTTTTTGGGTCACATCCAGCAGTGCTCAGGGGTTATTCCTGGCTCTATGCTCAGAAATAGCTTATGGCAAGCTCAGAGGACATATGGGTTCCCGGGATTTGAACCATTATCCTTTTGCTTGCAAGGCAAATGCCCCACCTCCATGCTATCTCTTTGGCCCCAGTCATATAATATTTTAACATCAATTCTACCATCAATGTCAACTCCCATTGTGTAACACTTATTTTGGATATTTTTTTGGGCTCCTCGATTGCAACTTTTTGCCATAGAAGTACAACAGCTAAAATGAGACTCAGTTATTAGTCCCTGCTGTGGAATCCCTGCTATTATCCCCTCTGGCTAAAATCAGGAAAGGGGGTATTTCTCAAAATAAATACAATGATAAGCATAATAAGATTTGGAATCCCTTCCAGGCCAACATTGATTAATACTTAGAAATCTGTGTAGTGCCTGGGAGGGAACTAAAGTGGATTGTGTGCAAGGTGTATATTCTAATTCCTGTATTTCCCTGGCCCCTCAATACAATGTTTGGTGAAATATATGAAAAAAGAAAAGTAAAATAGTGGTTTAACACTTACCTAAGCAAAGGTGATATTAGTGTGTATATTTGCTTTTACTTACGAACTATGAAGTAAATACAGGAATATAGGAGGCTAGAGATTATAAAAATCTAAGACTTTTAGAAATGTATTTTGTTTTGTAAGATATAACATTGGTATGTCAATGTCTTATAAATAATTAAGCAAAATAAAGAAGCAACCCATTAAAATATTTTTAAAAAGTGATGTCAAATATAGTCATGGACTACAAAGCCTGTGAAGATAAAAAAAATTGCAAACAACAATCAACCGTATCATGACTGCAAAATATCGTGACTGTGGATTAATTCAAAGTGCTGGAATACCTAACTGGTCTATAGAGGGCCCTCCATAGACCCTGGCAATTGATCCTTGGCAGTGCATATTTCCCTAAATACCACCTGTAGTGATCTGGTGACTCTTAGTGCCAGCCCAAGCAGAGTCACAGTGATTGATCATAACATTGAACTGTCCTGACCTCACTGCTAAAACTATCACTGAAATTTATCCCAGCTTCGCCCTCTCCCCCAGAATTATTTAGAAGAATCCCTTCTCAATCCCGCCAAAGACTATAGAAATAGCTCCAAGAGTGGACCTCATGCCTACCATGGCAAGATCTTGATGTGGCTTGATTCTGGCACAACCTGGCCTCTAGAACACAGTCAGGTGTCTGGGGGAGGGACAAAAAACAAAATAAAACAAAACCCCCAAAGTACATAATGATGGTACTACTATGTTCTATGGTTATTTTAAATCGATACGTTTATTGTAATATGAAGCAAATAAATAATTGTGTTAAAGATATTAGAAACTAGAGATTTCCATGTGTAAGAAAGGAAGACACAAAATAATAGAAATAAAACCTTATAATCCTAACATTGAATTTAAAACACCAGTGTGGGGCTGGGTTGTATCTCAAGTGGTAGAACACATGCATTGCCTGTGTGAGCCCCAAGTTCAATATCCTACACCTATCGCCACCTATTTCTACTATATGTAGCCCTGGTGGCTATCAGCACCACTGAAAATAATTTTTACTACAGCAGCAACAAAAATATTAGCATGAAGCTATCATTATAAAAAATTCTTCTTGGTTTATCCATTAGAAGGTAATCTCTAATCTTCTACCCAATCACCTCTTATTTTTATTTTAATGCATCTAAATAACATTTTCTAGTCAAAGAATCCAGGGACTTTTGAAGAAATGGTTGTTCTAACTTGGAATAGATGCCCCCTCAAACAGAAGGACTTTAATATCTTATTTTTTTGGATTAATGTCTTTTAATTTATACTTTTTTTTATTTAAACACCTTGATTACATACATGATTGTGTTTGGGTTTCAGTCATGTAAAGAACACCCCTCATCACCAGTGCAACATTCCCATCACCAATGTCCCAAGTTTCCCTCCTCCCCACCCGACCCCCGCCTGTACTCTAAACAGGCTCTCCATTTCCCTCATATATTCTCATTATTAGGACAGTTCAAAATGTAGTTATTTCTCTAACTAAACTCATCACTATTTGTGGTGAGCTTCCTGAGGTGAGCTGGAACTTCAAGCTCTTTTCTCTTTTGTGTCTGAAAATTATTATTGCAAGAATGTCTTTCATTTTTCTTAAAACCCATAGATGAGTGAGACCATTCTGCATTTTTCTCTCTCTCTCTGAATTATTTCACTCAGCATAATAGATTCCGTGTACATCCATGTATAGGAAAATTTCATAACTTCATCTCTCCTGACAGCTGCATAATATTCCATTGTGTATATGTACCACAGTTTCTTTAGCCATTTGTCTGTTGAAGGGCATCTGGGTTGTTTCCATAGTCTTACTATGGTAAATAGTGCTGCAATGAATATAGGTGTAAGGAAGGGGTTTTTGTATTGTATTTTTGTGTTCCTAGGGTATATTCCTAGGAGTGGTATAGCTGGATCGTATGGGAGCTCGATTTCCAGTTTTTGGAGGAATCTCCATATCGCTTTCCATAAAGGTTGAACTAGACGGCATTCCCACCAGCAGTGGATAAGAGTTCCTTTCTCTCCACATCCCCGCCAACACTGTTTATTCTCGTTCTTTGTGATGTGTGCCATTCTCTGGGGTGTGAGGTGGTATCTCATCGTTGTTTTGATTTGCATCTCCCTGATGATTAGTGATGTGGAGCATTTTTTCATGTGTCTTTTGGCCATTTGTATTTCTTCTTTGTCAAAGTGTCTGTTCATTTCTTCTCCCCATTTTTTGATGGGATTAGATGTTTTTTTCTGTAAAGTTCTGTCAGTGCCTTGTATATTTTGGAGATTAGCCCCTTATCTGATGGGTATTGGGTGAATGGTTTCTCCCACTCAGTGGGTGGCTCTTGTATCTTGGGCACTATTTCCTTTGAGGTGCAGAAGCTTCTCAGCTTAATATATTCCCATCTGTTAATCTTTGCTTTCACTTGCTTGGAGAGTGCAGTTTCCTCCTTGAAGATGCCTGTAGTCTCAATGTCCTGGAGTGTTTTGCCTATGTGTTGTTCAATATATCTTATGGTTTTGGGTCTGATATCGAGGTCTTTAATCCATTTGGATTTTACCTTCGTACATGATGTTAGCTGGGGTCTAAATTCAATTTTTTGCAAGTGGCTATCCAGTTCTGCCAACACCACTTGTTGAAGAGGCTTTCCCTGCTCCATTTAGGATTTCCTGCTCCTTTATCGAAAATTAGGTGGTTGTATGTCTGGGGAACATTTTCTGAATATTCAAGCCTATTCCACTGATCTGAGGACCTGTCCTTATTCCAATACCATGCTGTTTTGATAACTATTGCTTTGTAGTAAAGTTTAAAGTTGGGGAAAGTTATTCCTCTCAGATTCTTTTTCCTAATGATTGCTTTAGCTATTCTAGGGTGTTTATTGTTCCAAACGAATTTCAAAAGTGCCTGATCCACTTCTTTGAAGAATGTCATGGGTATCTTTAGAGGGATAGCATTAAATCTGTATAATGCCTTGGGGAGTATTGCCATTTTGATGATGTTAATCCTGCCAATCCATGAGCAGGGTATGCATTTCCATTTCCGCGTGTGTGCTCTTATTTCTTGGAGCAGAGTTTTATAGTTTTCTTTGTATAGGTCCTTCACATTTTTAGTCAAGTTGATTCCAAGATAGTTGAGTTTGTGTGGCACTATTGTGAATGGGGTTGTTTTCTTAATGTCCATTTCTTCCTTATTACTATTGGTGTATAGAAAGGCCATTGATTTTTGTGTGTTAATTTTGTAGCCTGCCACCTTGCTATATGAGTCTATTGTTTCTAGAAGCTTTTTGGTAGAGTCTTTAGGGTTTTCTAAGTAGAGTAAGTATCATGTCATCTGCAAACAATGAGAGCTTGACTTCTTCCTTTCCTATCTAGATTCCCTTGATATCTTTTTCTTGCCTAATCGCTATAGCAAGTACTTCCAGTGCTATGTTGAATAGGAGTGGTGAGAGATGACAGCCTTGTCTTGTGCCAGAATTTAGAGGAAAGGCTTTTAGTTTTTCTCCATTGAGGATAATGTTTGCCACTGGCTTATGGTAGATGGCCTTAACTATATTGAGAAAGGTTCCTTTCATTCCCATCTTGCTGAGAGTTTTGATCAAGAATGGGTGTTGGACCTTATAAAATGCTTTCTCTGCATCTATTGATATGATCATTTGGTTTTTATTTTTCTTGTTGTTTATGTTGTGTATTATATTGATAGATTTACGGATGTTAAAGCATCCTTGCATTCCTGGGATGAAACCTACTTGATCATAGTGGATGATATTCTTAATGAGGCATTGAATCCTATTTGCCAGGATTTTGTTGAGGATCTTTGCATCTGCATTTATCAGCGATATTGGTCTGTAATTTTCTTTTTTCGTAGCATCTCTGTCTGGTATAGGTATCAAGGTGATGTTGGTTTCATAAAAGGTATTTGAAGTGTTTCCATTTGTTCAATTTCATGAAAGAGTCTTGCCAGGATTGGTAGTAGTTCTTCTTGGAAAGTTTGAAAGAATTCATTAGTGAATCCATCTGGGCCTGGGCTTTTGTTTTTGGGCAGACATTTGATTACCGTTTTAAATTTCATCAATGGAGATGGGTGTTTTAGATATGCTACATCCTCTTCCTTCAACTGTGGAAGATTATAAGAGTCCAAGAATTTATCCATTTCTTCCAGGTTTCAAAGTAGTTTCTGATTACCCTTTGAATCTCTGTCATATCCATAGTGATCTCTCCTTTTTCATTCCTAATACGAGTTATCAAGTTTCTCTCTCTCTCTTTCTTTGTTAGGTTTGCCAGTGGTCTATCAATCTTGTTTATTTTTTCAAAGAACCAACTTCTGCTTTCGTTGATCTTTCGGATTGTTTTTTGAGTTTCCACTTCGTTGATTTCTGCTCTCAGCTTTATTTCCTTCTGTCTCCCTATTTTTGGGTCCTTTTGTTGAGCATTTTCTAATTCTATTAGCTGTGTCATTAAGCTACTCAGGTAAGCTCCTTCTTCCTTCCTGATGTGTGCTTGCAAAGCTATAAATTTTCCCCTCAATACTGCTTTTGCTGTGTCCCATAAGTTCTAATAGTTTGTGTCTTTGTTGTCATTTGTTTCCAGGAACCTTTTGATTTCCTCCTTGATTTCATCTCGGACCCATTGGTTATTCAGTATGAGGCTGTTTAACTTCCATGTGTTAAAGTTTTTCTTCTGAGTCCCTTTGGAATTCACAAATAATTTCAGAGCATTGTGGTCAGCAAAGGTAGTCTGCAAAATTTCTATTCTCTTGATATTATGAAGGTATATTTTATGTGCCAGCATGTAGTCTATCCTGGAGAATGTTCCATGTACATTGGAGAAGAATGTGTATCCAGGTTTCTGGGGATGGAGTGTCCTATATATATATCCACTAGGCCTCTTTCTTCCATTTCTCTCCTCAGGTCTAGTATATTCTTGTTGGGTTTCAGTCTGGTTGACCTATCTAGTGTTGACAAAGCTGTGTTGAGGTCCCCCACGATTATTGTGTTGTTATTGATATCAGATTTGTCAACAGTTGTATTAAATACTTTGCTGGCCCCTCATTCGGTGCATATATGTTTAGGAGAGTTATTTCTTCCTGCTCTACATACCGCTTGATTAGTATAAAATGTCCATCTTTGTCCCTTACCACCTTCCTGAGTATAAAGTTTGCATTATCTGATATTAGTATGGCCACTCCAGCTTTTTTATGGGTGTTGTTTGCTTAGATAATTTTTCTCCAGCCTTTTATTTTGAGTCTATTTTTCTTCTGGCTATTCAGGTGCGTTTCTTGTAGGCAGCAGAAGGTTGGATTGAGTTTTTTGATCCATTTAGCCACTCTGTGTCTCTTGACTGGTGCATTTAGTCCATTGACGTTGAGAGAAAGAATTGTCTTGGGATTTAATGCCATCTTTATATCGAAATTTGGTGTGTCTTTTGGTTAGTCTTGTCTTAAATTAGGTCTTTCAGTTTTTCTCTTAACACTGGTTTTGAGTCTGTAAAGTTTCTGAGCTGTTTTTTGTCTGTGAAACCATGTATTCTTCCGTCAAACCGGAAAGTGAGTTTTGCTGGGTACAGTATTCTAGGTGAAGCATTCATTTCATTCAGTCTTGTCACAATGTCCCACCACTGCTTTCTGGCGTTGAGTGTTTCTGGTGACAGGTCTGCTATAAATCTCAAGGATGCTCCCTTTAATGTAATTTCCCCTTTTGATCTTGCTGTTTTCAGAATTCTGTCTCTATCTGTAGGATTTGTCATTGTGACTAGGATGTGTCTTGGGGAGGTTTTTCTGGGGTCTCTTTTGGTTGGTACTCTTCGAGCATGCAGGATTTGATCACATATATTCTTTAGCTCTGGAAGTTTCTCTTTAATGATGTTCTTGACCGTTGATTCTTCCTGGAAATTTTCTTCCTGGGTCTCTGGGACTCCAATGATTCTTAAGTTGTTTCTGTTGAGCTTATCATAGACTTCTATTTTCATCTGTTCCCATTCTTTGACTAATTTTTCCATTGTCTGTTCATTTGCTTTAAGTTTTTTTTTTCCAATCTCTCCTGCTGTATGGAATTGCTATGTATCTCATCTTCCACAGCACCAAGTCTATTCTCAGCTTCTGATACCCTGTCCCAGAGCTTATCCGTTTTGTCATTCACTTCGTTTACTGACTTTTTCAGACCTGTTAGTTGACATGTTATTTCAGTTTGGAGTTTTGTGATTTCTGTCTTCATATTTTCTTGGTTCTTATTAGTGTTCTGTTCAACTCGATCCATGGTTTCTTTGAGTTCTTTGAGCATCTTCCATATTGCTAGTCTAAAGTCCTTATCTGAGAGGTTGATTAGTTGGTTGGTCATTATCTGGTCCTCAGAATTGTCATCTTCATTCTCTATGTCTGATGCTGGCCTGCGTTGTTTCCCCATTGTCACACTTGTATTGTGGGTTTTTCTACGTGTTGTGGTGGAATTCATTGGCTATATGATGCAGGCACCACTCTCCTCTGGCTCCGCCCTTTCTGGATGGGCCGACTTGCCTCTAAGGGAGGGGAGTCCTCTGTGGATGAAGCCTCACACAGGATCAAATCTTTGGCCCGAGCACGTAGCAGAGAAGACAGCCAGGAGAGAAATGCTTGCTTCTGTGATCCAGCAGGGTTCTTAGTGTGATTTTTTTCTTCTTGTCGCAATGGTGTTCTTTTTCGCTCGCTCGCTGGGTAGCTTCCGAATGCAGTTTTTGGGGGCTCGCTTCCCAGGGCTCTGAGGAGAGTTTCAGAAGTCAGAAAAGACAGAGAAGGACAGACAGGGCTCTCTTCAGGTCCTCAGTTTCCTCAGAAGAAGCACAGCCAGGCAGGGACTCCACAAGTGAGTCAGTCAGCACTTTACCTGGCAGTCCCCGAGGTCAGCCACCTCTTACTCACTCACCAGCTCGCTGGGTAGCTTCCGAATGCAGTTTTTTGGGGGTTCGCTTCCCAGGGTTCTGAGGAGAGCTCCAAGGATTCAGAAAAGACAGAGAAGCACAGGGCAGGGCTCCCTTCAGGTCCTCAGTTTCCTCAGAAGAAGCACAGACAGGCAGGGACTCCGCAAGTGAGTCAATCAGCACTTCACCTGGCAGTCCCTACGGTCAGCCATTTTTTACTCCGACTTTAATATCTTTTAATGCCAGAATGCAAAAGTTATCAAAGTACTATTGGATTTAGATCAAAATTTCTTATGAATCAACTTGAAGAGTGTTCCTTTGGCAAAAAGTAAACAAATTTAAGTTTTGGAAAAGTGTATAAAATCACAATGAATTAAAATACATCAGAAATATTAAAACATGAATTAATAAAGATAATTTTTTTTAAAAAGTGGTTAATCTTTGCAGTGGTCCTCAAACTATGGCCGGCGGGCCACATATTGTATTTGTATCTGTTTTGTTTCTTCATTGCAAAATAAGATATATGCTGTGTACATAAGAATTCGTTCATAAGTTTTGTTTTTACTATAGTCAGACCCTCCAATGATCTGAGGGACAGTGAACTGGCCCCCTGTTTAAAAAGTTTGAGGACCCCTGCTTTAAAGGATTCTAGAAAAAGCAATATCATTAACTCAAATAGGATTTGGATTAGCTCATTAAGACAAATTACTTATAAGTAGAAGGAAAAATTTAAGCATTTAATTTTCTTTTTTGAGCATGAGTTTTATCAAGTAAACTAAAGAGTTAATAAGAATTTTTTTTCCGCTATATTTGATGAATTACTCCAGTAATAAGGATGGTAGAATTGCAATCCCTCTAGGAAGTTTTTCTGTGAAATAAAGGTTAAACCTGAGTGAAGCCAAGGCTCTAGGTCAAACATAACTTAGTTAGAAAGTTCAGTAAATGAAACCAAGCCTAAAATAAAGTAATTTGCCAAGTACAGAGGGCAACAATATAGATAAACCAATTCAGTTTATTCAACAAGCATACTTTGGTAGGGAGGCTTGTTTCTGGGTCACACCTAAGTGAGCTAATCCTGGCTCTGCACTCATTCATTTCAGGTAGTGCTTGAGGGATCATCTGGGATGCCAGGGATCAAACCCAGGTCATCCGTATGCAAGAAAAATACCTTATCTGCTATCCTATCTATCAGGTTGCAAACATGTATAGCTTAAAGTCATATAAAGTGGACTCCAGATCAGCCAAAGGACAATCGTGTTCAAATCCGTATTCAAAGTAATTGATTTTTAATTTTATGTGAAAATCTAGGTAGTGTTCAATTGTTCTCAGTTTCCCTAGGAGTCAACACGAACAGCGATGTGAGGATAAAAATAATCACATAGAATTATGTGGGGAAAAAAGGGGGGCCAGAGAGATAGCATGGAGGCAGGGTGTTTGCCTTGCATGCAGAAGTATGGTGGTTTGAATGCCGGCATTCCATATGGTCCCCTGAGCCTGCCAGGAGTGATTTCTGAGCAGAGAACCAGGAGGAAACTCTGAGCACTTCTGGGTGTGACCCCCCCCCAAAAAAATTATATGAGTTTGGTGATGGCAGGTTAACAGTACTATTGTTTTAAAAAAAAACTTGGTGGCTGGAGTGATGGCACGGTGGGTAGAGTGTTTGCCTTGCAGCGACTGATTTGGATTTGATCCCCAACATCTCATATGGTCCCTCAATCTTGCCAGGAGTAATTTCTTTTGGGGGAGCATGCCTGGTGATGCTCAGGGGTTACTCCTGACTATGCGCTCAAAAATCACTCCTGGCTTGGGGGACCATATGAAACATCAGGGATTGAATTGCGATCTGTCCTTGGCTAGCGCAGGCAAGGCAAATGCCTTACCATTTCACGCCACTGCTCCGGCCCCCCAGTAGTAATTTCTGAGTGCAGATCCAGGAGTAATCCCTGACTGGTACATATACACAATGGAATATCATGCAGCTGTCAGGAGAGATGAAGTCATGAAATTTTCCTATACATGGATGTACATGGAATCTATTATGCTGAGTGAAATAAGTTAGAGGGAGAGACATAGATGCATAATAGTCTCACTCATCTATGGGTTTTAAGAAAAATAAAAGACATTCTTGCAATAATTTCAGAGACAACAGTGAGGAGGGCTGAAAGGTCCAGCTCACTATATGAAGCTCACCAAAAAGAGTGATGAATGCAGTTAGAGAAATAACTACATTGAGAACTATCATAACAATGTGAATGAATGAGGGAAGCAGAAAGCCTGTCGAGAGTACATGTGGGAGTGGGATGGGGAAGAGGGAGACTTGGGACATTGGTGATGGGAATGTTGCACTGGTGAAGGAGGGTGTTCTTTACATGACTGAAACCCAACTACAATATTGTTTGTAATCAAGGTGTCTAAATAAATATATTAATTAAAAACAAAACAAAAACAAAAAAGAGCTCCAGAACTTATATTTGTAAGTTTATGTTGAAATATTTTTGCTGTTGTATTAACGACTTTATTGGTGATACAACAAATTTTATGAATATAGCTGTTAATAAACTCTCCCCTTCTTTTTTCATTTCTTTTTTTAGATCTTCTAATTTCTTTACTTTTTTAATATCTTTATTATACAATTTGATTACAAACATGATTGTAGTTGGGTTTCAGTCATATAAAGAACACCCCCTTCATTTAGTGCGACATTACATTCCCATCATCAATGCCCCATATCTAGTTGTGAGCTGGTCCTTCCAGCCCTTCCAGTCCTTAACTCTATTGTCGGTGGGCCTTATAACAGCAATGTCTTTAATTTTTCTTAAAATCCATAGATGAGTGAGACTATTCTGTGTCTATCTCTCTCTCTGACTTATTTCACTTAACGGATAGATTCCATGTACATCCACATATAGAAAAATTTCATGACTTCATCGTTCCTGACAGCTGCATAATATTCATTGTGTATATGTACCACCATTTCTTTAGCCATTCATCTGTTGAAGGGCATCTAGGTTCTTTCCAGAGTCTGGCTATTATAAATATTGCTGCAATGAATATAGGTGTGAGGAAGGAATTTTTGAATAGTATTTTGTGTTCCTAGGGTATATCCCTAGGAGTGAAATAGCTGTGAAATCTTTATGAATGGAATGATACAAGGTCTGTTATTTTCAGAATAATTCTAAGTATGTATCTGTTTTGCAAAGAAGGGTAATTTGACAATGGTGGAGGCTAGAGATGATATGAGTGTCATGGTGAAGTAAGTATGATATTACTAGCTGGAATGTTGAGTATCTCTGGCATATTATTTGTTTGAGAAAGACCACCTCGCACACTGTTGGGACTCAATAGTTGTGTCTTTGAGGGGACTTGGGATATTAACACTTTAGAGTTCTGGAAGATAGTACAGGGTATGTTTTACCTTGAGGATCTTAGATGCTCTGTGTAAATAAATATGGGGTGAAAGTTTCGTTATTTCAGTGTTTTTAACTTGTTTTTCAGTAGTTAATAATGTCTCTTGGTGATTGTTCCATATCAATGCCCAAAGAGCTTCCTCATTCTCTTTCTTTCTCTCTTTTTTTGCAACTGTTCAATTTTTCCATTTATGGTCACACTACATTATATTTAACCCTTTATTTACTGAGTTCTGTTCCCATTTCTTTTCTTATTTTGAGTACAGTATTTGAAAAAAACCATCCTATAAGATGCAAAAGGTTTTTACTTGCTATGAAGTGTTCCATGTCTCCATAATTGGTCAACTGTCAGAAATAAACCAAGACACTCTCTTGAAGCTTAAATATTCTCTGTACATGAAACAAAGTTGCCCCACACAACTCTCTCACACAATTAAATTTGCTTATTTCTAAGTAAGCACCTACGAGGACACACCCCTCTAGTGTGAGTTTAGGTTGATTTGATTGGGGTATTCGTTGGGTGGGTGGGACAGGATGAATAATTGTCTGTTTGCTTGTTTGATTTCAGATTTTTGTTCCTAGTTGGGTCAGAGTCTAAACTTTCAACAGGGATTTCTGAAGCCCCGACAGTGATTCACAATCCCGACAGGATTTCAATAAACACTGTCAAAGCTCTCAGCAAGTACAAGGGAGTCAAAGAAAGTACCTGTATATGGGGCTGCTTGGAAATGGTGCGAACTGCTAGATTTGGGGGGGAAAATCAGGAGCAGAAAAGGCCCAGGGTATTTTTAAACCTCTTACAAACAGGAGCAAGCCCAAATATAACACCAGTTGGCTAGTTGTTTGATGTGGCTTTCTCTTTCACCCACCTTTCCTTCAAAGAGATGTTTTTTTATTTCCCCCTCTCTATAAGGGCTCAGGTAGCAATGCCTGAGCTCCAACAGAGCATGTTAACACTTGTGTGTGCTGCACCTAAGTAGCAAAGGAATCTGAAGGTTTTTTTTTTTAATAAATTAAAAATCATTTTATTTCCTTCCCTGGTGAAACATTACGAGATGCGGTAAAATAAAAATGTGGGGCCGGCGCGGTGGCGCTAGAGGTAAGGTGTCTGCCTTGCAAGCGCTAGCCAAGGAAGGACCGTGGTTTGATCCACCGTCATCCCATATGGTTCCCCCAAGCCAGGGGCGATTTCATATTTTTTTTTACCATTTATTCTTTTTTAAATTAATTTATCTTTATTTAAACACCATGATTACAAATATGATTGTAGTTGTATGATTACAGTCATGTAAAGAACACCCCCCTTCACAGGTGCAGAATTCCCACCACCAATTTCCCAGATATCCCTCCTCCCCACCCTATCCACACCTTTACTCGAGACAGGCTTCCTATTTCCCTCATTCATTCACATTGTTATGATAGTTTTTAGTGTATTTGTTGCTCTAACTGCACTCATCACTCTATGTGGTGAGCTTCATGTCATGAGCTGCACTTACATGGATAAATTGGGGGAAATAATGGTTGGGACTGAGGCAATAAACGATTAGTAATGAGCTTTGTAGGGCAGTATCAAGGTCACAATACAAGATGGATATTATGCATAATAAACTATATGCATATAATACTATCAATATATATTGTACGCGTGGGGGCATTAGCCCCCAAATGGTTTTGGAAATGGAGACGAAGGAAAAAAATTTCCAGTGACTGTCCCAACATAAACCATTGCTGCAACAGCCTGCTCTCCTCCCTAAGTGCATTCCTATTAGTGTAGGGAGAGGTATTAGGAAAGCCTGATGACCCCTATAGAGTCCACCTGGACCGGCGCCCAGGGAAGGCCTGGAGTTCAGGGTAGAAAGAGGGGGATGGCTGGGGGCCTGCCAAGCCTCTCAGCACTCCCCAGGCGAGGGAGAAGGCCTCTGGCATGGGGCCTCCCCAAACCCCATACCTGGCAAGAGCTGGTCTCCAGAATCAGAGAGGAAACCGGAAGCCAGATATCTGCCAGCCCTCCTCCCCATGCACCTCCCCACTGAAGTACGGAGGGAGTGGGAAAGCCTAAGGACCACTAAGAGTCCACCTGAACCTACTTCGCCATCTGGGCCGGAATCCAGGGAAGGCCTGGAGTCCAGGGGAGAAAGAGGGGGATGGCTGGGGCCTGTCAAGTCTCCCAGCACTCCAGGGGCGATTCCTGAGCGCTTAGCCCCTGAGCATCAAACGGGTGTGGCCCCCAAAAAACAAACAAAAAAAAAAGTAAAATGAAAATGCGAACTTGCTTGGGGGCAGAGAAACAATATGCAATTAACCCACAATGCTTTTTAAATGTTTCAATTTCATTGTCTGCCTCCTCCATCTTTTCTTCCCACACTTTTCTTTTAATTTTTATTTAAGCACCACGATTACAAACATGTTTGTATTTCGGTTTTAGTTATAAAAAAAGAACACTCCTTTTACATTCCCACCACCAATGCCCTTCATCTCCTTCCTCTCCCATCCTTGCCTGTATTCAAAACAGACATTCTATTTCTCTCGCTTACTACCATTGTCATGATAGTTATTAGTGTAGTTATTTCTCTAATTGCGCTCACCACTCTTTGTGGTTATCTTCATATCAAGGGCTGCTCCTTTCAGCCCTCATCTCTATTGTCTCTGTATATTATTGCAATAATGTCTTTTATTTTTCTTAAAAACCTACAGATGAATGAGACTATTCTTTGTCTATTTCTCTCCCTCTGACTTACTTCATTCAGCATAATAGTTTTCATGTCCTTCCATGTATAGGATAATTTCTTGGCTTCATCTCTCTGAAGGCTGCATAATATTCCATTGTGTATATGTACCAGTTTCTTTAGCCACTCATCTGTTGAAGGGCATCTTGGTTGTTTCCAAAGTCTGGCTATTGTAAATAGCACTGCAATGAATATAGTGCACAGAAGGCATTTGTGTATTGAGTTTTTGTGTCCCTAGGCGCAGTGGTTGGCAACATGTGGCTTGCAAGCCACATGTGGCTCTATACACTTTTAATTTGGCTCTTCTGTGTAGTGGGTAGCCGCTCCAGGAGTCAGGACTCTGCTCCTAGCCTCTGTCAGTGCGCGCCCTGTGTGGCTCTCAAAATAAATTTCAATTATGGTTTTGGTGAGATTTGGCTCAGTTAAAAAAAAGGTTGTTGACCACTGCCTAGGGTATATCCCTAGGAGTGGTATAGCTGGATCATATGGGAGCTCAATTTCCAGTCTTTTGAGGAATCTCCATATTGTTTTCCACAAAGGCTGGACTAGAAGGCATTCCATCAGCAGTGAACAGAGTTCCTTTCTCTTCACATCCCTGCCAGCACCGATTGTTCTTGTTCTTTGTGATGTGTGCCAGTCTCTGTGGCGAAAGATGGTACCTCATTGTTTTAATTTGCAGCTCCCGCATGATTAGTGATGTGGAGCATTTTTTCATGTGCCTTTTGGCCATTTGTATTTATTCTTTGAGGAAGTGTCTGTTCATTTCTCCCCATTTTTTGACGGGGTTAGATGCTTTTTCTTGTTAAGTTCTGTCAGTACCTTGTATATCTTAGATATTAGCTCCTTATCTGATGGGTATTGGGTGAATAGTATCTCCCATTCTGTGGGTGGCCTTTGTATCCTTGTCACTATTTCTTTTGACTCTGAAGATAAAAAAAACACTGGGGCTGGAGCGATAGTACAGCGGGTAGAGTGTTTGCCTTGAACATAGCAGACCCAGATTTGATCCTCGGCATCCCTTATGTTCCCCCTGAGCACCCCAGAAGCAATTCAGGAGCTCAGAGCCAGGAGTTACTCCTGAGTATCTCTGGGTATGGCCCCCAAACCAAAAACCAACCAAAAATAACAAACATAAATAATAAACAAAATTAACAAAGCCTTTCCCCTCCGGGTAACAGATGATCTTCCCTCACTGAGCCTCTGTGTTTCAGCACTAGGTGGACTGCAGTGAAGCGTAATAGGGCTGGAAAGAGAAGAGAAAACAGAACTTGGGAGTGGGGTTGGGGGCTAGGAATTCACTTGCCAGTTTCCTTTAATCCACTTTTAGTGTCTTATTTCCTTCTCTATCCAGACCTGGTCCAGTGAGGTGAGGGGAATATGCAACTCCATTTTCTCTAACGTATTTTCTCAGGCACTTTCTTTTTGTTTGTTTATTTGTTTGTATGGAGCCACACCTGGTGATGTTCAGGGCTTACTCCTGGCTCTGCACTCATGGATCACTCCTGGCAGAGTCAGGGGATCATATGGGGTGCCAGAGATCAAATTTAGTCTACCATGTGCAAAGCAAGCGCCCTACTCTCTGTACCTTCCTTCTGCTTTTTCCTTCTCTTGCATAAAAATTTTAGCCCTACCTTCTACTTTTTTCTTCTCTTCCCTTGTATGAAAAATAATATAGCTTAAAATTGATAAAATGCATTTCTGATCAGTAATACTCTTTATTTTTAGTTTTTTTTTTTAGGCCACACCTGGGAGCATTCAGGGGTTACTCCTGGCTCTGCGCTCAGAAATTGCTCCTGGCAAGTTTGGAGGACCATAAGGGATTGGACCTGGGACCATCTAGGGTCAGACGCGTGCCAGGCAAAAGCCCTACTACTGTGCGATAGCTCCAGTTCCTTGATTGTTTGTTTGTTTGTCTGAGTGATACTATTGATAACTAATAAGGTTTAATTATAATAAGGTTTAACTAATAAGGTGTCCTTCCCAGGGTAACTTAGGACAAATGACTTAATAGGTTTTTTTCAGACATCAGTCATTCAGATAAAGTGGGTAGAAGGTATGCTCTGGATTCTAAGTGCACTGGTAACTACATACATGGAGAAAACAGAAAAAGGGCAAGAAAGATAATATAGTGGGTAAGGCTCTGACTTTACATACAGCTGATTCATATTTCAACTACATATAGCCCCAGGTCTCCACCAGGAGTGACCTTAGAGCCTAGAGTAAAGATTTAGCCCTTGCGGGCTGGAGAGAGAGCACAACTGAAGGGCATTTGCCTTGCATGCAGCTGACCCCAGAGGCACCTGGTTCAATTCTGGCATCACATATTATCCCCCAGCCTGCCAGGGCGATTTCTGAGTGCAGAGCCAGGAGGGACCACTGAGTGCCACTGGTGTGACCCAGAAACCAATAAATAAATAAAGTTTAAAAAAATAAAAGAGTTAGCCCCGAGAACAGCCAGGATTGACTCCCAGACAAATGAAAACATAACATGTCTCTCTTTAAATACACTGGAAACAGGCATATAACACTGGCTGTAAAGGTGGCCTGTGAACTTTGACTCCTCGGAAGAAAAGCAAAAGAGCTTTTATTTGAGTGAGACTCGCACCCCGCCACCCCAGCCCGCCAAGATCAAAGTGAAGGTAGCCTAGTCCATCAGCTACTGCCTGCTATGGTGCGCTAGCTTCTACCCTTAGGGTTTGATCACTGAGTTGGCGTCAGAAGCTTGGTGACACTTCTCCACATCAAGATACTTACTCATTCTGTTCACTAACTTTATCACTGCAAAATTTTCTTTGGTCGAAAGCCTTGGGCAATGTATCTGGATCAGACTCTTTACCCTGTGAAAATCTACATATTCTGGCACTCCCAGTTTGGGACAGGGAAGATGCAAAATGCATCTCAGTCAATTTTGCCTTTCTTTTTTATAGAATATGTCATTAAACCCCTGAAACTAAGTGACCTGAGTGGTTAAAATGAGAAAGCAAGCTGAAAATATATACAGAGAAAGACTTGGATAAGAACCAGCAGATTAAAAGTAAAATGCTTTAGACACTCATGCATCTTTCTTTCCTCTTGTCAGGGAACCTCATTTTTGCAGCTTGGCTTTCTGTAGCTGTCAAAACCCCAAACTTAAAGCCATTGGCTCAGCGATTAGACTCTTGGGTTTTGGGGTCAGGAAGTTAGGCTGGGGAGGGGCCGGTGGAGTTTTTCTGTGGCTGTCTGAGCACTGCAGAAAAATGTTTGATCTTTGCAAATCAAAAATGATAACCAGCTCCACTCTGATAGGCCATGATGGGTGGGGGAAGAGACACTTTTTACCTGTCTCTTTTAAAGAAACTCAGTCAGGGTATGTGACATTCGAAAGACTAGTCAGATTGGAACCAAGCAAGAAAGGTCAGATAAATGTCTCAGGCAAAGAAGGGTGAGGATGAAAGAAGTCCACGCTTTATAATATTCATATGGCAGACAGCTCCCCAAGCTCTGGCAGAGTCTGTAAGTTTGTTCTAATGGCTTGGCTTTAAACTATTGATGTTCCTCTAAACTCTCACTGTGAAGAGCAAGAAGGTATAAGAGCTGCCAGAGTAATTTGTGAACATATGCTGGACTGAAGCTGCTGAATGGCAAGGCAAGTTAGTTGAACAAAAAGCCATTCTAATAGAGAACGATTTAGTAAGGAAAATTCTATTTTCAGAGAATCAGCTGATTATTTTCTTCTCCTTCCCCTTTTCCCTACTTCCTCCTCCATTTTTGTTTGGTTTGGTTTGGTTTTGGGGCCACACTTGTTTTGTGTTCATGCATCTCTCCTGGTTGTCTTCAGGACTTTCAGCAGTGCTGGGGATTGAACTGAGATTGATCCTGTGCAAGGTATATACTTTATCCTGTTGTATTCTCTCTCCAGTACAATACTTAGCTTCTGAAATTATGGGTCATGATTCCATATGAGATCATATAACTTCTTAAACATTTATTTTAAAGTACATTTATGACTTATTATTAGTAAACTTTTGAATTCCCATTTTTAATAGGGGGTTGTGTAAATATTTCTTAGTAAAAAGGGGCCATGAAAAGACAAAGATTAAGCAGCCATGATCTAAGAAGTAGAAAAAATTAACTCCCTTCAAAAGAAGATGTTTTTAGAGTAAACATTTCACTTTTTCTAGGTGGCAGATGGGCATGACACATCCTTCATAACATAAGGAGTTCAGAATTAAAATATAAAAGGGGGGCTGAAGCAATAGAACAGAGGTAGGGCATTTGCCTTGCATGCAGCTGACCCAGGATGGACCTTGGTTCAATCCCTGGCGTCCCATATGGTCCCCTGAGCCAGGAGCAATGTCTGTGCACATAGCCAGAAGTAACCCTTGAGCATCACAAGGTAGGGCCCAAAAAGAAAAAAAAAAAAACACAACCTCCCCCAAGCTCAACTTGATACAGTATTTTCCTCATATTTGTGGGGCCCTGAACTTGATCCCTGAAATGCTTAGTTGCTCCCCAGCATTGTTTAGTGTAGACAATCCCCCAGAACAACTATGACAACACACCAGCGTTCTAAGGCAATCTTATCTGTGAATTGTGGGTTTTTTGGATTGTTGCAGTTTGTAGAGAGGAAGATCATAAAATAACATTTTGAGGGTAGTTAAATTTCTGCTACAAAAGCCCCAATATGTTGGGGTGATTTTTAGTGTATTTAGGTGTGTCAGGGTGAGTTCCTAAATGCGAACAAGGAGGCCTGGGCTCTCTTTCTAGTGATTTTCAGTGGTTCACTGAGAGGGCCTTAGAATAGCTGCGTGGGTCTTGAATCTTAGGATAGTGAGATCCTCTGAATCACTACAGTGAATATCAGTTATAGCCAAACCATGGTAGAGTATGTTCGAGGTGTGTGCCTTGAGTCCCTCCCTGCCTATCTCCTGCCCCAGGTTGGTTATTTGTTTTCTTTTTTGATATTTTTTTGGAGTGAAAGCAATCAAATATCAGCTACATCACCAATAATAAGCTTATCCTCTTGGGCAACCTATCTGACTTACCTGTAAAATTTCTTCAGCTGCAAAATGTGTTCAAAATATAAAACCAGAATATTGTAAGTCTCTAAGAAAGAACCCCTGTAAGTTACACACAGCACAGCAGTACACACAGTGTACACACAGCAGTGTAAGTTCTTGCACACTGACTGCATGCACTACAGTAGCAAACATTCTTTCTCCCTTCCCTTAGCAAGAAACCAGAAAGATCTGTCCTAGGGCATTATAAGAGAAAATACATGCAAAGAGATTGCCTGTGTTTAAGAAGCAAGTTTACCCCAGGAATTAAACAGTTTAAAAATAACCACACAAATATATTTCCAAAGGCACTGAGTGTGAAGATAGTAATAAGGGGAAAGATATGATTTAAAATGGAAAATATTGCCTTGTTTATTTTTGAATCACAGAATCTTTTTTTTCTCCTTTCTTCTCATAGCAGGAAGTCTTAACCTCACTTTACAGAACAGAAAATTAAGTAGTTGAGGTTAGATATATTGCCTGAGATCAGTACATACACGTTAATGGCACTGAGAACTAGATTCTTAATTTTTCTAATTTTATTTTAATCCTGTTGACAATTTGCATATTGGTAGCATGGGAGGAAATGTCAGGTGAAACTAGAAGTAAAGATTATATTTCTTGTGTTTAGGAGACAGGCATGTCCCAAAGCAAACTATTAGATCTTTATTCCTCCTTAATGCTAAGTCCTCTCCAGCCTTCCCTAGATTCTCACCTGTCTTCTTGCCTGCTTGCCTCCCTCCCTCCATCCTTCTTGCCTCACACCCTACAGTGCCCAATAGCTATTTTTGGTTCTGTGCTCAGGAGTGACCCCTGGTGGTGCTTGGGGGACCATCTATGGATGGTGCATCTATGGATGGAGCATTGGAACAGGGTTTCGAGGAATACAAAACAAGCTCCTTAATCCTTGTACTCTGGCCATAATACTCTCTCTCTCTCTCTCTCTCTCTCTCTCTCTCTCTCTCTCTCTCTCTCTCTCTCTCTCTCTCTCTCTCTCTCTCTCTCTCTCAACACATCTTTTATCTGAACTTACCTTCTCTATACATGCCATGCTTCATGCTTCTAATAAAAATTCTATAAAATGCTCACTTATCTCAGCTCCTACTAGTTTCCCTTTGAGTCTCTACTGCATAACTATTGAACAAGCCATCTCTTTTCTTATTACATAGCCCTGCCATTGGAGCACTTTTAACATGTCATATTTGCTAGTTTTTTTTAAAAATGCATACATATAACTGCCCTAAATATTATATAGAAAGAAAATAATTTTTAAAATGGAGGTCAAATAAAATAAACACCTTTGCTATGGTTTGGGGGTCACACCTAGCTGTGCTCTAGGCTTACTTCTTCTGGCACTGGGCTTAAGAATCGCTCCTAGTGGAGCGTTTACTTATAAAAAGAATAATATTTAAAAATCATGCTCAGTATTATCTTCATGTTATTAGCCTATATCTTAAGGAAAATTATTCCTTTAGGATAGGTACATTGTTAACAATAGTAGATACAAACCTATATTTCAGGGGTTTTTTTGGTGACAATTTCAGAAATTTGTGAACTCTATGCCAGATCTAAGTTATGCAATCCTTGTCTTTATATTCTACTGAAGCCGATAAAAATCTTGTACAGAAAAGTATACAGGACAGCCCTGCTGTGTTCTTGAGCTAATTGCTATTAAACAAATTATTTTCAATCATGGATAATTTAAACAAAAAATTCATTAAACTTGTTCATTTGAAGGAACTTTTTATCTAGTCTTTACTACTTGATAAATCCATTTGAGTAGAGACAAATTCATCTATTATCATTACCACAAAATAGAACAACCCTCTTTTTTTGTGGGGGAGGAGATTGAGGGGCTGGATCAAACCGACTGACCTCAGGGCTTACTCCTGACTCTTTGCTCAGGGATCATTTCTTTTGAGGCTCTGGTAACCATATTAGATGCTGGAGATGAACCCCTGGTCAGCACATGAAAGAAAAGTGTCCTACCTACTGTATCATCTCTTTTGTTCCTTCAAATCATTCTTGTGAAAACTCTGCTCTTTCATCAGGACACAGGACTGTCTGATATAAAATTTGAATGGATATCCCAGGTCAAATCAACTGATAATTCGCTGACTTTAATTGCTTTTCAGTATCTTTTCATGTTGTTTATAGTCTTTTGGAAGTCAAGATGACCATGTGATTTGCCTTTGCTGAAATACTGGTGATCAGCTCTTTCCGCCTGGATTTATGCCTCTTTCTGATGAAATGTGAGTCAAGGAGAGTCCAAGGTCCAGAGCTTGTGATAGTAGTCAGCATTTTTAGAGAGATCTAGGTGAACAAATCAGGCAAAATTGATTCAGGTCCTTACACTGATATCTATTGTTGCTTCTCTTCAAAGTTTTCTATTTACAGCTCTTCAAGGAAAGGTGCTTCCCCCTAAAATTCCCTGAAGAATTCTCACTCTACTGTGCTGAATTAGGATATTCTATTCCTGACTGCTACTCTTCCCATTTCCCTTCTCTCCCTTTACTCCCAGCTCCACTGCAAAATAGTAATCTCTCACTTGACAATGTTTACAAAAAGTAAAGTAAACAAACAAAAATACAAGAAAAAAGAAAACCCAACCTGAAAAATTACATATTTTTAACTCTCTCTCCCCCAAGGAGTAATTCAGAAATAGCATTTGCATGCAGTCTTACACTATTTGTAAATAATAGTTTGTGCCCTTACTCCAGTATAGAGCCACTCTGAGTCCCTTTACCTCAGTGGAGTGCTGAGGACACTCATCTGAGCCCCAGGATGTGACAGTAAAGCCCAAATTGATGGCTGATAAACCCCTCACTTTAATTACCTGGGTCCTAATCTAAGTCCTTCCTATTTATTCACTATGATGGATGAATCACTTCACTCATCTGTAGCTCCACTGTAGGTAACAATCATACCCATTCCAAATTGGTTGTCAGGATGGTTTAGAACCCGTACAATAAATATGCAACAAAGAGGTATAAGATAGACACCTGTATCTGAGTATACATTTGTCCCAATCCACAAAGTACAACATGAAAAGTGAATTATAATCAAAATTGTGATCTTTTATTGATAATGATGTTCCTCTGCAGATTTACCAGATATGATAAAATTTTCTATGCAGGTTGGGATTGCTGGTAATGGAGGGACAATGCATGTGGGTGATGGGTGAGGGTGGGATGTGGGAAATATATGTATCTTCCCTAAATTATTCTGTGACCCTGAAACTGCTCTAAAAATAAATAAAACATATATACATATATAATGCAAGACAACTGCAGAATGTCATAACAAATTTCTGCAAATATTCTTTATTATTCTGTTTTTATGATCCTGGGCAATAAGATGTACCAATTTTATATGTAGTAAGAGATGATATACATAGGGAAATTGTTCATTTTTAAGACAGAGTCACTGAATTCACATACATATAGCAGTGGGTCAGACTGGCATTTTGGAGCGCTTTAAGATAGGGGTAGAGATGAGGATATGAATTTCCTAAATCTTTGGTTATTTAGCTTTCATTTACAAGTCCATTCTTTTGTTGTTATTCTTCCTAATAAAGCCTATTACCACAATTCTGGTGTTTGGCCACTAGCCAACCAGGCAATGATGAGGGGTTGGGAGAAAGTCAATATCAAAAGTCAAGGATCAGGGGCTGGGCGGTGGCGCAAGAGGTAAGGTGCCTGCCTTGCCTGCGCTAGCCTTGGACGGACCACAGTTCGATCCCCCGGCGTCCCATATGGTCCCCCAAGCCAGGAGCAACTTCTGAGCGCATAGCCAGGAGTAACCCCTGAGCGTTACCAGGTGTGGCCCAAAAACCAAAAAAAAAAAGTCAAGGATCAAACGCAGGGCTGTGTGTGTGTTAGGTATGTGTTCTACCACTTGAGTTATCCTCCCAATCCTTTAGTTCATTTTATCTATTTATTTTTTAATTTCATTTTATTTTTGGTGTTTGGGTCACACCGGCTGATGCCCAAGGGTTACTCCTGGCTCTGAGCTCAGAAATTGCTTCTGGCTTGGGGGACCATATGAGATGCCAGGATTGAAGCCAGGTCCTTCCCTGGGTCAGCAATGTGCAAAGCAAATGGCCTACCGCTGTGCTATCACTCTGGCCCCTGTTAGTCCATTTTTAAATTATTTCTATGTGATCATTTATATAGCATATTGACAGGTCAGCCTGAGGAAATGACACTGCATATCATCATATATCCATGTGATTCTGTATTCATTACTCCAGTAGCACTTATTAAATAATTAGATTGTCCTTAACATTATTTAAGGTGTTAGAGAGAAGAAGAATATTTCTACAAATTATCTCCCAATCTCAAGGAGCCTCAATTTATGATTTACAGTGTTTAGTAGTTAGTACATGCACCATTATCATTTACTTTCAACGGTTCAATTCCTCCTAAGAAGTAAAACTTTCAGGCAAAATGTGCCAGTTGAGATCTGAGTTATTGTAGAGTATAAAATCTCTTGTAAATGGTCCCTGTTCTAGATATAGTCTTATCTAGTCCTGTCCTTTCACAGAGCCTGTGCCAACCTAGTGGATAATCTGTTCACACACACACTCCAAACTCCACTGTATGCCTGACTGCATCTCACTCCATTTCAATCAACATGCACATGAGCCTAAGACAAGCAGAATGACATAACAACTGCTTCCTAGGTTAAAACTCTGAAGGTGTAGATCCAAAAAGAGATACTAAAGGTTGGAGCACAGGCTCTACATGTGAGAGTGCTGGGTTCCATGCCTAGCATGATCCCCTTATGATCCCTAGAATACTGTAGGGAGTGACCCTCAAGCAATGAACTGGGAATAGCTCCCAAATACCGCTGAGTATGGCCCCTAAAAAAAACCAGAAAATTACATAGAGTTGTGTGGAGAAGTTTCTCTGATTAGTACTTATTACTAGGAAGTAATTCATACCCTAGAGTCCTGGTTTTTAAACATAAGCACTTCTGTTTCCAAAGTATTTATTTCATTTTGAAACAACATGTGCTAGAATTAGTGTAATTATCATGTTTATTTTTTCATACTGAAATTGAGGCCTAGATGAAGGAAATGATTGTCCACCATCTGAGCCTCCTTAATTGTAAGTACTAAATATCCTCAAGTCACCCACAGACACGGTAGGTTGTGGAATAGGCATCATTATTTTCAAGTCCCATCATGGGGTTTATTTACACTCTCAAAACTTTTGATCAATTGAAATTTTTAGAGGAATATCTACTTATACTCTCTATGACACAAATGGCTACACATTAGTGTTTCTTTTTTTTTTTTTTTTTTTTTGGCCACACCCAGTGGTGCTCAGGGGTTACTCCTGGCTGTCTGCTCAGAAATAGCTCCTGGCAGGCACGAGGACCATATGGGACACCAGATTCGAACCAATCACCTTTGGTCCTAGATTGGCTGCTTGCAAGGCAAATGCTGCTGTGCTAACTCTTCAGGCCCACATTAGTGTTTCTAAGGCACTTTTCTAAACACTAAAGACTTAAGAAATTTTTATATAATTGATCTGGATAGAGATAGCTATTTTCTTCTTCAAATCCTCAAAGGATTGTCTGTGTGTGTGTGTGTGTGTGTGTGTGTGTGTGTGTGTGTGTGTGTGTGTGTGTGTGTGTGTGTGAGAGAGAGAGAGAGAGAGAGAGAGAGAGAGAGAGAGCGCAATATGAGGTCCTAAGGTAGAAATATGAAATTCAGAATTACTTACTATTTTTGTAGATAATATCTTAATAGAGATAATGCAAGAGTTTCTTGCTAAAAACTTGGACATCTCTAGATCCTTCCTTTCTTGTACTTTCAAAATGCCCAGCATAAGACTGTGCTGAAAGAGACAGTCACTTAAATGATAGTAATATTTATCCCTTCCCATACTGTGACCCCTTTGTCTTTTCTACTAGTATTTGAAACAACTGCTTAATCTCAATCAGCTTGCCTGCAGGTAGTCAATTTAGGCCCAATAATTTGAACCAAAGAACTTTGGAAAGCCTTTAATCTATCTTTAGAAGTATTGACTAATTTTTTTGCTTTCAAGAATCCCACCATTGAGGCAAGGCCTGCATATACATCAAGGCAGTTCTTTTGCTTTTACTTTACTTTTGCCTTTACTCTTTTTTTTTTAAGTGATGGAAGGAAGGACAGCAGAGTTCTGGTTAAATGCTCATAGCCTGAATTTGTATGCACACACATGAACACCTCAAATGTTCGTGAATTCCCATCAAGAACAGAACTATTTAAAAAATTTAATGTGCTCTCCATTGACATCTCCAGCTGAAGAGCAATTTTATTGCATAATTAGAATGTATTGCATAATTTGGAAAAGCTTTTGTTCTCATTGTGATTATCCTCCACGAGCTCCCTTTTCACCTTCCCCTTCCCACATTGACTGACTCAAGAATCTCCAACCCTTTAAAGGCTTTTTTTTTCTTCACAGAACAAAAATGATACTTTAAGATGATGTGCCTAAGAAGTGATGGGTGGAGAAATTTGGTATATGACTCACTTCTTAATTGTGGTGAAGGCAATTTTTTTTTCACTGTTCTCAAGAACTTTTTCCTTACTATTTCAGTGGGGTGAAGGGAAAAGGCTCAAGGAAGAGAAATACCCCAAAGGCATGCTCACTAATTTGCTGACTTCCTGGCATGAGGCATAGAGTACCTGGAATTCCCAGTTTGCTCATCTTTAAAATGAGGAGATGAGGTCAGATGAACCTGTTAAGTTGAATTCTTAAATAATAGAATCTCCCACCTCAATAGAATATGGGAGAGAGCTAAGAAAACAAACTTACATTTTAGGCAAATAAGAAATTCAGTGACTTTGAATTTAGTCTTAAATAGGTTATAGAAATATAGGCTATAATATTTCCAAGTCTCATAGAAATGGCGGTACTTTTTCCCTTTAAATGTAAGTGCCAGGGCCAGAGTGGTAGCACAGTGGTAGGGCACTTGCCTCGCACACAGCTGACCCAGGAGGGACCCGGGTTTGATCCCCAGCATCCCATATGGTCCCCTGAGCCAGGAGAGATTTCTGGAGAGCAGAGTCAGGAGTAACCCCTGAGCACCACCGGTGTAATTCAAAAAACAAAACAAAACAAAACAAAACAAAACAAAACAAAACAAAAAGAGTGCTGATTAAACTTGATTATTTAATTGATTAATTAATTTTGCTAATTAATTGATGACAAGCAAGAACCTTTAAAAGGGGAATTAGAAACCAGAGAGACAGCTCAGGGGTCTTGGTGTATGCATTAAAGGCACAAGGACCAAGTCTGGTCCCTGGCACCTCAGGGTTTGTAAGTGTCGTCAGGGTGACCCTATTGGCCCTAGTCACTCTGGACACTGGCACTGTGTCTCTGGGCCCAAGCACTGAACCAAGCACTGGTTTCACTAACCAAGTATCACTTGGAGTGACCCATGTGCCTTGGGGAGCTCTTGGGAGACCCATAAATAAAAGGGAAATTAGAGTGAAGGCTTCAATATATACCATTGTTTATAAGACACTCCATTGGTCCTTGGAGCATGGACAATATACCGTATTTTCTGGCGTATAAGACGACTTTTGAAACAAACAAAAAAATGTCAACCGAAAATCGGGGGTCGTCTTATATCCGAGTATATCCTGAAAAATGTTTCAATATGCCGCTAAACGAAAATTGTCTGAATATTGCCACAAAAGGAACTTTCCAACTCGATCCTGCACCAATCACTGCCAGGCTGCTCAGACCGCCTCTCTGACTCAGCCAATCCAAGCAGGCTATTGATGCATGCAAATTAGACACTGTTCTGCGCCAATCACTGCCAGGCTGCTCAGACCGCTTCTCTGACTCAGCCAATCCAAGCAGGCTTTTGATGCATGCAAATTAGACAATGTTCTGGACCCGAATCTACACTGTCAAAAGCATGCTCAGATTGGCCAGAGTCAGAGAGGAAGTCTATGACAGTATAACCTTTGAACCTTTGCTAGTTGTGATTGGCTCACTGTGGTACATACAGTTACAGCACAGGAACATTCTGTCTGATACAGCAAACATAGGCCTAAACCTATGTTTTAACTGCAAAATTAGGGGGTCGTCTTATATGCCCAGTCGTTTTATAAGCTGGAAAATACAGTAGTATAAAGATGGTTTCTCAGCTTATACTAAGAACTGGATATGAAGGACTTGTTCTTTTATTTCCTCACTCCTACCCATTAGACCAAGGAAAAGGCTGCAACACATTTGGAAAAGCAGAGGATGCTACTGTCGTGAGACATGTGAAAGCACTGTAGAGACATGCTAAGCTACTACTGAGCACTGTGAATTTCAAGAAGATAAGCAACAATTTTCACTTGGTTTCTTCCTTTATTGAGTCTCCTTAACAGCTGATTTATTGTTCTGCTGTCTTGGTAATTACTTGTACAGTGAAATGTGCCAATGCTTTTGCTCCTTGCCACCTTCCTTTCAGATACTCTTCATGATCTTGTCCCAAATGAGAGGTGAGGATTAGCTCATTTTCACTTTCTCCCCACTCCCCAGGCCTTTTCCAATTTTTGATGCTAATATTGATCTTTATTTTCTTTTCATTATTGTTGTAACTTTAAGCAGTACAATTTTCTTTTTATTTCTTGTTCTATGAAATTATAGTTTTCTTAACTTTGTTTGCCCCATTACATTCCCTAGCTAGTTTCTAGACAGGTTTTACTTGCTATTCATCTCCATTTCTTCCAACACACTATTTAGAAATGCACTCATCCCTAAAGATCTTAGTGAAAATATAGAAAATGACCACTCTGAAATTATTACTCCATATATTCACTGCTTTACTGTAATGGCATTTATGTATTTTTTTAGGTCTTTTACAATGTAATTTGGGTAGCTTGATCTTCTTAAGCAGACATGGTTGACTCATTTGTTTTGACGTCACATCTGGAAGTGTGTAGGGCTAACTCCTGGCTCTGTCTTGGGGGTTAAAATGTATCCTATACAGTGTTGGGATAGAATTATGTTTGGTTGGCTGTATACAAAGCAAATGCCCATCTCTTAGGTCCCAAGACTGTTATTTATTTTTATCTTCCCATTGAAGCTTATGCTGTCAGGGCCGTCACCAAAGTGTGCTCAATACCTGTTCTGATTAAAATAACTAGAGACACATCTCATCCCTTAAGTTGCTGTTGACAATTTTGAAGTGCCAGGTCCCAAGTCAAAGTGTCAATAAAACATACCATTTTTACAGCCTAGAGGAGTTTCTGTTCATTCACCTTGAGGGGGGTGTTAATGAACTGATAATTAATGGCTTCACCTCTCTTAAGAAGGAGCTTTTCTGGGCAGTCATCCAAATGGATGTCATTAAGCCTGGCAAGGCTTAAACAAAACTCAGTTTTCCATATAATTTTTAAGAAAGTTTATTTTTTTTATATTTTGGGTTTTTGTTTGTTTGTTTTTGGTTTGATTTGGTTAGGTTGCACAACTAGAAGTGTTCTGGGGCTCATTCTGACTGGGCACATGGCAGTCTTTATAGTGCTAGGAATCAAGGTCAGAGTCCCACACATGCAAGGTATGTGCTCTAAAACTGAGCCACGTATGCAGCCTGGCTTTAGTGTTATGTGTTGTCCAATATAGGGCTGAAGGTTCCTGATGGTTACAATCTATTTTTGATCTAGTAGGAAAAGGCAAAAGCAAAGGGTAGAGGGGATATGCTCTGAAGAGAAAGAAGACAACAGTGCATCCTAGCCATGGTTCTATCTTTGTCATAAACCATGGTAAAGGTGAAGCTAAAGAGAGTAAAGTTTACTACAATTCTGGGATGCAGGGAAAGCATTACACAATCAGGCTAGTAAAATCAGTTTCTTAATCTCCTGATTTATTACCTCTTAGCTACTTCTTACTAAGGTTTATTATGGAGCATTACAGAGTCTCTAATATCTTTCTAAAACCTTCAAATAAAGACAAAATGGAACATAGGCCTAAGTTTTTGAACACGGGTGATCATTGGTTAATGGAAAGCTTTCCATTTCTTGATGATAGCAGATGACATTTGACTTAGGAGTCTATAAAGGAAATTCTCTGTCTTCCTCTATATGGAATCTGCTCTTGAAGGCTCAGCCATATGTTGATAATCTAACTACCACTCTGCGGAGACTCCCAAACCTGCCTTCCCATAATGGTGTCCTTGTCCTGGTCTACCCTTAGAACATGTTCTCAGATCAGAGATAGAAGAGGGTTGACTTCTTCAGAGAAGAATTTACATTCTGTGGTACTTTGGGGACGCCTTTAACCTTCTTTCCCACCTTGAGTGACAGCAGTTCCCATGTGCTGAACAGTGCTGGAAGGAATAGATGCGCTTCAATTTCTAGGCTCCTTAAGGGTTAGAGAGGGTTAGAATGAGTAGGTAGGGCACTTGCCTTGCACACAGTCTACCTGTTTGGTCCTTGGTACTACACCCCACCAGGAGTCATCTATGAGCACTGAGTCAAGAGAAAGTCCTGAGCATCATCAGGTAAGGTCCCAAATCCCCCACTCCTAATAAAGAAAAACCAAGCAAAGAATGCATACTACTTTCCAGTTTCAGGGACCTGCCCATATGGTCACCCCCATCTGCTGCAAAGGAGATGTTATCTCCAGCAGTGAGAGTCCTCTCCAAATAAAGGTTCTCTCCAAGCATCAGCAACTGCTTAGGTGAAAATATTTTGAGAAGTGGCAGAGTGTGCTGTGGGAGAGTCACAGTGAAGGCAAGTTTCCTCAGTGTATGCTCTCTTCATATGGAGAAAGTCTTTAGCCTCTGATAGAGGGAGACATGTTTCTAACACATTTTAATATGCAACTACAAAGATGGAAGCAGTATTTAGCAGCCATTAACCATCACAAATTATGCACTTGCAGTCTGTGCTTTAATGTTAATAGGAGAAACAAACTTGGGGAGGCAAGAGCGTGTCTTTGACTTTCTGGCTCCATCCTTTAGCCCTCGTGACAATGGCACAGCCATTTCCTTCTCAGCAGGTTAGCTGTCCCCTGTCTGGGATGCTGGGAAAGCTTACTGGAAGGCGTGAACAGATCAATGCCTTTTACGGCTGTGTCCTCTGTTCCCACAGCGATTGCCCAGTAGGTCTTAAAAATAATCCCTGCTTTTCAGGGAGTGGATTTGCAGGTCTGGCGTCCAGCAAGCCAATTTTCGTTTTTAATCCTGTTTGAGCCAATCTCATTAATCAGTCAAGGCCTCCTTTTCACACTTACCTTGGGACACAAAAGGACCCCAGTTATGAGCTGTTAATTAGTTATTAGGGGACTGGGAAATTTCCAATGGGTCATTATTCACACTGTTTGAGGCTAATACTTACTTAATTAGAACGATTCCTTTCCTGTCATAAATCCCTAGGTTAAATAAATTAAGCTCAAAATTTAGCTCAGCTGAAAAAGAAACTGGTGGCTAATTCTGAGTCACCTGACTTTCACTGGGCAAATTCTGGGGGAGACTCTGGGAGCACCAAGTGAAGCATAGGGTCAGGAATAGATTACACCCCCACACAGGGAAGAACACCACAGATATTTCATCACAGATTTTATGTCAAATTCTTTCTGTCTGTTTTTAATTTGAGGAGTGGGAATAAAAGGAGATGTGACTATCATTTGAAGCTTTCTTAAAAACAACAGTGCTGCAATTAATTTAAAACAAACATACGGGGGCCAGAGCGATAGCACAGAGGTGGGGTGTTTGCCTTGCACACGGCTGACCCAGTCTGGACCTGGGTTTGATCCCCCCAGCCAGGAGCAATTTCTGAGCACACAGCCAGGAGTAACCCCTGAGAGTCACTGGGTGTGGCCCAAAAACAAACAAACACAGCTGGGCAATGGGCTGCAATATAGGGTGAAGGTGATTGCCTTTCATGTGGACAACCCCGGTTTGGATCCCCAACATTGTCTATGGCCCCTGAGCATGGCAGGGGCCACTCCTGAGAACAGAGCCAGGAATAGCTTCTGAGTATCACCAGGTGTGAGTTGTCACATGCCCCAAAATCAAACAGGAAACCCCAGTGCAAAGATTGTGTGGTGAAATCCAACACACTTGAGCGTATAGATAGAGAAGGCAAAAGAGACCAAGACTGTTGGTTTCCTCTGGGTCAGGCATTATTCTTCCACACATTTTCTCGTGCAGGCCTGATTTTTCCTTTCTAAGAAAATTTATTTTATAAATTCTGTAATCGAATCACCAGGAGATACGCAGTTACAAAGTTGTTCATGACTGAGTTTCAGTCATACAAAATCCAACATCCTCCCCCAGTACACAGTTCCTGCTGCCACCAATGTCCCCAGTTTCCCTCTGCCACCCCTCCTTGCCCTCTCCCTTGCCTGCTTGTGTGGCAGACATTTTTCTTCTCTCACTGTTCCTTTTTTTCCCTTCAGACACTATGGTTTGCAATATTGTTACTGAAAGAGTATCATGCATATGACTTTTTCTCTTCACCTTCTTGTACAAGTCTTGATGAGAAGCCAGGACTCCCTAGAAACAGAACAGGAAGGAACAGAATGAAAACCGAAGGCCTTATGGTTCATGTGCCTTGGTTCTCACACAATTTACTATATGTCCCTTTGCTCTTTGTAAGGACTTGATTTTTAATTGACCGTCATCCCCTCCCCTTTCCTGTCTTATTCTTGTTGCTAAGGTGATGATGAGGGGCTGCACACACACACCTGGCTGTGGTGCTCCTAGGGAGTTGAACCCTTTGCCTTGGTCTGTGCTCCTTTAGTTGGGCAGGTTTTAGGGGTCACACTCTAGTTAAGGCCCACAAGAATGGTTTGGGGGCTCACTGGGGAACTGTTGCAAGACAGCCCTTGATGGGGTTGACTGATGGAGGGATGGAGGATGAGGTCTTTCCCCTCCAGCTCAGAGCATGGGTCTGCCACCCTGTTCAGCCGGTGGTTCTGAGGTGAAGCAGCGGGTAAAAGGCTAGCAGACAGTCAGGCTTGTGAAAATATTAGCTTTATTCAGTGGACAAGACTGAAACCAAAAGCGTCAACATCTGTTCCAGCCAAAAAGCCCTTCGCCTTCCACAGACCCTTGCTTTTGTACACCCGAATCAGGTACCACCCAATGGTGGGATCAGGTACCACCCAATGGTGGGAGCAGAATCAGGTACCACCTTAGGGTGGGAGCAGAATGCCAGGTCACACCCTAGGGTAGGGCACAATCACCAATCAGGGTAGGGTAAGTAACATAATAATCCCATTGAAATGTTTACATACACAACAGGGAACCACTGTGGCACTCAACGTGTTCACTGGAGGCCTTACACATCCTCAGATGCTTTTGGGGGTATCTCACCCCTTCTTATGGTGCTCATACTTATCTGTCTGTCTGTCTGTCTGTCTCTCTTGCACACTGCTGTTTTAAAAGCAAGGATCTATAAGGTTCTGCTGAGGCTCAGGTGGCTGAAGGTGAGGACTTTCTTTTTTTAGTATGTCAGGAACCTCAGTGATACTTGACAGTGTCTCCTTCCTGGTGTGGCCATCATGGGTTTCTTCACAGCATGCTGCCTCGAGGGTAGCTGGGTTCAGAGTGGAAGTGCTCCAGGTGACACAGAAAACCGAAATTCAGCACTTACCATGGAATCTGAGAATCTTTGAAGCCCAGCCTCAGAATTAAGCTTTGTGTCATTTCCACCACATATTGTTGGTCAGAGCGAGTGCTCAAGAGGAAAATGGCCTCCAATTCGTGATTCTAGCAAACCAAACAAAACTTGTCACCTCCCACACTGACTCTTGCTTGTTAACTGAAGATTGTGTGCGGCCTCCTGGCCAGTATTCTAAACGTGAAAGGCGAGTGCATCATGATGAGTGTTCACGGATGTGTCAGATCCTAGCAAGGTAAAGATGCTTTGGGTTGTCAGGAACAGGAGACAGCATGTGAAGAGCTATTTGGTGGTTGGCAGGAAGTCCGTGATGGGGTGGCAGCCCTCCGAAAGTGTTAGTAGCTCAGTCCATAGGACTGCCTTTCTCTTTCTTCTGGGACTGGCAGTCCTAGCTCTATCCTAAGATTGGCTCATCAGACAGGATGGCTGCCAGAAGTAAATGTGGCTCTTTGTTTTCCTGTTCACATTTAGTTGGAGTCACGACTGCTTGTCAATGTAGACCGTAAGAGCACCAAAGGAATGTTCAAAAGTGCCATTGAAATCTCTCATCTTATTAGGCCACACGACTGGCAGTGGGTCACATGATCATTTCTGAGCCAATCATGGACAAGAACGGTGGGATTCTTCTGACTCAAGTCTGCTCCTTCCGCCCCCCCTCCATTTGTTGAGCATCAGCTTTTTTGGGAGAAACCAGCCCTGTGGAATCAAAAGCAAAGCTAAAGAAAGAGATGGCAAAAGATTTTTGAGTAGGCAACCAGGATTGCATTCCTCTGCTTTAAAAGTAAATTTGCGGCATCAATTTATTTTCCTTTTGTTTTGGGCCATAGCCAGGGATGCTTGTAGGGTTTTCCTAGAGCCTTCTTTGCAGGTCAGTCCTGAAAGTGCGCAGGAAGATAGATAGCCTTTGGCATGCAAAGCATGTGTTCCAGCTCTTTGAACTGCCTCTCAGCAGAGGTTTATTTCTATAAGCTAGAAAACAAATATTTCTTTTAACTGAGAATCCCATTGCGGGAGAAAATGATTATACAACAGGCAAATAGAATTTCATTTCTATGTTGAAAGAGTCATCTTCTTTAAGATTTTGTTTTCCTTCCCTAAAATTAGAATAACACTGCGAGCTCCTTAAAGTCAGGGTTAAAAGTGATTACATATGTTGAATGGCAATACAGGGAGCATACAAATAGAAGTCACTCCTACAGCAGTATGGGAGATCATAGAGGGACCATGGGAGTACAGCAGCTGTTCAAAACAGAAGACAAACAGATCAGAGAGATCACTTTCTGAAGTGAACGTTGCAGCTAGAGGCAGCTGCAGTTGGGAGGAATGGCAGCAAGGGACTCAGCAGAGCCTCTGGTTATTTCCTCTTCTGCAGGGTGTTTTCTAGAAGTGAACAACTTATGACAAACACCAAGGCAGCTCTGACGGGGAAGTCATACAAGAGAGGCTTGGGGAGTGAGAGTGAGTTGCATGCTTGTTTGTTAAGGGGTGCTGGGGCCACCTACCTAAGCTTTGCCTGATCCATAGGCCACTAGCACACAGACCCACCTTTTGTCCCGTCCTATTTCTCTGAGTTCCAACTCAGCTGAGGACATTAGAGTAACTGTCTGGAATCCCTATTCTGGGCTGGGTCTCATTCCAACTACTCAAAGGATGCTGTTGACTCCCCAGAGCTCCTCTTTCTCTTTCACCTCCTGTAAATAAGGCACCTTTGTTGTTCTCTTCTGTTGATGATCTCATAGTGCTGGCAGCATCTTTGATATCTTCTGGCATGCCCTAACGGTAAACAAAGGGATTTTCCAAGAGGAGACATTTTCCTACTAGAAATCTTTCTATTGGGATTGCTTTTTTCCTGTAGCTAGTTGTTAGTCCAGTGATAATCCACACATTGTAGAATCACACTGTAGAATGGAGCCACAGGATACTTTAGAAATGTCCTCTTTGACAGATAATCTAGAAAGAAAAATCTTTTAATAAGTTTTTTTAAAAGAATAATTGTAGGGGCCGGTGAGGTGGCACTAGAGGTAAGGTGTCTGCCTTGCAAGCGCTAGCCAAGGAAGAACCGCGGTTCGATCCCCCAGCATCCCATATGGTCCCCCAACCCAGGGGCAATTTCTGAGTGCTTAGCCAGGAGTAACCCTTGAGCATCAAACAGGTGTGGGCCGAAAAAGCAAAAAAAAAAAAAATAATAATAATAAAGAGTAATTGTAATCTTACATATAAATAAGCTTTACCTTTCAAATATAGAAAATAATTATGGGTAGGGTTGAAAGGTCAATTAAAATTAACTCTGAAATAATGTTTCTGTAGAGTAGACTTAATGACAACAAAAGAAATTGAAGTCTTGGGCCCAAGCAATAGTACAGTGGTAAGAAAGTGAAGTCTTTATTTCATGAATGAATGATATCTGGTGGCAGGCCATCTCCAAGTACTGGATCTTTTTTTTTTTGACCCACAAAGGCTCTAGGTAGAGGCATAGATGTCTGTTCATAGTGGAGAAAGTGAGTTTAGGATGTAAAGTGTCATACCTGTAGCTACTACTAAGTCAACCCTACATCTTGGTGTGTTATATCAGATTCCCACAGTTGCCATGACCTTTCATTGCTCATGGTCTACTCCTTGATGAAGGCAAGTCATATACTCACTGGGAAATGAGGCATCCTCTCCTCACTGTCTTTCATTCCCAGAAGCCTTGGATGAACCACTTCCCCTCTCAGTGAAACATTTCTGAGAGCAGAAATCAACTGTGAGGAGCTTTTATATACTCCTGGAAGTCATGCCCATGAACCAGAACCTTCCAGCCTTGACTGTGTAAGTGGTCAACATCATAGACCAGGGGTCTTCAAACTACCGCCTGCGGGCCACATGCGGCCCACAGAGGAGTCTGATCCTGCCCGCCAGCTGTTTGGTTGCCAAGATACCTGCCAGCATATACACTCAGTGTCACGGTTTCTCAGGGATGACGTCAACCGCCTCTGCCCACGGCATGTTGTGTGCTGGGAGGGTGAGCGTGAGGGCGGTGTTGAGAGGGACACTGATGCACCCTTGTGCCTGGCGCTTGGTGCGTGTTGCTAATGATGTCACTGGAGGGCGCTGGACACTGCATGGCGAGGAATACCACATGTGGGTGACTATATGATGTAAAAAGGTGTCTGCTCCACCCCCAGACAACGTGGTGTCTGTGTTCTGTGCCTGCCTGTCAGTGAGGTTTTCCTCCACTCCCTCCACTGCCAAAGGTCAGTCAAAAGTACCATAGAAATAAACTTTTGCCAGATGGGGGGTTCTGCCCGATTGGGCTGTGGGTGACTCATATAAAAATTCCCCTTTGGGGGTGGTGAGGCGTTCAGTGCTGAAATCAAAGTTAGGGGGTGGGCAGTGTGGGAGGTTAGGGGTTCGGTGCTGAATTGCCCATGTGGAAAATTAGGGGTTCGATGCTGAAGCATTTTAAAGGGGTTACATTGAAATTTTTATATGCATTTTGCAATTCCTTTTCAGTGTTCACATGCTGATTCCGAACATATCAATTTGGGCATTATATAGGGAAATATAACTGAACTATCAGGGACTGAGCTGGTCTGCTTAGAAAAGCCTGCAAGGGGTCAGTGTTCACATCAGGGACTAATGGGGGTTCACACACTGTGTGTATATATACACACATATTTGTATTTCACTAATATCAGTTTGGAATCCCTAGGAAACAATGATGTCAAGAAAAAGAAAAATTGACAGCGAGTGTAGGATATTCAAAGAACAGTGGACTTACGATTACTTTTTTATGTGGTACAAAGAAAAAGCTGTGTGTCTGATATGCCAGAATATCGTTGCTGTGTTCAAAGACTACAATTTGCGATGCCACTATCAAACTCAACATAAAGATAAATATGATTGTTTGGTTGGAGGAGTGAGAAAAGATAAAATATTACAACTGAAACATACACTGACGACTCAGCAAAATACTTTTGTGAAGCAGAAGCAGTTAAATACTTCCTCACTGTGGGCAAGTTTTCAAGTTGCCAAGCTAATAGCGCGCAATGGCGAACCATTTGTGGAGGGAGAATTTGTTAAAGAATGCCTTATTTCTGTTGCCAAAGAGATGTGTCCAGAGAAGGCCGATTTATTTAGTACAGTGAGCCTTTCAGGAGTTACAATAACACGAAGGATTGAAGAAATGGGAGAAAATTTGCTGCACCATTTGCAAAACTCTGCAAAGAAACTTTGCTATTTTTCCTTGGCACTCGATGAAAACAATGATGTTCGTGATTCTGCCCAACTTCTCATTTATATGCGTGGGACAAATGAGTATTTTGAAGTCACAGAAGAGCTTGCTGCACTGCAAAGTACAAAGATACAACCACAGGAGTAGATATATTTGAAAAGGTTTGCCAAACTGTGAATGGTTTGGAGCTGGACTGGGTTAAACTAGTCAGTGTAACAACTGATGGTGCTTCTAGCATGGTGGGGTCTAAGAGAGGAGTAATTGCTCACATTATACAAGAGATGGACAAACATAACCATCCTCATCCAATTGCCATACACTGCCTCATCCACCAACAAGCGCTGTGTTGTAAATCACTGAAGTGGGACTCTGTTATGAAAATTGTGGTATCTTGTGTTAATTACATTAGAACTCATGCACTAAACCACAGACAATTTCAGGAATTTCTATCTGAGGTAAATGTTGCCCATGAAGATGTTCTGTACCACACAGAAGTCTGTTGGCTGAGTAGAGGGAGAGTTTTGAAACGTTTCTATGACTTACTTCCGCAGATTACAGCTTTTCTACTTTCAAAAAACCAAGAAGTACCAGAGCTCAATGATGCAGAATGGAAATGGCACCTTGCCTTTCTGACAGATATAACAGAGCTACTTAACAGTTTCAATCTGCAACTTCAAGGCAAGGGGAAGCTCATCTGTGATATGGCATCGCATGTGAAAGCATTTGAAGTAAAATTAGGCCTTCTCATCAAACAAGTACAAGAGGGAAACTTTAGTCATCTCCCAACAACTCAAAACCTGTCAGCGGACAAACCATTGGTTGCATTCGCAAAGGAAACATGTCTGGCTTCACTAGAATTGCTGCAAAAGGAGTTTCAATTTAGATTCAAAGAGCTTCATCTCCATGAACAGGACATACAGCTTTTTCGTAACCCATTTTCTGTTGAGATTGAAAATGTCCTTACAATTTACCAAATGGAACTGGCTAAACTGCAGAATTGTGACACTCTGAAAGATGCATTTAAGTCAAGTAACCTTTTGAATTTCTATGCATCTCTCCCCTCTGAGACATATCCAAATATCAGGAACCATGTACTCAAAATGGTAACCATCTTTGGTAGCACTTATGCCTGTGAACAGACTTTTTCAAGAATGAAACATCTGAAATCTCCAACCAGATCAAGACTAATTGATGCCCACTTGCATCACTTGTTACGGCTGGCAGTGACAAATATGGAACCAGACATTGACCATCTCATTAGCCAAAAGCAGGCCCACAGTTCCCATTGAAATACTGGTGTGTGATCTGTTTATTTATAAATGGTTTTCATTTTATTTATATAAGATATGTGCAGTGTGAGTAGGAATTAGTAGCTTATATAGTCCGGCCCTCCAGCTCTCTAAGGGACTGTAATCCGGCCCCCACTTTAAAAAGTTTGAAGACCCCTGTCATAGACTTTTGTAACTCTTGAAAGAGAGGCCCAACTAGCAGGAAAATCTCATGGGCATAAAAAACTCATGAGATCAGCCTCAAAGCTGATCTCATTGAGGTCCTTCAGAGGGGGAAAGGGACAAGTGCCCCCACCCTACTGTAGCCCTGTGAACTTCACACACAGATCTACCATACAATTGCCTCCATGTCAATGGCCCAGTCTCACAATCTCCCCACTCTCTGCAGACTTCCAGCTGCCCAATAGTCATATATGCTGGTTTTGTGGTTGACATTTCCAGGGATCTTTGGAGCTAAGCCAGTCTACTTCCTACTGTGCCTCGGTCATCTACATGACACCCCATAATTTTAATTCTGATTTCTCATTAGTAATACACAAAATATTAAGTAAAGTATCCCTACTTGATAAGAGGCAGGCTTCAGTGATGTTGGGAAACTGATGACCTGTTTGGAGGGAATTTTACATTCATGGTGGAATATTAAATCCCAGATATAAGTGTACATAACTGTATGATGAACAACTTATAAACCACAGTGTCTAAAATAAAGAAATATAATGGAAAAATCAGCTGTGAAGAAAGCCTTGCTGGCTTTCGCTACCTTGCATACCCATCTGAACATGTAGTTAATCCCCATTCTACCCAAATTTCTCCAGAATAGTTGTGGGTGGAGTCGAGCCTCAGGCAGATGCCCTGGGAGAAAGGAGTCACTGCAAGAACTAGATCATTGTTGGAAGAGAGTCAACTCCCACCAGACCAATAAGGCCTTGACTCATTTTCTCAGTAAACAGCTTGGGACTGCCATGGGAGAGGCCTTTCTGCAAAGATTACTCTGTCAGTGTCCATAGTTTTGAAAAGAAACAAGCTTTTGTTATGTCACAATATCTCTAAAAATGTCTTTGCTGTGCATAGAAAACAATCCATACATGAGGTCACATTGGCATGCTCAAGCTATTTACAAGCTGACAGCCAGGAGAAGTAAGAGTGAAGAGAGCAGGGGCAAGTCCCAGGCAGGTTTCTTAGAAATGGTGGTTGGGGGTGAGGAGACATTCTGGGCATGCTAGAGATGCTTGAAATACTTTAGGGATTCACTGATGTTTAGAAGTTGCTCGGGAGGAAAATCACAAGGATAAGCAATGAGGACCAAGAAGGGGGCTTGTTGAAAGTTGGGATTTGTAGACAGTGATCAGTGCTGGCAGGGATGTGGGGAGAAAGTAACTCTCATTCACTGCTGGTTGAAAGTTGGGATTTGTAGACAGTGATCAGTGCTGGCAGGGATGTGGGGAGAAAGTAACTCTCATTCACTGCTGGTGGGAATGCCTTTGTGGAAAACATATGGAGATACCTCAAAAGACTGGAAATTGAGCTCCTATATGATCCAGTTATACCACTCCTAGGGATATATCCTAGGAACACAAAAATGTAATACAAAAATGGCTTCCTCACACCTATTTTCATTGCAATGCCATTCACAATAGCCAGAATCTGAAAAGAAGCCAGATGCCCAACAACAGATGAATGGCTAAGAAACTGTGGTACATATACACAATGGAATACTATGCAGCCCTCAGGAAAAATGAAGTCACAAAATTTTCCTATGCATGGATGTACATGGACTCTATTATGCTGAGTGAAATAAGTCAGAGGGAGAGAGACACATACTAGTTTCACTCATCAATGGGTTTTAAGAAAAATAAAAGACATTATTGTAATAATGCCCAGAGATAATAGAGATGAGTGCTGGAAAGACCAGCCCACAATATGAAACTTACCACAAAGTTTGGTGAGTGCTGTTAGAGAAATAACTGCACTAACAACTATCAAACAATGTCAATGAGAGAGAGAAGTAGAAAACCTGTCTTGAATACAGGCTGGGGCAGGGGGAGGAGTAGGGGTGGTGGGAATGTTGCACTGGTGAAGGGGGGTATTCTTTATATGACTAATTCCAACTACAATCATGTCTGTAATCAAGATGTTTAAATAAAGATATTGTTTAAAAATAAAAGGAAAAAAAAAAGGCCAACAGCCATCAGACCAGCTGCTTTCTTCTGCAAGGCAACTTCTTAGGGTGGAACCTGCATTCAAATCTCTAAAGTAGGTGGATGGACCCAGATCAACTGACAGGGGGTCTTGCAATCAGGGGAGAATTCTTTTTTTTGCTTTCTTTTTTATTATCTTTATTTAAACACCGTGATTACAAATATGATTGTAGTTGTATGATTTCAGTCATGTAAAGAAGGGGTTCACCAGTGCAACATTCCCAACACCAATGTCCCAAATGTTGACAAAGAAAGAAGGCCTTCAGCCATCTGTAGGATAGCCACCACCTCTAATAAACACTGCCTCGAACTGCATTGCTTCCTCATCACTTGAAAAAAATTGGAAGGTAGTACTTTCACATTTTATTTCAGGTCCAAACTGAGGTAGGCCTTGAGGTAGAACAAGGCACCCTTTCATGGCTCTTGCACATCTGGATACTGTGTTCATGGTTGTTGGTGATGAAGACGCCTCAGTGCCTATGCCCATAAAACACTGCTGGTAGAGAATACTTTAAAAATTTGGGTTTGATAATTTTTGGTATTATCTTTATGTTTTCTTTTCTTTTTCTACTTTCTTTTCTTAAACTAATTTTTATAATCTCTAGAAGGACTCCTCCCATTTTTGCTTGTTTGAATATTTGCCCCCCCCCTTTTTTCTTTTTATTTTCTTTTTCTTACCTTCAAACAGAACCACATCACTTGAACCATCTTGTTCTGCCTCAAAAATTGAGGGGGAAATAAGGGAGGCACCAAGACCAAACAGTCGTATGAACATTGAGTAGAAATAAAAAACGATCAGACTTAAACACCAAATCCAAAGCCAACTACAACTAGATTGATACCCAATCTACAACAAGCTAGACACAGAAGGGACCACTTATACTAGCAGCGGGGGGGGGGGGGGGGGAAGGGGGCAAAGGAGGGGTAATATGGAAAGCATGCTGGGAACAGGGGTGGAGGGAGGACAACATTGGTAGTGGGAATGATTTAATGTCACTATGTATCTAAAATACTACTGTGAATGATTTGTAATCCAATTTGGTCAAAATAAAAATTATTAATAAAAAATAAAATGAATGACTACAGAAGGTCAAAAAATAATAAAATAAAATAAAATAAGAGCCCAAATTCTAACACAGCATCTGAATGCGAGAACATAGACTTCACAGTGACAGCTGGTTTTGAGGAAGTTGGTAGGAAAACCAATGTGTGATGTATAGAATAACAAACCACACCAACCAGAAAGTTTGAAGTTTTGTGCTTCATAAGCCCCATCTTAGGCTAAATGAAAAGACAGAGGAAGACATCCTCTCCTGCCCTCTGGGGTTTTTCTATAACTGTACCATAAGAAATGGCTATTGACCTCTTCCACAGACTCTGTCAGGAGGAACAAGAACCACAACACTCTGTACTGAAAATTATTCCTCTTTTACAGTGCTGAAGACTTGCCTCCTGGTAGTTGTACCCCAGGTTCTAATTCTGGCACTACACATATAAAATTGATGTTTCTTTCAGGAGACAGCAACTATAATATGGAGCAACTATTTTCTTGACCATCTATTATTTCATCAAAGTGTTTTCTAGGTAAGAAATCATTTTGTCACTTTTCATTTTTAACTGTTTTCTAGCTGTTCTTTCATCTGGAGAGGCCCTTTTTAAACAGTGTTATTTTGGAAAAGTAAATGTTAAAGATGGGCCAAATATATCACCCAAATGGACTATGATTTCTCCCTGAGCTGGATGCTATGTTGCCATTTTAGCAATTAATATCAATATTTAATGCTAAATTTAATAATTTGTCAGAAGAAATAAGAAATGAATAAGAAAAATATTGACTAAATAAAGTTTTTGTCAAAAATTCCTAAAAACTGTTTGCAACTACAAAAGATCCTAAATGGCCATTGCAATTTTGACTACGAGAAAGAAATCTGGAGGCATTATGCTACCTAATTTCAAACTATATTAGCAAAACACTATGATAAATAGCACTAAGAGGGCTGGGCAACCACATGAATATAAGTGAATCTGGACTTCTGACACCGCACACCCAGAACAACTCAAAATTTGAAAATAAGACCTGAAACCAGAAATTTTATGAAAGAAAAACACATGTATAATTGGCCAGTATATTCCTTGATGTCAGTTTTTACCAAGTTTTGTTTTATTTAAAAAAGAAACAACATAAATTCTAAAGACAAGGGTAACCTAAGCAAAATAAATAGACTATTAAATTAAAAGAATTCCCACAGTGAAGAAAATGATGAACAGTGCTGTGAAAATAGTTCACAGAACTGAGTGCATACTAAGTGTCTGTTTCATGTACAGATTGACCCCATCACAACATGGTCCTTCCTATCTACCCCACTTTGTCCTAGAATCAACTTCTGAACATCAAGCTGGGAGTAGTCCCTGGGAATACCAAGTGTGCCCTCAAAATAAAACAAAAGAAAACCATCAATAGAACTAAAGGCAACCTATTGATTTAGATAATACATAAAGTTTAATATCCCAACTATATTCAAAAAAAATTCATACAACCCAGTAACAAGAACAAATTACCAAATAATCTCACTGAAAAATGGCAAAGGTCCTGATGAGAATTTTTCCAAAAATAATATGCAAATAGCCAACATGCACATAAAATGATATATATCACCTCTTCTCATTTGAGAAATGCAAGTAATGCTATATTCATATCACTACTGTGAGAATGGCAATAATCCAAAAGATAAGTATTGCAAGAAATGTGAAGAGAAGAAAACCCTGGTAAAATGGCTGACAGGAATGTAAATAGGTTCAGTCACCATGGAAAATATTATGGCAGTTCCTAAAAATTATAAATAGTATTACCATCTGATATATTAATTCTACTTCCATTATTTTGTTTGTTTGTTTGTTTTTTGGATCACCAGGCTTTGGGACTAATCAGGGATAACTCCTGGCAAGGCTTGGGGAACCATATGGGATGTTAGAGATCGGACCTGGGTCAGCTGTTTGCAAGGCAAGTGCACTCTCTGCTGTACTATTGCTCTGGACCATTAATTCTATTTCTGGGTATTAACTGGAAAAAACAAAACATTAATTAATAATTTATATGCACCCTTTATGTTCATGACACCATTATTTACAATAGCCAAGGTATAGAAAAAACTAACTGTCCATTTATATAGATGAATGGATAAAGAATATGTAACATATATTTACACACATGCAAAACACATATAATTATACACATGCAATGTACACATGTATATACACATACGTTTATAAACTCACTATATACCCAGTAGAATACTATACAGTCATAGAATAAAATCTTGATATTTACAACATGGATGGATCTGAGTATTATGCTAAGTGAAATGAATCAAAGACATATCATCTGTGAAATCTAAGAGCCTAAATAAACTAAACAAGACACAATTCATTAAATACAGAAAACAAACAGGTATTGTCAGAGGGAACAGGTTTAGAAGTGAGGAAATCAAGTTAATGGTATCAAATGGCACAAATTTTCACTTATAAAATAATGTAGAAGAATAATGTAATTACTTTATGATAACTATCTCCAATGATATTGTGAAACAACTCAATCAATTGGTGATATATACAAAGGCAATGCGAATAGACTTACTACCTATAAATTGTACAATCAGGAAAAGGTTAAAGCAGTAACTCTATATGTATAAATTTTATCACAATAAAATTTCACTGCAATAAAAATAAAGAATAGCACAGACACGGTTGCTATGTTCAAACTGGGCCAGCTCGATAGACTCACTCTTTTCTTGAAAGAGGTGTAAACTGAGCTGTGAAAGACATCCGCTACACCAGCCCATGCAACAGAAAGCTGGTCATCTTGGGAGCAGAGGGCAGGCAAGCATCCACCCTGCCACGCTTGTTGCCACCATCACCCAGAATCACCATTTTCCTGATGGTCCTGCCTCATCACTGACTCTCTACAATTCCCTTTAGGGATACCAATCTGATCACACTTTAGGTACACTGGTGTTTTGGCTGATATCACCAGGGCTTTTTGGAGTGAGTGCTGGTACCCTCTTTGTATCTTCCTTCTTCCAGAAGGCCTGGCAACTAAGTACATGCCCCTGAAAGTCATAGTATTAGTGATACTGCTTTGAATTTATGGACAGCTTCATTTGTTTGTTGTTGTCATCTCTATAGGAACACACCAATTTAACAGAATGGACAGCTAACAACAAGAGCTTACTAAACCTTCTGCCATTGTGATAATAACTTCATTGGAGATATAATTTTCACAAATGGCTTGAACTGTACTTTTTTTCTTTTTTTTCTTATCTTCATTTTATTTTTTTATATATTTTCAGCTTTGTTTTTGCTTACCGGGAAATAAATGTATTATGATAAATTGTGTCAACTCTGTGATGCATTTTCTTTAAATGAATAAATAAATTTAAAAATATGCAAAATCAATTTGTCATGGAAATGAAAATAAAACTTGTGTGGAAAACCTAGAAGCTTAAAAAGTAGAGCTATCATATGAATTAGGAATTATATTTCAGGACATTTATCTAAAAATGGACACAAAGAAACTTTCTAGGTGATGGAAATATCTTTTTTGGGGGGATAGTGGATACCCAGGGACACAATTATCAAACCTCAAATTGATCCGTACATTTTACTGCAAATTTTACTTCAATGTAAAGAAAACTCAGATACATGTTATATAGAAAACTACCTACTCTATCCTAATTCCCAAATTTATTTTACTCTGATTAGTTTTAGGTGTTTATAGACAACAAAGTTACTACAGTATGGGGAAGAACAGCTGACACATAGTCAGAACATTAGTTTCTTCTGCATGCTCACATTTGCTGTGATTTCACTGGGTAGAATGTATGTTGAGAGGAAAGAAAAGGGAGAAAAATATTTCAAATCCCAAATAACAGTAATACTTTAATGCCAGTAGCCATAAAAATCTATTTACTTATTGGTGTTTCATTGAGATGTGGGGGATTATAAAGTGACTAGTAAGAGATCTTTGATGAACTGAAATAAGAATTGTGAGCATTCTGAGCACTCGCAAGGTGAAGCAATACCTCTGAAACAAATGCTAATTCAGGAAAAACTAGAGGCAGTTGCTAGGTTTCTTTATAAGTACTTCAGTACAAAGCGTAGGTCTTTTCTAAAAGCAAATATTACAAGGCCTTTGCTCCTTCTATTTCTGGCTCTGCTCAACATTTAAACATTAGTTCAATCTACGAAAGCAGAAAGAAGCAGAGGCTTTCAAGAGATCAGAAGAACTCTCCTCTGTAATGTGGACAATGTTCCAAGTTACACAGAAAGGATGAAAAAAACTATGGACTTCCCTTAAGCCCAGTTTACCATGAGGAAATCATCAGACACATTTCAATAAAGGGCCCTCCTATGAAATACAAGACAGGTAGCCCTCAAGACTATCAGATTACCCCAAACAAGGAGTCTTAAGAAACTGCCTTAATCAAGAGAATTCTAAGGAGGCATGAAGACATTTTAGTTTTGTTTTAGGACATAAGAACTGGTCTGCAGTTCTGTGGCAGGGAATTCTGAGGTAATAGGGAAGAGGAACAGACACTGGCACAGTGCTGGACTGTTGCATGCATGGAGGGCTCTCATTGGCAATCACGGGGCCTCAAATAAACGGGGACCACATCCAGTAGTCTGGAAGGACTACCTGGGCTATACCAGAATGTGTATAGGGAAGAAGGGAGTGTGGTGCTAGTAATCAAACTTAGGATCTTGCACGTGACAAGCATGTGCTCTAGCATTTGTATCTCGGGTGTGATTCTGAAATTAAAAAAATATATATATGGAGAGATAGCACAGCGGCGCTTGTCTTGCAAGCAGCCGATCCAGGACTAAAGGTGGTTGGTTCGAATTCCAGTGTCCCATATGGTCCCCGGTGCCTGCCAGGAGCTATTTCTGAGCAAACAGCCAGGAGTCACCCTGAGCACCGCCAGGTGTGGCCCAAAAAAACAAACAAAAAAATGTTGTGCTTTCCTTGCATGCAGATGACCTCAGTTCAATTCCCCCAGGAACTGCCAAAAGTGCTCTCTGAACACAGAAACAGGAGTAAGCCCTGAGCACTGCTGAGTGTGCCTCCAGATGCTACCTAAAGCAAACAAACATAGAAAAAAAAAAGCCAATCAATTAAGGAGACCCAAATAAAGCATGAATTTAAGTAGACAATAAGGTAATAACATTAGTTTATTACAGCAAATGTACTGTACTCACATAAATATTAAAATAGGAGGAACTGGGTAAGGGATATAAAAATACTGTCTTACCTTCTTGCTTTTTCTGGAAATCTAAAATTAAGTCAGAAAAAAGTAGGTTACCAAGTGGTTACATAAAGAGAATGTCCATCACTTGAACCCTTTGTACAATTTGGGGAGTTGGTAAGAAACCATATTAGCCTCTGATCTTGGCTTTGACAGTGTGACACCTCCCACTGGTGACACAAAATTATACTTCAAATATTCCACAATTTTGGCCAATATTTGGTAATGTCAAATGTCTCATAAAATAATTATCTTACTGGGTATACAAATGTGTGTTCATTTGTATTTTCCTGAAGGTACTTGATGTTAGAACTTTTCCTACCATCATTTATTGGCAGGTTTTCTTTCATCAGGTCCTTGCTTCTGAATACCCAGCTTCTCCTCCACCACGTGACTCTGATCCCTGACCCATTGGCCAGTCCTTGAGTCAGAGAAAAAAGACTTTTACTGTAGTAACTACTCTCCCCTTCTTGATTGCCTTCTTTGAATTTATCCAGGTATGAGATGAAAAGCACCTTTCCAGATGGTCCTTTTGCTTGGCCCCTAGAAACACTGCTTCCTATGAGCTCTTTCATGAACTGCCTGGGACAGGCCTTCTGGGCCTATTCCATCCTGGCCATACATCATGATGAATATTGTCAGGATGATGTAAAGTGAATGGTGCCAGTGAGGTCAGTTGAGTATTGGAAAGGGCAGAGAAGGGATGGCATGCTTTGCTTTGGTTTTGGTGCCACACCTAGTGGTTCTTGGGAGCTACTTCCCACTCTGTGCTTGGAAATTTTTCTTGGCAATGCTTGAGTACCAAAGATCGAACTCTGTATGCAGATTGAGCTCTGCATGCAGAGCATATGCTTAGCCAGTTGATGCCTCTCTCCAGCTCCGGGATAGCAAAGTTTGTGGACCCTGGCAGTGAGCTTTTCACTAGATTTTAAGGAACCCTTTGTATAAGAACCCTGTAAGGACTCTCCCTTTATTACAGCCAGAGGGAGCAAGTGTAGACCAGTCAGGTCTCAAGAAACACTGCCACATCAGAACCACACACAGTGGCACCATGACAGTAAATGGTTACCATGGCGATTCATGAAAAGCGGCCAAATATGTAATCAGAACCCCAGGTATCTGGGAGGAGAGATGAGGGAACAGCAAAAACAGAAAGTCTAAAATCACACAAAGAAGTGAAACAAAAACATTTTGGTGTGGCCTGATTTGAACTTGGCCAGGGTGTCTTTGCCACTTTCTGTCTTCTTTAATTAAGCACTTTACCTCCAGCTGGTTACTTTCTCATATTAAGACTTGCTTTAGTTATTTTGTAAAGCTCTTTGTGAAACTCTTCCCAAGAATAGGGATCAGGGGATATGTGTGTGCATGCTGGTGCCTAGCCCTCTCTTTTGCTTAGCAATATCTAGGTCATTATCTAACAGCTACAAACCACGTGCTCTGGTATTCAAACTTAACATAGTTTGCCAATCACCATTCCCAAACCTGCCACCATGGCCCTTGTGGAAAGCTTTTACTGAGATCCAAAGAGTGGCTGATAACTCCTACACCTCCTTCCCCTTAGGACCTCAAACTTTTTAAACAGGGCCAGTTCACTGTCCCTCACACTGTTGGAGGGCTGAACTATAGTAAAAACAAAAACTATGAACAAATTCCTATGCACACGGCATATATCTTATTTTGAAGTGAAGAAACAAAACGAGAACAAATACAATATGTGGCCTACAGGCCATAGTTTGAGGACCACTGCGTGGGCTAAGTCACTGGTGAGCATTTAGTCCCTTCCCTTCATATCATATCACACTTGTTTACATATTCCCATTATTGACTCACCACGGTTCTCTCCATGCATCTAGGAGTCAGGGAGACCCTGACTACAGTTTAGAATTGATATTATAGAGCACAATCAGAAACCTCCACTGATCAGTATTCTGTCTGGTCACCTCCATCAATTACATCGAGAATCCAGGTGCAAGCCTGTGCCTTTGAGGAAACACTTGCAGACCCTTTGGTGGGGGCCAGAATCTTTTCATTTGGTAATGGAGTGGGCTCACCCTGAAGTGCTCAGGGGCTAGTCCTAGCTTTATCCTTGGGAGTTGCTCCTGACGGTGCTTGGGGAACCATACACAGTGCCAAGGATTGAACTGGCTTTGGTTGCCTTCCAGACATAATGCTTGTACTGTCTCTCAGGCGCAAGATCTTTTTATGCCCTTTCCAAGCCACGTCTGTATGTGATGGGCCTAAGAGGCATCTTAATTCTAGTTACTGGCCAGATGGCTAAGAAGAGAATTTTTGAGCGAGGAAACAGGCTAGCTCCTGATGAGGGTGATGGGTGATTTGTTCTGGACCAGAGTTAGAGAGGTTTGGCCAATAGTGTCCTTTCCAGGAAAAGGTTATTCGTCACCCCCTGGCACACCCACCTTCTTGAAGTTCACTCTTTGTGCTAGCCCTGATGGATGAGGCTGTCTGGGAGGCCCACTCTGAAATGCTGATGAGTGAGTGTGCAGGAGGCTCACAGGAGTGTTCTGGGACCAATAGCCTGATAGGGGATGTGTGGGGGGAGCAGGACTGCGGGGGAGGGACGTCACTGTAGAGCTGTTTTCAAGAACAAGATGATTCTGGTAGAGAATTTAGGAAGTGCTGAGAAACAGGTTGGAAAAGGGAAAGCTGGGGCAGCTTTCTCATCAGGAGTAACTTCTAGGCTCTTGTCTCAAGCCGGTCATAGACAAGCTTGGTTAAACTGGGGCCCTTCTGTTACAGGAGTCTTGAATTGAAGAATAGTCATCAGGCATTTGGGATTTGATTTGACAGGCATGATAATCCATTAGTAAACTTGCCTTTCAGTTATATCTTTTCTGAAGTGTATTTATTATTTTTATATTTTTTACATTTATTATTTTTGGTGTGTAGGGCACACCCAGTAGTGTTAAGAGGTTATTCTCATCTTGACATTGGGATTACTCCTGGAGGTGCTCAGAAGACCATATGGGGCCAGAAATCTACATGTCATCCACCTACCAAGTGTGTATTCCAGACTACTGAGCTATCTTTCTAGCATGTATTTTGACATCATTTACCCTTACAGGGATAAAATGAAAGAGCATTAGAAAGAATACCCTTTGCTAGCCAAAAAGGGGTTGCCAAAAGCCCATTCATTGCTCTTATGCAGCACTCCTGCCCGACTAAAAGTTCAACATTAAATTTACATTTTGTTTGCCAGTTTTATATTTAAAAACTGAAAAATAGACAAAGTATCTTGTTTGTTTATTTTTTGGATCACACCCGGCAGAGCTCAGGGGTTATTCCTGATTCTACATCCAGAAACCGCTCCTGGCAGGCTCAGGGACCATACGGGATACCAAATTCGAACCACCGTCCTTCTGCATGCAAAGCAAATGCCCTACCTCCATGCTATCTCTCTAGCCCCCAGAGTATCTTTAATATATAAAACATTATTTGACATCCATAGAGAAATAAAACACTTCTTGGAAAAACAGGCAAAGACATGGAAAGAAAAAACAAAATGAATTTTAGCAGGTCATGAAAAGATTCATCCTCCTTAGCAATTAATATAGATCAAAACCTCAGAATAAGACAGTATTGGAGAGAGTTGAGGACACAGGCTTGCTCTGTCAGTGTGTGCATGCAGGAAACCGGTACAGACTTCTCAGATAAGCTGGTAACTAATGTAAAATATTTTTAAAATGCTCTTGCCTTTTAACGCAGCAGGCTTAATTTTAGGAATTTATTTCAGGGAAAGAGACAAAACAGTGTTCCGGACCCACTTCAAAGTAGGCTGTTCAGGACGACATTCATCAGAGAAAACTTTCCTTATTTAGTGAATGAAGTTCCATGCACGGGATTGCCCTCATTGCAGACCTGAAAGAAGGTTCTACTCTGTAGCCAGCACAAAGTCCTGCTGGCCAGAAGGTGGCTTTCTGTGAGGAGGCTCAGTGACCTTCGAGGAAGAAGAAACAGCGCACTTACTGGGCTTCTGTAACTAGTCGCCTCTTTCTTGCCCCTGGGCTCTGAAAGTCTGAAGGTGACAACGTGGCTGCCTTTTGCTTCCTTTTCATCCTCAGAACTCATCTGATGCCACTGGGGCGGGGGTGGGGGGAGTCCTGCGCCAAGTTTCATCTCTGCAACTGCTAAGGCAATCTTTTTTTCTTAAATCGAATTCGCATACCAACTAGGGGTTACTGCAGAACAAGTTCCCCTCTAGACACCCAGTTAATAAACACAGGCACTACTACACAAGCAAGAACTGTGCAGTTTGGGGGGGTCTGGCAGTTTGGGGGTCAGGGCTGGCTCTCTTCCACAGGGTCACTTAGGGATTTGGGTTCATCTTGGGTCTATGTGAGCCACAGAACTAGCTAGTACTGCACAAGTTCTACTTGTGCAATGAGAAAAGACCCGAACTTTTAATTTTGGGCTCAAAAGTGTCCCATGTGAAATAAGCATGCACTCCCAAGGTCTGGAACTAATTTTGAGTCCCCACCTGAGTGTCAGGTGACTGGAGCAAGTGAAAAAGGCACAGAACATACGGTCAGTGCTATTCTCTCTTCCCACTCCTAGCCTCCTAGTGCTAGTATCTGTTTGCTGTCATTTAACCACTTGTATATTCTAGCAAGCAAGTGCTTTCTTGCTAGGCTAGGAGCTGTTGGAGGGGGCTGAGTAGGAGGAAGGGAGTTGAAATCTTTCTTACAACTAGATTCAATTGAAAAACAACATCAGCAAACCTGTACTAGGATAGAGCAGGCAACGTCAGCAGCATGTGAAGGTAAAACATTTCTGTCAGTGCAGTGACTTCAGCCAATCTGAGCCTTAACTGGATTTTTGGTAAATTATAATAATAATAATAATAATAATAATTAGTATTATTTTTAAATTAATATCTTTATTTAAACACCTGATTACAAACATGATTGTGATTGTGTTTCAGTAAAGCCTAATAAGTACCTGTCACAACTGTGACTTTTGATGCCATCTGGTGGCATCATACATGTATTACAGGGAAGTGACACCTGTCAGACTCAGAACCAAGGTTATAATTTATTTTGTGGGTGCAAGGGGAGGTGAGGAAAACTGGAACAGGGAGTTAATACTGAGGGACGTTCTAAGATTATAGTTAACAAAAACTCTAGATCTGAGGTTCCCAAATTTATCTGCATTTGGATCGAAGTGATAGCACAGCGGGTAGGGCATTTATCTTGCATGTGAATGTCCCGCGTTTGAACCCAGACATTCAAATATGGTCCTCAGAGCCTGCCAGGAGTGATTTCTGAGCGCAGAGCCAGCAGTAGCCTCTGAATGCGACTGAGTGAGGCCCCCAGACAAAATAAAACAAAAATGAACACCCCCCAAATGTATCTGCACTGTGCCCTTTTAAAAAGAAACACTATGTAGCTCCTTGACAATCTACCTTTTTGTTGCTATTTTATTGGGCCACCTCTTGTGATGCTCAGCGACCACTTCTGGTGGTCAGTGATCAGGGCTAGGAGGCAAATTTGAGTTGTCTGTGTGCAAAGCAAGCGCCCAAATACTTGTACTATTTCTTTGGCTGCTTTAAGTCATCAGATAGTGTCCCCAATACCTCTCTTCCCCTGCCAATTGCATCTGCATCTAGTACTACCTCTAGGGGCTAGTATCTCACTTTAGGACATCTGCTCTAGAGGGGAAATCTCAGGATGTGTTATAAGGAGCTGGTTCCATCAGCTTTGCCAGATTCCAGCCCCCCAGAACCCCCCAAAATAAACTAGCCAATGAATTATTAACACTGAGTGAACTTGTGGAATTACTCAAAGAACACGTTAAAATGGCATACCTTTAAAAAATATTCACTCATAATGGCTAAGCCATTGCAAAATCAACTAGCTGGTCTACCTCAGCATGGCTGGGGCAGAAAACAAATAAAAAAAAAAAACTAGCCACAAGTTTCCCCTCATATAATCTATGGCTTCTTCAAAATCCACATTCATGTACTATTGTTAATGCTAAAAAGGATCATGAGAACCATGTTAAGGAAATTTCTAGTTTCTGCAAAATTGTATGCTCCCAGCTTGGAGATTTCTGAGGACTTCCAGGCCCTACTGACTGCCTGACTGCTGTGCCAGATAAAAGCTAATGACAGGGAGGGAGAGGATTGCACAGAGAGTGCAGGGTCTGAAAGAGCAAAGCTTAATTGAGGATAATAGCAGCTACAGAGGAAAGGGGAGTAGAGTAATGGCAAGAGTGCATTAGTGAGTTTCTGCACCATCACCCTTTACCAAGCACCTCTGGGGCTCCTGCCTGTTAGTGGCCCCTCACTCTCTCTAGTCCATTATCTTCCCAGGATCCTGTGTAATGTGTAGAGGAGATGGAAACCCTGGTGTTGGCAGAGAGCTCTGGAGTAGAGGCTTTAGGCACATGATGTTTCTGAGAAAGAAGGAAGGAAGGAAGGAAGGAAGGAAGGAAGGAAGGAAGGAAGGAAGGAAGGAAGGAAGGAAGGAAGGAAGGAAGGAAGGAAGGAAGGAAGGAAGGAAGGAGGGAGGGAGGGAGGGAGGGAGGGAGGGAGGGAGGAAGGAAGGAAGGAAGGAAGGAAGGAAGGAAGGAAGGAAGGAAGGAAGGAAGGAAGGAAGGAAGGAAGGAAGGAAGGAAAAGGAAGGAAGGAAAAGGAAGGAAGGAAAAGGAAGGAAGGAAGGAAGGAAAAAGAAAGAAAGAAAGAAAGAAAGAAAGAAAGAAAGAAAGAAAGAAAGAAAGAAAGAAAGAAAGAAAGAAAGAAAGAAAGAAAGAAAGAAAGAAAGAAAGAAAGAAGAAAGGATGGAAGGAAGGAAGGAAAAGAAAGAGAAAGAAAAGGAAAGAAAAGAGAAAGAATGAAAGAAAGAAAGGAAGAAAGGAAGAAAGAAAGAAAGAAAGAAAGAAAGAAAGAAAGAAAGAAAGAAAGAAAGAAAGAAAGAGAGAGAGAAAGAAGAAAGAAAGAGAGAGAAAGAAAGAAAGAAAGAAAGAAAGAAAGAAAGAGAGAAAGAAGAAAGAAAGAGAGAGAAAGAAAGAAAGAAAGAAAGAAAGAAAGAAAGAAAGAAAGAAAGAAAGAAAGAAAGAAAGAAAGAAAGAAAGAGAAAGAAAGGGAGGGAGGAAGGAAGAAAGGAAGGGAGGGAGGGAGGGAGGGAGGGAGGAAGAAGGAAGGAAACAGAACAAAACAAGGCATAGTGCAAGAGGAATTACCACCTGCCATGTCACCTTTCTATTTCCCATAGGCAGAGTGGAAGAGGTGGCAAACAGAGACTTGATCCTTCTCGGGCCAGCACCATCTCTAAAAGTAATCTTAAAAACTGAAGAATAGTGCCGGAGAGATAGCATAGAGATAAGGCATTTGCCTTGCAAGCAGAAGGTCAGTGGTTCAAATCCTGCATCCCATCCCTGAGCCTACCAGGAGTGATTTCTGAGCATTGCCGGGTGTGATCCAAAAATAAAAAAACTTTTAAAAAAATGAAGAAGGTATGTGGGGCTGGAGAGCTAGCACAGCAGGTAGGGCACTTGCCTTACATGTGGCTGACCTAGGTTCAGTCCCTGGCATCTGAAATGGTCCACCAGACCTGCCAGGAGTAATTCTTGAGTGAAGAATTCTTTTTTTTTTTTTTTTTTTTTGGTTTTTGGGCCACACCTGGCGGTGCTCAGGGGTTACTCCTGGCTGTCTGCTCAGAAATAGCTCCTGGCAGGCACGGGGGACCATATGGGACACCGGGATTCGAACCAACCACCTTTGGTCCTGGATCGGCTGCTTGCAAGGCAAACGCCGCTGTGCTATCTCTCCGGGCCCGAGTAAAGAATTCTTGAGTGAAGTGATGGTAGTAAGCCCTGAGCACTTCTGGGTATTGCACCCAAAACAAAACAAGCAAGCAAAATACCCATGAACATTCATGAGGCGACTTTGTTGTTTCATTTTGGGTGGGGTTTCACACCTGACAGTGCATACTCAGGAATGATGCCCCTAGCAGGGGACAGGGTGGAGGAACCCATATTTAAGTACCTATATACTCGAGTATAAGCCGAGTTATTCCGGCACAAAATTTGTGCTGAAAAATCCAAATTCAGCTTATACTCAGGTCATACAGGTTATTTGATTTGATGTGTGTGCACCAAATTTAACGCACTTCATCTCCAGTCATCTTCTGCCCTCTGCTGGAGCACCCCCTCCCCAGTGCTTCAGCTCAGTCCACAAGTCCCGGTGAGCTCAAGAGGTAGATGGCTGGACTGAACTGGATGCCACTGAACTATTTAACCCACAATATTCTGTTCTTTGTATGAGACTGACAGCAGTGATGATGAGATCTGTGAATTCAGAGATGATGACAATGTCTATGCTGATAGCCTCACATCAGATACCCCTGAAGTTCTGTTTGGACATACAGATGAGGAGGAGGAGGAGGAGGAAGAGGAGGAATGTTGTTTAAATTAATTAAGAAGGCCCTTAGGGGGGCTGGTGAGGTGGCGCTAGAGGTAAGGTGTCTGCCTTGCAAGCGCTGGCCAAGGAAGGACCGCGGTTCCATCCCCCGGCATCCCATATGGTCCCCACAAGCCAGGGGCAATTTCAGAGCGCTTAGCCAGGAGTAACCCCTGAGCATCAAACGGGTGTGGCCCGAAAAAAAAAAAAAAGAAGGCCCTTAGGATAGGCTTGGATGGTGAATGGATGGAGGGACCTTTCTCTGCCCTCCCAGGCCAAGTGGCTCCACCTTCTCCAATCGGCGCCGGTGATCAGGTTCAGGAGGACGACGGGCAGAAATCTCACTCACAAGCAGGCTCCAGGAAATACCAGTTTATTCAGGCCCTGGACAACATGTGTGGCCTATAATCATAAACCTATTTAAGCTTGCCCTGCGTCTAAACTTCTTTCAGCCATGTCTCCTCCTGCTACTTCCCCATCCAGGCAAATCCTTTTGGCCCCTCAGGCCAAACCTTATATAATCTCCCCAAGATCCCTCCCAGGAATGGGAGGGTCTTGCAGGTAGTTACACCTAAATCCCGGGTGGAGTCACAGAGGAAGAATCCAGTTTTGAAGGATTTTAACCTTTGTGATTTAGTTTGATTACCTGTTAAGCTATGGTTTTCTCTACTGTATTTAAAGTTTTAAAGTTATTGTTTCTAGTTGACAGTTATTCTCGAGCAATAAATATTGAAAAACATTTAACCTACTGATTCCTCAATTTTTGGCTATATGTTTTTACTTTTGAAATTTATCATAATAAATAAAATAAATAAAAAAATTTTATTTTTGAAATGGCTGCTGCATTTTCCACCTCAGCTTATATTGGAGTCACTAAGCTTTCCCAGTCTTTAGGGTAAAATTAGGGGAGTCAGCTTATACATATAAGGCATAAAGGTATATAAGGCACTTTAAATCATGTCCTGTTTCTCCAACCCAATTGTGGTAACTTTGTAGAATGAATGACAACAACCAAACACCAGGTTGCATGTTTCTATGGGACTGGCCCCTCTCCTCTCATGGGTGCTCTCTGCAGCAGATGGTGCTCTGCTTCCATTTTGCAGAGAAAAAATAGGTTTAGAAAAAATCTCTAACTTGTTCCAACTCATGTAGGACATGGACCTAGGCCTGCAGTCTCCAGACTTCTGCTTCTTATGGGGGATTGATGTCACAGTCATGCCTAGCCCCAAATCTCAGCTCCCAGAGTCCTAGTGTTGTTCTCAAGAGTCCTTCTGCTCCTCAGTGCTGGTTTCCCTGAAGCCTCTTTTACTCCTTGCCTAGTCAGAAATAAGCTGAACCATGCTCAGTGTCATCAAATCTCTGCATGTTGTAGTGATGGGGACCTGGCATGTAGCTTGTAGGGGGCAGAGCCCCAGCATCTGTCCTCAGAAATGTTTGTCTGGCTGAGGAGGTTTGTGTGGCAGCTGCTTCTGCATGTAACTGCCATTGCCAGTACTCCCATCACTCCACCATCTTTCCTTAATCTCACCCACACTTCAGAGCCCTGAGGATGGAGTCCTGAAACAACGGTCATTGAGCACCACCTTTTCCTGCTAGTCCTTAGTATTCTTTGAGGGCTAGATGATCCCTGGTCCTTAGCAGTGCATCTTCTTCGATAAAATACTTTAAACTTGTTGAACTACAGTTTACTGAGGATTATTTTGCACTCTGACCCATCCAGGGAAAGCATAACAGGCACTTTATGTGGAAAAGCTTAGCTAGTCTTTAAATGGTCTCCCACCAAGCCCCACTGGCACCTACAATTATGGGCAAGACCCAGGTGATAAAATTTCTTTGTTCAGCTTTGTTCAGGCAGCATTTGAAAAATGTCATTTAAAGGAAGGGAGTGGGGCTGAGAGGGAAGAGTGTGGGCACAGGCACCAGGGCTGGAATAAAACAGTGGGTCATTCTTAGGGTAAGAGTTCAAGGTCAGAAACTATAAAATCAGGGCACAATGAGCTACTTCCTCACCTACAATGCATTTCACTTAACTGTCCTAGCCTCCATCTGCATAGTGTGGGAGCAACAGAACTGTTTACCTGTTCCATATCTTAGGTTAGAAGTATAGTAAATTAATTTGTAATTCTCTGATAAAAGGTCTCTGTATGAAGAGATGGGCCACACTGAGGCTTTGGTAGAAAGAACACCATATTTAGCATGACCTCTGAGTTTTTTCCTCAGCTAGCTGCAAGGCCAGGGCCTTTGTTTGTTCATTTTTATGTTTTTTTTTTGGGGGGGTCACACTTGGTGGTTGTATATGAGTTACTCAATTCTGCACTCAGGAATTATTTCTGGCAGGCTCGGGGAAACCATGAGATGCCGGGGATATAACTCTGGTGGGCTGAAGCAAGGCAATTGCTCCCTACCTACTGTACTATTGCTATTTTACCAGTCTCCTATTAAGTTGTCTGTTACCCCACATGTCATTCCAGAGGTCTTCATCAAATAGGGGAATTCATACTTTTGTTCAGGCTGCTTTCTACACTTCAGTGCCCTAAATTCCCATGTTTTGTTTGGAGCTGGACATTAGGTCTCAGAAATTTCCCTTGATAAAGCAGAATGTCCTTGCTTTATGCTTTAAGCAAATTCAAACATCTTTGGGTGGAACGAGTATATTGGGTCACCCTCTAATGACTATTTGGAGAACTGCATGCAGCCCAGGAGGGTTTGCTTTGGAGGGGGCGGGGACATCCATACAAGTGCTGACCAGTCAGTCACAACACTTTTGTTTTTTTTGGTTTTTGAGTCACATCCGGTAGTGCTCAGGGGTTACTCCTGGCTCTATGCTCAGAAATCGCTCCTGGCAGGCGTGGGGGACCATATGGGAGGCCGGGATTCGAACCACCATCCTTTTGCATGCAAGGCAAACACCCTACCTCCATGTTATCTCTCTGGCCCCAGTCACAAGCACTTTTTGAGCTGAGAGTCTCTGATGCCTTGTTTGACTCGGTTGGGAGATATTTGGGGGTAGGAAAAATACACAAGACATGCTCTTGCCTATGGAGTTTGGAAAAGATGCCTTTTCTCAAGAGCAGACCAAGTAATAACAAATATATAGGATAATACTGGCAACTTAGAGACCTTGAACTAGTGGGGGTGGGAAGTATAGGGATGCTGCTGACCCCATCTTACTCATGTATGTGCAACAAGAAAAGGAGCCCTGACGGAAGATGCGCTCTTTCCTCAGGCCATTCCAGCCACTCAGTTCCCTTTGAGGCCACCTACCTTTCCACAACTATCTCTGGGTCTCCTCTTTTTTAATGACTCTCCTCTGGAGGCAACCCAAAAAGAGGACTAAGCCTGGAAGAAAGTGAAGGCAGGAGTGGGAAGGAGGCAGAGCTTGAGGAAAACAAAGAGGGCCCAGATAGGGGCAGGTAGGGTTCCCCAGGATGTGGAACTGAAGCTCTGAGAGTCATGAAAGGGAGGAGGGCATGGAGGGGGTTGAGTCCACTTTTTGCTGCTTTTCTAATGGCTCCTGCTCTTTCTCTCTTAGCTCCCTTTCTGCACACCCATACCAGGGTTCCTGCAGGCATCAGGGGTGAAAGGATCTTTCCCCACAGATCGGGGAGTAGGGGTGCTTTAGAGAGGAAAGTGAATGCTGTTTCCTTTTCCTACTGAGAACTCTCTAAGCAGGATTGAGCCTGATCTAAAAAAAAAAAAAGTGGCTTGCAGAGTGACTTTAGTTCAGGGTTTGTTCTTCCTAAAAGCAGGAGGATGGCTGCATTAGGTCACAGATGCTTTGAATGTACCTGACCCAGATTCCATTCCCAACACCATATGGTCTCCTGAGTATTTTCAGTGCTGCTCTAGAAGTCACTAGATATCTCTGGGATGATTCTGATGGTCTTAGCACTGCAGGCTTTGAGCAAACACTGTCTCCTTAGGCCAGAACACAAACTGGCAGGTTGGTTATACAAGTTTTGCAGGGACTGGTCTCTAGAATCCCTAAAAGTCCAGTCCCATTCCCCAATAAATTTTATTTTATTTTAATTTATTTGGTTTTTGGATCACAAACGGTGGCACTCAGGGGTTACTCCTGGCTCTACACTCATAAATCACTCCTAGATATACCCTAAGAACACAACAAGTGCAATACAAAATCCCTTCCTTACACCTATATTAATTGCAGGACTATTTAAAATAGCCAGACTCTGGAAACAAGCAAGATGCCCTTCAACAGATGAATGGCTAAAGAAACTGTGTTGGTACATTACACATGAAATACTATGCAGTCATCAGGAGAGATGAAGTCATGAAATTTTCTTATACATGGTATGGACATGGAAAACTATTATGCTAAGTGAAATAAATCAGAGGGGGGGAGACAAATTCACACAGAATAGTCTCACTTATCTATGGGTTTTTTCAGAAAAATAAAAGACATTATTGTAATAATGCCCAGTGATAAGGGCCGGAAGGAACCGGCTCACCTCAAGAAGGGGAAAAGGTGTAATTAGAACACTAAACAACTACCATGACAATGTTAATGAGAGAAGTAGAATGCCTGTCTCAAAATTCAGGCAGGAGGTGCGAGATGAGGGAGATGGGATACATTGGTGGGTGGGAATGTTGCACTGGTGAAGGGGGTGTTCTTTTTGTGGACTAAAACCCAGCTACAGTCATGTTTGTAATCACGGGTGTTTAAATAAAGACATAAAAAAGGTTTTATACCTAAAACCTCAATATTGTGTATCTTCAAGATGCTTAATAGTCACGAGTGTATTGGAGCTAAGCATAGCAACAGAAAAAAGAAAAGAAAAGAAAGAAAGAAAGAAAGAAAGAAAGAAAAGAAAGAAAAGAAGAAAGAAAGAAAGAAAAAGAAAGAAAGAAGAAGGAAAAAGAAAGAAAGAAAAGAAAGAAAGAAAAGAAAGAAGAAGGAAGGAAGGAAGGAAGAGGAAGGAAGGAACGAAGGAAGGAAGAGAGAGAAAGAAGAGAAAGAAAGAAAGAAGAAAGAAGAAAAAGAAAGAAAGAAAAGAAAGAAAGAAAAAAGAGAAAGAAAGAAAGAGAGAGAGAGAGAGAGAAAGAAAGAAAGAAAGAAAAAGAAAGAAAGAAAGAAAGAAAGAAAGAAAGAAAGAAAGAAGAAAAAGAAAGAAAGAAAGAAAGAGAAAGAAAGAAAGAAAGAAAGAAAGAAAGAAAGAAAGAGAAAGAAAGAAAGAAAGAAAGAAAGAAGAAGAAGAAAGAAAGAAGAAAGAAGAAAAAAAAAAAAAAGAAAGAAAAGAAAAAGAAATCGCTCTTGGCAGGCTCAGGGACCAAATGGGATGGCAGAAATTGGATCCAGATCTGTCCCGGGTTGTGCGAGTGCAAAGCAAACACTCTACCACTGTGCTATCGCTCCACCACCATCCCCTCCCAATAAATTTCACAATGCAGGAGATATGCTATGGAAAAGACAGTCCCTGTTGGCATTCTATGGGAAAGGGGTGGTGGTGATACAGAACCAAGACAAAAGACAGAAACTGAGGTACTAGTGGAGAAAGTGCTGGCAGCTCTGACTCTAGAAGCAGTTTTCCTCTCCAGGAGCATGGGTTACACTCTTACACACAGACCTTAAAGGAACAATATGAGCAGGATAAACATGAGATCCCAGGCCTGGGACATCAGGTGAAAAACAGCAAGTGGAGATTTCACAAAGATGTCTAGAGTGTTTTTCACTTTGGAAGTTCACAAAATTCAGTGTCTAGGAAAAGCTGTGGCAAGGAGAGTGTCTAAACCTTTCCACCAGACAGCAACTTAATACCCAGCAAGTGTGAAAAAGCCTGTTCCACGGGAAGGCAGATGTGAGAGCTCCAAAGGGGAAAAGCAGGCCTGGAAAAAACAGCAAGCCTCAGTGGATGTTGCCCCCACAGCAAAGAAGAGCAGACTGGGAATTACAGACCAAAAAGCCTTTTCCTCTCCGGAGCCTCCTGCAGGAATAAAGGCATTGCCCCCCACCCCACACCCACCCTACCCCATCCCCACAGACAACTCAGCAAGCACTGAATAGAAAGAAGTGCCTCTCTGGGCCTTAATATCATCTCAGCGCCAGACAAAGCCTCCAAAGACGATCTTTTATAATTTTACTATTCTCTTTGTGCCACAATCTGACACCGTGTGTTAAGTGTTAGCCCGTGTGTAGGGCAGGCACTTAACTGTCAAAAAGAAAAGTCGGAATTAGACTTGGCTTTGTCCCAGATGCTGAAATGACGCTGACAGGGGTCTCTATCAGGAGCGCCCTACAGCGCCCACCTTCGGTCCATCAATAGCATGGTGCAGAAATCCCCATGCTCTTCCCTCCCTGGGTGATGGAAAGACACAGTTGCTCTTCACTGTCCACAGGGATATTGAACAAGGATCTTTCAAGGAATACTCACATTTCTGGCAAGTTATCTTCAAAAGAGATTTGAGTATTTTATAAAGATCATAGGAAAAGATCCTTTCTAACTTAAAGTGGAGGTTCCCAAATGGAAAAATCATTGGATTCAATTCAGTTCAACTAAATTTAATTGAGCTAGTTTTATACCATTAGTCACTGAAGTGATGAGTGAGATAAGTATATACTGTTAGATGTTTCACTGAAATCTAAGGCAACACCCAGTCCTTATTTCAGCTACTCACTTTCAATCCCCATCCCAACTTTCAAACCTAGACTTCCTCTCAGATGTTTTCTTAAACCAAGGACTTGCAATCTAACTATTCAAATATGCCTTTTTTTTCATATAGGAACTCTTCAGGATATTGCTCACTCTGGTGCTCAGGGAGCCACTCCTGGTTCTATGTTTGGGAGTTGCTTTTGGTGGTGTTAAGGGAACCATGTGGTGTTGGGTTTTGAACTCAGGCCTCTTAAATGTAAAGCATGTGTTTCAGCCTTTTGTGCTTTCTCTCTAGCCCCAGATAGAGATTCTTAATTAAAAACACTTTCATAAAAGTAAGTGTAGCGGTTAAAGAGATAGAACAGTGGGTTGGGCCTGCAGCTCTCCCCCCAGCTAGGGAGACACGTTCCAAACACGCTACCCGCCCTGAGCAGTTTGGCTCTAGCCCCTGGCGACTTCCTTCAGTATTCTTCAGGTAGGGAGACCCCGCCCAAACACGCTGCCCCGCTTGGCTCCGCCCCCGGCGACTTCCCTGCAGCTATCCCCAGCTAGGGAGACACCGTCCAAACACGCGCCCGCGCGAACCGTGCGAACACGGATAGCGTTCACTCGGGAATATAGCTTAACACAACTTATAGGTATAGCCAGCTCAGGCCTAACACCAAAATTTCTTAAATAATCAAGAACCCATAAAATTGGAGAAAAGAAAAAAGGTGGGCATTCGGAGACCTCTGTGCCCCCCCAGTCTGCGGGCTTCTCCCTAAATTGAGTGCAGCGCCCAGAGGCCGCTCCACCTGGGGCATAGGGATCCCCACATCCACGACCCCCCCCCCGCACCAGTGCCCAGGAAGAGTGCATTCCCCTGGGACCATTCCACGTGGATGTACTCCAAAGCATACCAATAAACGCAAAGAAATATGGGTAAATCAAAGAGAACCCTAACATCTGAAAATACAGAGACAGACCCTATCAAGTTTCCAAGTCCGCCAAAATGCACAGATCCATGGGAAGGTGACCTAAAAGCAGCAATGAGGAAGGAAATGCAAGAATTAATAAAAAGAAATGAAAGAAACCTTAGCTACCGAGTATAAGAAATCTATGGATGAACGAATCAGCCAAATTAAAGAAGAAATGTTAAAGAACATGAGAGAGTCCATACAAAAAGAAATGAAGGAATTAAAAGACAAAGTAACAAGCCTTACAAGCAGAAACACAGAGTTGGAGAAACACATTGAAGAACTCGAAGAAAAGCTGCAAACAAAAAATGATCAAGAAACCAACAAAGAAATAAAAGGCAAAGCACTGGAAGGAAAAGTCCAGTATCTAATGAACAAGGACAAAAGAAACAATCTAAGAATTGTGGGTATACCAGAAGGGGAGGAAATAGGGAAAGGGGAAGAACAAGTAGTCAGAGAGATAATAGCAGAGAACTTCCCCACCCTCTGGAAAGAAACCTCAATGCCAATCCAGGAAGTGAAAAGAGTCCCTAATAAAATAGACCCTAATAAAACAACTCCAAGACATATAGTAATCCAAATGGCAAAAAATAAAGAGAAAGAGGAACTCCTTAAAGCAATAAGAGAGAAAAAAATCTCAAGTACAAAGATAGGGACATAAGAATTAAACCAGATCTCCCATTCGAAATAATTCAAGCAAGACGACAGTGGAATGACATATTTAAACGACTGAATGAAAGAAACTTCCAACCTAGGGTCCAATACCCAGAAAAACTATCATTCATATGGGAGGATAGACTAAAAACATTCTCAAACAAGAACGAGCTTGAACTATTTGTGCAAACTAAACCAATCCTAAATGACCTGCTCAGAGATGAATTACACAATCCAAACCCCCGATTGTAACAAAAACCACCCTACACAACACAACTGCACAACAGTCATCTCTCTCAATAATCTCCCTAAATGTTAATGGACTAAACTCTCCAATTAAAAGACACATAGTAGAGAACTGGATTAGGAAAAATAAACCAGACTTCTGCTGTCTGCAAGAAACACACCTACAACTACAGGATAAGCACAGGCTTAGAATAAAAGGATGGAAAGTAATTATTCAGGCCAATGGAAAACAAAAAAGAGTAGGGACAGCCATTCTTATATCAGACCAAATTGCATTCAACATCAAGAAAGTGATCAGAGACAATGAGGGTCACTACTTACTGATCAGGGGAACATTAGATCAAGAAACACTAACCCTGGTCAATATCTATGCACCTAATTTAGAGTCAGCAACATATGTGAGGCAACTGCTCATAAACCTGGAGAAACACATGAAGGGAAATGTGATAGTAGTAGGGGACCTCAATACTCCACTATCACCACTGGACAGATCCACCAAACAGAAAAATAGCAAAGAAATAAGAGCTCTAAATGAAAAATTAGAAGATTTGGGGCTAATAGACTTACATAGACCTCCACCCAGAAAGCAGAATACACATTCTTCTCAAGCCCACATGAAACCTTCTCCAGAATAGACCATGTCTTAGGATACAAAGCCAACCTATATAAGACCACAAAGGTAAGGATCATTAGAAGTACCCTTTCAGATCACTATGCAACAGAACTCAAAATTGACGTCAAGAAGAAGCAATGGAGAAAAACTAATACCTGGAGATTAAACAACATGCTGCTCAACAACAGCTGGATCAAAGAACAACTCAAGGAAGAAATAAAAAGATTCCTTGAGACAAATGACAACGAAGAGACAACATGTCAAAATTTGTGGGACACAGCAAAAGCAGTAATTAGGGGGAAACTCATAGCAATACAGGCCTATGTCAAGAAACAGGAAAATAACAAAACCAACAGCTTAAAAGATCACCTCAAAGAATTGGAACAACAGCAACAGAGAAATCCAACCACAACCAGACGGCAAGAAATAATAAAAACCGGAGCAGAAATAAACAACATAGAAACTAATAAATCAATACAAAAAAATCAATGAGACCAGAAGTTGGTTTTTTGAAAAAATAAACAAGATAGACAAACCGCTGGCAAAACTCACCAAAAAAAAGAGGGAAAACACCCAAATCAATAGGATCACTAATGAAAGGGGAGAGATTACAACAGAACCCCAAGAAATACAACATATCATGAGATCATATTATGAACAACTATACTCCACTAGGCTAGAGAACCCAGAAGAAATCGACAGATTCTTGGAAAAAAACCCTCTTCCAAGACTGGAAACTGAAGATCTAGAAAGCCTAAACAGACCAATCACCTCAGAGGAAATTGAAGATGTAATTAAAAAACTCCCTAAGAACAAAAGCCCAGGTCCAGATGGATTTACAGGTGAATTCTACCAAGCTTTCCAAGAAGACTTACTACCACTTTTCCATAGGCTCTTCCAAACCATAGAAAAAACAGGAATCCTCCCTAACTCCTTCTATGAGGCAAATATCACACTCATTCCCAAAGATGGCAAAGACATCACCAAGAAAGAAAACTACAGACCAATCTCACTAATGAACATAGACGCAAAGATACTCAACAAAATCTTAGCAAACCGAATCCAGCACTTTATCAAAAAGATAATACATCTTGACCAGGTGGGATTTATACCAGGAATGCAAGGTTGGTTCAACATACGCAAATCAATCAACATTATACATCACATCAACAACAAGAAAGACAAAAACCACATGATCGTATCAATCGATGCAGAGAAGGCATTTGACAAAATCCAACACCCTTTCATGTTAAAGACACTCAGTAAAATAGGCTTAGAAGGAACCTTCCTCAAGATAGTTACAGCTATCTATGAAAAGCCAACAGCCAACATTATACTTAATGGTGAGAAACTAGAAGCATTCCCACTAAGGTCAGGAACTAGGCAAGGCTGTCCACTCTCTCCACTCTTATTCAATATAACCTTAGAAGTCCTAGCAATAGCAATCCGACAAGAGAAGGGAATTAAAGGAATCCAAATTGGGAAAGAGGAACACAAACTATCTCTATTTGCAGACGATATGATGATTTACATTGAAAACCCTAAACAGTCCACAGTAAAACTCCTAGAAACAATTAACCAATACAGCAAAGTGGCTGGATACAAAGTCAACACACAAAAGACAGTAGCGTTTCTATATACAAACCACGAAGTCGAGGAGAGAGAGATTAAAAATACAATTCCATTTAAAATAGTATCAAAAAATATCAGGTACCTAGGAATCAACCTTACAAGGGAAGTGAAAGACCTATACCAGGGAAACTTCAAAACACTTCAGAAAGAAATTGAAGATGATCTAAAGAAATGGAAGAACATCCCATGCTCATGGATAGGTAGAATTAACATAGTCAAAATGACTATCCTACCCAAACTACTATATAGATTTAATGCAATCCCTATCCAAATCCAGACACCATTCTTTAAAGAAATAGAACAATCAATCACAAAATTCATCTGGAACCACAAAAGACCCAGGATAGCCAAACAAATACTGAAAAACAAGAAGCTGGGTGGCATCTCCTTACCTAACTTGAAACTATACTATAAAGCCATAGTAATCAAAACAGCATGGTACTGGAACAGAGACAGGACCTCAGACCAGTGGGTCAGAACAGAATTCCCTGACATAAACCCCCAGATATACAGCCAACTAATATTTGATAAAAGAGGCAAGAACCTGAAATGGAACAAAGAAAGTCTATTCAACAAATGGTGTTGGTACAACTGGAAAACCACATGTACAAAAGTGAAGATCAACCCATACCTCACCCCTTATACAAAAGTCAACTCAAAATGGATCAAAGACCTTGAAATCAGACCCGAATCTATAAAGTTTATTGAGAATAAAATAGGCAGAACACTCGAAGACCTATATATCAAAAAGGTCTTCGAGAATGGAGCACCATTGGCAAGAACTTTAGCAACAAACATAAACAAATGGGACTACATCAAACTAAAAAGCTTCTGCATGGCGAAAGAAACCTTACTTAACGCAAGAAGACAGTTAACAGAATGGGAAAAAATCTTTTCACTCGACATATCAGATAAAGGGCTGATATCTAGAACATACAAAGCACTCAGAAAGCTGAGCCCCCCAAAACCAAATAAAGCCATAAAAAAATGGGGAGATGAAATGAATAGACACTTCTCTGAGGAAGACAAAAGGATGGCCAACAAACACATGAAAACATGCTCACCTTCACTCATCATCAGAGAGATCCAAATCAAGACAACAATGAGATACCACCTGACACCAGTGAGGATGGCTCACATTAAAAATAATGGGAACAATCTCTGTTGGCGGGGATGCGGTATGAAAGGAACTCTCATACACTGCTGGTGGGAATGCCCCCTTGTCCAACACCTATGGAGAACAGTCTGGAGAGTACTCAAAGAACTCAGAATTGAGCTGCCATTTGACCCAGCAATTGCTCTCCTAGGTATATACCCCCAAGTGGGAAGGACATTCATTCCAAAATATATGTGCACCCCACTATTTATCGCAGCACTCAGTGTAATAGCCAAGTCTTGGAACCAACCTCGATGTCCAACAACAGATGAATGGATCATTAAGATGTGGTATATATACACAATGGAATACTACATGGCAGTCAGAAATGATACAATCACAGACTTTGCAGCAACATGGATGGACCTAGATCATATTATATTAAACAAAGTAAGTCAGAAGACAAAAGAGAAACACAGAATGGTAGCACTATTCTGAAGCACCCAGAACACACATGTTATACACAACTGATACTCAACAATCAAATAACACGGTTTAACAGGGTAGAAACACCAAACACTGCAATAGTCAACATATACTCAGGAGCAGTGCCCAAAATACTTGAAAAAGGAACAACGCAAACTCTTGACTACACATTATTCCACAAAGAAAACAGCAACACCAAAAACTGCACTGTAGAGAGAACAGGTATGTAATCAACCTTCCACGACAAAGGCCCACAACAATAACTTAGAGATAGTATTCAGGAACACAGGTAAAGAACACCACGGGAAATCACTGTCTCCAATGGAATCATCCCATAACACTACGTTTTAATGCCTTTATCTTATAATATTTAAAATAACCTCTCAGCTTTTATATCCACAGGCATCCTTGAATACAAATGGCGGATAAACTAAGATGGCAGCGCGGGATACCACACGAGATACCATACCTAGCTTGCACTATGAGATGGCCCCGAGAAAACTCTTTAACATACACTTTATCTCTAGGTTACACCTTCTTTTAGGAACTGAAGCACGTGACCAGTCAGACCACCGAAGCAGTAACTGAGACGTACAGACTTAAACTACACGCTCTATTCTGTGAACACATTCAAGCAAACTAGCATTCCCCTGCTATTCTCTCCTCTCTTCTCACTACTTTCTTTTTTATTTTTTCTCTTCTTTTTTTTTCTTTTTCTCTCTCTTTTCTACTCTTCTCTTTACTTTTTTCCTTTTCTCTTCTCCCTTTCTTTCTAAAGTATTTTCTCTTTTCTCCCTTCCTACCCCTTCCATATACCTTCCCCTTTTCCCCCTTTGGAAATCCAACTATCCCTTCACCCCTCAATCCCATACAGACCTCCTGCCATATTAAAACTCTCCACCCTCAGTCCTTAATCTATTAGGCATCAAGATTGACCTCCTACCCCAACGAACCACTACCCAGCACCCAGTCGAGAGGACACCCAGTCAAACCCACACCTCATCTCCTGCAAGAAAAGGCAGCCAACTCCCCTGCGGATCCATGCTGCTCGGCCCTCCCCATCAACTCCCCCTAACGTGGACTGTTACCTGAAACCGGACTTAGGTCTAAAAGTATCCTCAATGCAAGAACCCTTCCAGGACCTCCCTGCCGCAAATCTTTTGCCAATCTGAAGAAGATCTGGGGATGGGATGGAAAGATGCCTGGGAACCCACACACCACAAGAAAAACCCAAAAGACAATGGGAAAACCTGTATTTCCAACATAAGCATAAGAACTGTATCACACCACCTCTTTACCTGCTTTTCCCCAAATGTAAGATAGTCTTATGCATCACTTTGGTCCTTTAAATACTTTGCTACCTCATTTAAAAAAAAAATCTGACCTACATATACATATGTAAGCACATACATTTTTATTACCTATTTTTTTTCTATTTATTATCTTTTCATCTTTTTTTTGGGTATGTAACCTGTTTCTGTTTTCCCCTTTTGACCACCCCCAAATGCACCAACAATATAATGTAGCACCATTTCCCCCTGCAAAGGCACACTAAAAAAAGGGGAATTCTTACATATATATATATATGTAAGAATTCCCCTTTATATATATATATATATATATATATATATATATATATATAGAAAAGAGAGCTCTTATCTATTAGAGATAGGAACTCATAGTTGTTTACAATAGAGGGATATCTCCTACCTTGAAAATATGTCATGAGGAATTAACTTAGACCTCAGGTGTTTAGATACCATCAATCCAGCCTTGAACCCTGGATCCCAGACACAGGAACAGCACAGTTCTTCACAACTGCTACAGGAAACAAATCCCATCCGGGACAGCCGCAATACTGCGAGGTCACCAACAAATGCCAGCTCTAATATGACATCCTGACAACGAAGAAAATGGGAACAACTTGACCTAAGTGCAGGTTATCCTACCTTTCCAGCTAACAACAAGACAAAATCAGAAGACTTGTCACCCTTTGGTAGGCCCAAAAGCCAAGATTGCGAGTTACAGATGACTGCTGCTAGAACCATGACCAGACTGTATACAGCCTGGGACCAATAAAAAAGCCTTAACCTAGGGTTTGAACTACGATCTGCACAATAAACATGATCCCCAGTTCCAAAGGTCTGGCAGAGACCATTGTAACGGAATGGGGCTTCTGGAAGCACAAAGAAAGACACTGTCCTAGGTGCCATCCTAGGTTCAGTGCAAAGACCAAGATCACCAACCACAGAAGATGAATTAAAATGACACTGATGGAACAGAACTTCTAGAACCACAAAGACTGACTTCATCATAACTCCCACTGCAGGATCTGTGCAGATACTGAGATCCCTAGACACAGAGTCCTGATAGTATCACCCAGGACAGAGCAGAGGTCTTACAAACACCACAAAAGCACCACCGGGAGAGTAAATGATCCTGAACAGAGTCTATAGTTGATCCCATGACAATACACTCCAAGGGCGGAGAAACCCCATATCTCTTAGGCCAAGTGAATTCCTTTTCAAATGACCCCAATATTTACTGTGCCTGGGCAGGAGGGAAAAAACAAAAAGCACAAAACATTATTTATTTTTTATATATATTATTTTATTTTCATTTATTATTATTATTTTTATTTACCTATCTATTTTTGGTCAATTTCTCTGTTTGGGTGTGATAATTGAAGTTGTCCCCAGTTATACTTATTCTTTCTCTTCCTTTCTGTTCTTCCTTTGTATGCTATGCCATGTTTCTTATATCAAGACCATGGCGGGTTTTTTTTGTTTGTTTGTTTGCTTGTTTTGTGTTTGTTTTTGTGGGTGTTTTTTGTTTTTTGTTTTTTGTTTTTTTGGTGCTTGTGTTTATTGTTGGAGTCCTCACGGGTTATTTGACACTTCTTTTTGTACTGGTGGAATGTTTCACCTTTTTTCTCTCCTTCGTTTCTCAAACCGATGTTGAGAGCCTCTAGAAGAATTCCGCTTATTTTCGGCGTATTAGACTTTTACCCCAGTTTATTACTTTTCTCTCCTTCAAACAAAACCACGTAACTTGAGCTAGCTAGTCCTGCCCCCCCAATTAGAGGAGGAAACAAGGGAGACACCAGGACCAAACAGGTGCAAGACTACTATGCAGTAGGCTAGATACAGAGGAGACCACATATTCTAGCTACCCTGGGGGTGAGGGAAGAGGATATGGGTGGTAGGACAAAAACGGAGGTGTAGGGAGGACAATTTGGTGATGGGAATCCCCCCTGATTTTATGTAAATATGTACCTAAAATATCATTGTCAACAATATGTAAGCCACTATGATCAAAAAAAAAAGAATAATAAAAAAAATGAAAATTAAAAAAAAAAAAAAGAACAGTGGGTTGGGCACTTGCTTGCCTTGCATGTTGCCCACCCAAACCCAGTCCCAGGCATTCCCTATAGTCCCCTGAGACTACCACAAGTACTTTCTGAGTATAGACATATGTAAACCCTGAACACTGCTAGGTAAGATCTCCCCTCCCTAAAGAATATCATGATCTTAAAACGTCTTTGCTTAGTTGAGAGCTGTTTAGGAAGTCGAGGTTTGGCTTTCTCATTTGTCGATAGCTGCCTCAAAGGTCCATTTGGCTAGACTCTTAGCTCAGCTACATTCATTGCAAGCAATGAATACTCCAATTGAAAGTGACTGAAGCAAGCTTCAATCACTGGAATAAAAAGGTTCAAGAAAGAAAAATTCCAGGGTTTGCCCTTCCCTTCCTGTCTCTTGCCTTTTGTGCTTTCCCATGTGTTAACTTGTCGTTTAGACATCCCACAGCTACAGGCATCTTTTCATCTTCATAGTACAAGTATTTTTAAGAAGAAAGGTGGGAGGGTTACATTTTGAGGTAAGAGGAACATGGGAAAAGAATGAAGACATCCCCACGCTGGTATTTTCTGAAGGTCCAGAGAAAATGGCTGTTGCTTCTAGCCCTGAGCTTCCTGGTGTGAAACCATATTGTGCTTCTGGCTAGCTCCACTTATGGTAGCTGACTGTACCTATGGTATGTGCCCGGCTCTCTTGGTGAAATGACCCCCACATTTCACCCACCTTCTGGAGGCAGGTATATGTTTTACTTTCAGGAGTCTGAGCCCAATCTCCAAAATAATCTTCCCTGTAAAATAAGGGTCAAGTTACTCATTTTTAAGTTGGAACTAATTAACACAAATTGCACCACCTGCCTCTCAGATTTATTACCATTCAGCTCAGCCAAGTGTGAGCTGCCTAAGGTCAGACAGGTTGGGGTTAGGGAGGGAAACCGGGGATTTTGGTGAAGGGAAGTGTATACTGGTAAAGGGATTGGTGTTAGAACATTTGTATACCTGAAACTCAATTATGAATAACCTTATATGAATAGCTTTGTAATGCTCAGTGATTCAAAACAAATTTAAAACAAACAACCAAAAACAAAACAAATGCAGATTAACAACCTATCAAACAAAATAAATTTCATAAGGTTCCTTGTAAATAACAGGTGATTAAGGTATTTTCTATGACTTCTCAAACGCCAAGCAAAACTTTAGCATGATTTAACTATAAAGGGGGGGGGGGTGACTGAAACCCAACTACAAGCATGTTTGTAACTATGGCACTTAGATAAAGATAGTAATAAACAAAGAAATAAAAAAGAAATGAAATGGTGCATATAACAAAGTGACAGACTACAAAATTAACATGCAAAGATCAATGGCCTTCTTTTATTTTTTAGTTACAATTTATTTTATAATTTTTATTTTGACCAAAGTGGCTTACATATCTTTCACAGTAACATTTTAGGTACATATTAACATTGAATCAGGGGAATTCCCATCACCAAAGTTGTTCTCCCTCAACTCCGTTCCCATCTTGCATCCCATATCCCCCACCCTCACCCCCCCCCAGGCTGCTAGTATAAGTGGCCCCATCTGTGTCTAGTTTACTACTTAGTAATCATACAATTGTTTGGGCTTGGGACCCTCCATTGTTTCCCCCTCTATTTGAGAGGTGGAACTAGATAGTTCTAGTTACATGGTTCTGTTCGCAGAAAAGAAAAGCAAAAAAATGGGGTAAAAATCAAATAAACCGAATATGAACAGAGTCCTTCTAGAGACTCTCAACCTCAGTTTGAGAGGGGAAAGGGAAAAAGGCAGTGAGACACCACAACAATATAAAAGGAAATATCAAATAAAAAATCCAGTGAGCACTACAGAAATAAAGACAAGCACCACATAATAACCACAGTCCTGAAATAAAAACATAACCAAGTGCAAAAAGAAAAAAAGAAAAAAAAAATGGAGACAACAACTTTAGTATCCAAACCAAAACAAATAAATCAAAAAATAAATAAATAGATAAATAAATAAATATATTATTTTGTGCTTTTTTTTTAATTTTTGTCCCCCAATTCACAATACATACCCGGCAAGGGGCCTGTGTTGAGGTGTATATGGGGTACCTTTACTGTACCTCCTCATTCTATACAGCCAGTGTAAAGAACACAGCCTGTGGTAAGAATTGGGAGGCCTTATCTTATCTTTTATTTATTTTATTTTATTTTTTTTTCTTCAGGGCAAACTAAAGTTGTTTTTTTTTAAAGTAAGAATTTATTTAAAGGACAAAATTGATTAACATAATGAGGTAAACTAATATAACATAATATAGTGACATAACATAACATATAATATAATTGATATAATAATAATACATGTAAGTCAAAGAAAGTTTCTGATTAAAAACACAATTTTTTTTTCATAATGGCTTACATATCTTTCACTGTAGTATTTTGGGTACATATTCACATTGAATCAGGGGAATACCCATCACCTAATATGTCCTCTTCCCAATCAAAAATCAAATATGCTGAAAATAGGCATAGTCCTGTCTAGAGGCTTCCAACCTCAGTTTGAGAGAGGATGTGAAAAAAGTAATTAAAATACCACAACAATACAAAAAAAAATATCGAATTAAATAACCGATAAGCACTACAGCAATAAAGACAGGCACCACACAATAGTCTCGGTTCTGAAATCTAATCATGCCTCAAGTGCAAAAAAGAAAGAAAAAGACAAAAAAAAAAATAAAATAATATTGGAGACATCAACCGTAATCTCCACACCAAAATAAAGACGTCAAAAAAATAGATCAATCGATAACTAAACGTGGGAAAATGATTGTTTTGTGCTTTTTTTTTTCTCCTTTTCTTTATCCCCCTGCATAGGCACAGAAACTATTGGGGTTATTGTAGAGGGAATTCCCTTGATCTAGGAGATACAGGGTTACTCCACCCCTGAAGTATACTGTCATGGGATTAACTCTAGGCTCCTTGCATGATCATTTATTCTCCTTCTTGCTGCTTTTCCGTGGTGTGTGGAAGACTTCTGCTTTATCTTGGATGGTAAAATCAGACCTGTTTCTAGAGATCTTGGTGGCTGTGCAGATCAGGGAATGGAGTTTATGAAGTCTTTCTTTGTGGTTCTAGCAGTTATGCTTCTTCAATGTCATTTTTTTGTTTTTTATGTGTTCTAGGTGTTTCAGAATAGTGCTACCATTCTGTGTTTTTCTTTTGTCTTCTGACTTACTTCGTCAGAAATCAGACCTGAATCTATAAAGTTTATCGAGAATAAAATAGGCAGAACACTCGAAGACCTTTATATCAAAAGGGTCTTTGAGAATGGAGCACCAATGGCAAAAACGTTAGCATCAACTATAAACAAATGGGACTATATCAAACTAAAAAGCTTTCTGCATGGCAAAAGAAAACCCTACTTAATGCAAGAAGACAGCTAACAGAATGGGAAAAAATCTTTTCACTTGGATATATCAGATAAAGGGCTGATATCTAGAACATACAAAGCGCTCAGAAACCTGAGCCCTTCAAAACCAAACGAAGCCATAAAAAAATGGGGAGACGAAATGAATAGACATTTCTCTGAGGAAGAGAGAAGGATGGCCAACAAACACATGAAAACATGCTCACCTTCACTCATCACAGGAGATCAAATCAAGACAACAATGAGATACCACCCTCACACCGATGAGGTTGGCTCACATCAAAAATAATGGGAACAACCTTTGTTGGAGAGGATGTGGTATGAAAGGAACTCTCATTCATTGCTGGTGGGAATGTCCCTTGGTCCAACATCTATGGAGAAAAGTCTGAAGAGTGCTCAAAGAACTCAGAATTGAGCTGCCATTTGACCCAGCAATTGCTCTCTTAGGCATATATCCCCAAGATGGAAGGACATTCATTCCAAAATACGTATGCACCCCACTATTTATTGCAGCACTCAGTATAATAGCCAAATCTTGGAACCAACCTCGATGTCCAACAACAGATGAATGGATCATTAAGATGTGGTACATATATACAATGGAATATTACATGGCAGTTAGAAATGATACAATCACAGACTTTGCAGCAACGTGGATGGACCTAGATCATGCTATTTTGTGCTTTTTTTTTCCTGCATAGGCACAGTAAATATTGGGAACATTAGAAAGGGAATTCCCTTGGCCTAAGAGATACAGGGTTTCTCCGCCATTGAAGTTGTAAAGGAAAAGTTTCCCCTGGGTTTGCTAACTGCCCTGATCACCTACCCCCCTTCACAATTTTGGGAACTTAAGTTTCCCCTGAGTTTCCTGACCGCCCTGATCATTCACCTCCCTTCACAATTGTGGGAACGTGTAGACCCAGTTATAGTTTAACTTTCTTTCTGTTCCTACATGGTTTTAACCTGGTCATGTTAACCCTGTAAGCTTGCACCTGTACCTTGCAAAAATGTGATTAAGCAAATGCCAGATGTCATGTACTTCCTAAAGCCAATCAATCTACTGTACCTTACTATTGTTTGAAATACTATATACAGCTTGTAAGCTCATGGCTCAGGGCTGGCAGATTCTGGCTTATGCTGGATTCTAGCACAGCCCCTGCATGCTTGTAAGAAAATAAACTAAACCCCATGCTATTGCATGAGACTGTGGTCTTGGTGTCTTTGAACGGCGCATCATCCTCCTGAACTTAACAAAGTATACTGTCATGGGAATAACTATAGATTCCTTGCTTGTTCATTTAGTCTCCTCTTGGTGCCTTTGTGTGTATGGAAGACTTCTGCTCCATCATAAGTGATAAAATCAGACCTCTGTATCTAGAGATCTTGAAATCTTCATAGGTCAAGGAATGGAGCTTATGATGAAGTCTATCTTTGTGGTTCGAAGTTCTGTTTCTTCACTGTCGTTTTAATCCGTCTTCTGTAGTTGGTGGTCTTGGTCATTCCGCTGGTCCTAGTATGGAGCCTGAGATAGAGTCTTTCATTATGTTTCCAAAATACCTGTTCAGTTGCAATTGTCTCAGTCAGACCTCAAGAATTAGCGATCTTGGTTGTTGTACAGATCTTAGACCAAAACCTAGACTAGGGCTTTTGTTTGTTTGTTTGTTTTTGTTTTTGGGCCACACTCGGTGGTGCTCAGGGGTTACTCCTGGCTATCTGCTCAAAAATACCTGAAGGCTTGAGTTGTTTGTGAGCTCAGTGTTAGGGAAGGATTCAAAATGGGGACATAGGATTGGGGACTAGACAAGACGGGGCTCGAACAATACTTAGAGGTTTGCAGGTCCTTGTCCTGTGAAACTCGATTACCACAAGGGGCACTAGGGGCCAGGAGCTGTGGAGCCCAGGGGACAAGGTGGGTACTTTCCTACTGGACACTGCAGAGGGATGAGAGTTCCTGGTCCCTGATCCCTTGACCCTGCAGAGGTGGAATATGAGGAACAGGTGGAAAGGTGAGCCCAAAAGAAATGCCTGGACTGAAGGCATCATTCTAGTGTCCTCAGATTGTCAGCAATATTTGAGACATTTTGCCTTTAGTGTGTGCTCTGCTAGGTCTTCAAGGTTCAAATGATGTCTGGACATGGAGAGGCCCATGGGGCCAACTCCTCACAGTCTAGTAGCTTGTTCCTTCACTGGAGGGACACAATCTGTCCAGTGACACACCCACACAAGCCTGGCACAGATCCCCATCTATTTATTTTAGCAAAAGTGCAATAGAACCGAGAATGTCAGGGACAAATGACCCATGCCCTCCCCAGTTCTCTTTTGTATCACAAATAAATGAGTCCCCTCAAAAGTTCCCAAAGGTCTTGGAATGACAATTATATTCCAACTTTAACGAGTTATGCAGAGATGTCTTCCCCAGAACAGTCAGTCTGCACTGGGGGCAGCATAATTCCAAACTCATACTCAGTAAAACTAAAATTAACTTTAGCTACTTTTTATTTATGGGAAGGGCAACAGAGGGGCATTTTGCACCTAGTGACCTTTTAGATGGTTAATATCCCTGAGCTCCTTCACACCCCCTCCCAGAATAATTATTTAATAAAGATTTATTGATTGAATATAGATTTGTTAGAGTTTTCATTTGGGCTATCTTGCAGTTACTCTCAATTTTATGCTCAGGAGATCAATGGTGCCACGAAAAGTACTTGAAATTTGTGCATGCAAAGTCTGTACAGTCACTGGATTCTCCTCTCTGGCCCTCTGGACATGATACTATTTATTTATTTTTGTTTTGGGGTCACACCCGGTGGTGCACAAGATACTTTGGCTCTGCAAACAGAAATCTCTTCTACCAGGATCAGGAGAACATATGGGATGCCAGGGATCAAACCCGGGCTGCCGCATCAAGCAAACACCCTACCCACCGTGCTATCACTCTGGCCCCAGGGACATAATTTTAACTATTAACTTGGGAGAGATTTGTTCTACCCACATCAAGCACAGTCCATAAGCTGCTAATTACTTGTCTTTTTGAATGATCCTAACATCTGGGAAGCAAGTGGGAATGTAAAGCCATTTTCTACTCCAGTCTCTATCCCGAGGCCTACTTTGCTGCCCCCTAGACCAGGGTGTCTCATTTCAATGAGGTTTTACCTCCTAGATCAAGGTGCAGGGTTTGTGAAACATTTCTGTCCTCTGATCAAGGTTTCCACTTCGGGGGACGACTCACTGATTCAATGCCCTGGATGTGAGATATTTCTATTCCCCACACCAACATTTCAAATTGAGAGAATATTTCAGCCCCATGTGTTGCAGGAGGGGGTCCTCCATCTCCCAAATATCAGGGCTATTGTAGGCTCCTCATTTCTTTTTCTTTTTCTTTTTTTTTTGGTTTTTGGTTTTTGGGTCACACCCAGCAGCGCTCAGGGGTTACTCCTGGCTTCATGCTCAGAAATTGCTCCTGGCAGGCTCGGGGGACCATATGAGACACCGGGATTCGAACCGATGACCTTCTGCATGAAAGGCAAACACCTTACCTCCATGCTATCTCTCCGGCCCCAGGCTCCTCATTTCTACCCTACATTTGACCATGTGTTATTGGGGCACACAGAGTCTATCTATCTTAGCATTGGGCACATGCCCAGATCATTTATGTGTTTGGAGGACAACACTAGCTGCAAACTTTCCTGTGCCCACCACCTGTGTTCCTCTACTCTTCCTTTCCTTGTTTTCTCTCCTGGCAAATTTCTCCTATGCTGCCAAATATAGCAGGAGTTGGAGGTTGTCCTGGATCATTTCAGTCTCTTTTGACTCCCAATAGTCCTCATAGGTCTTTTTCACCCAGTTTAATGTAAATCATTTATTTCTTAATTTATCTTTTTGGAATTTTTTTTATTTTCAATTATCCCCCCCACACACACTTCTAAGGGTGTGAAGGAAGCACTATGTATCTTGGTGCAAGGCAGGGAATGAATCTGAATCTTGTCTGGATCCTCTAGCCTGTCCTCGGAAGCTAAGCACTTGTTTACTCAGTAAGTAGTATTTCTTCTGAGAGGGGAAGGGGAGTAAAATGTAGATGGGTGAGAGAAGGTAGTTGAGGAGAGTGGGAGGAGGAGGTAGAGGAGCATAGAAAGGTAGAACAGGTTGAGATTCCTGTGATTTTGATAGGGTAGGGACCATGTACAGGGTAAAAAGTATTTGAACAGGGAACCCAGCTCAATCCTGGCTGATGCATCAGAACCAGGTGACTTTCCTGGGGCTTATTCTGGCCCCCAATCCCAGCTCAGCGGTCTTCAGCTGCACACAGATCTCCAAAGGTTGATCAAGAGTCAATAACTTTTACTGGCTTTGACCACAAGTCTGCCTTGTTCCAGATGTGATTTCTGTCTGTGGGCAAGAGGTAGGGTGGGGTGTGCTTGTGGGGGTGTCCTCGGGAAGGACATCCTTCATGGTCCCTTGCAGGGTTCTTGGAATTACAAGGAGGTGGGGTGGCTGCTGGCCCATGGGCTCCAGGGGATGCTGAGATTGAGAGAAATTTGAGCAGACAAACCAGGGTGTCTGCCAAGGGCTACAGATGGGGGTTCCATGTTTAGAGAGGCTTTGTGGATGTTCAAGTTTTTGGGAAGACTCAAATTTTGTTCTTTCTCCAAGGACTTCCCAGTTTCAGGCACCTTATCTTCAGCTTTTGCATCACCTCCACTATCTACACACTTCCACTTTTCTGCCATGTCTACTTCACCATTTCCATCACTTTCTCTCTACAGCCTTCTCCTTTCCCACTGCTTATACTTCTCTTGTGGGGAACTAGAGGTAGAGAGGCCTTAGCAGGGCCAACAACTTTAGTCCCCAAAGGTGGCTTGTCTTCATGGGAACTACTTGGTTTTAAGAACTACATTCAGGGCCGCAGAGATAACATGGAGGCAGGGTGTTTGCCTTGCATGCAGAAGGATGATGGTTCAAATCCTGGCATCCCATATGTTTCCCCGAGCCTGCCAGGAGTGATTTCTGAGCTTAGAACCAGGAATAACCCCTGAGCGCTGCTGGGTGTGACCCCCCCAAAAACAAACTAACAAATAAAAAAGTGAGATGGACATTGGGGCCAGAGAGATAGCATGGAGGTAAGGCATTTTCCTTGCATGCAGAAGGATGATGGTTCGAATCCCGGCATCCCATATGGTCCCCCGACCCTGCCAGGAGCGATTTCTAAGCATAGAGCCAGGATTAACCCCTGGGTGCTGCGCTGCCAGGTGTGACCCAAAAACCAAAAAAAAAAAAAAAAAAAGGAGGCCCTCCTGCTTCCTGCCATGAGCCTCCTGATCCTCTCTCTCACCAGATGCTCCTCTCAGGTCCCTCTGCACCTTCACCAGTTCAGCCAGCTCCTGGTCTCTCTCTCCTCCATCTGCTGGAGCTATAGGAATTGGACAGCATTAAATTTTCAAGTCCAGGAACATGCTTAAATACTCATATCAGTGTTTTCTGTGCTAGAATTGAAAGTTTGACATTTGCACATATTCTATTCTACATATTATTACAATAGAATTGCTCTACTTTTTGGTTGTTCATTTGAAATATATATGGATATAATTGTGTGTAAAATGAATTTGGTAGAATTTTCTATATTTCATTAGATAATATCACCTGTAAGTACTTTTAGTTTTCTCTATCAATAGACAATATTTTATTTTTCTTGCTAAATTGCTTGGACTAGAACCTCTAGAAAATATTCTTCTTTTCATATTTTTGTTTGTAAGTTTGTTTGTGGGTCAACATGGGTGTTCTCAAGGCTGACTCCTGGCTCTATGCATAGGAATCTTTCCTACTGAGGATTGGAAAACTAGATGAGGCCCTGGGGATCATACATAGATTGGCTGCATTAGGATCAGGGCCCCATACAGCAGAACTCAGACTGCCTGTTTGCTCTATGCTCAAGGATCACTCCTGGCAGATTTGAGGAATATAATTGGTGCTAGGATGGAACCCAGGTCAGCTGAATGCAAGGGAAGTACTGTACCTATAATTGTATATCCTACCCTGCTTTTTATAAAATAAATTTTCTAGGTGTCCTTCCAGCAAAATTCTTCCTTCCTTTTTCTTTACTTCTTTCCTTCCTCCATCACCCCCTTCCTTCCTTCCTTCCTTCCTTCCTTCCTTCCTTCCTTCCTCTGAAAATAGTTATTAAAAGAAACTTTCTTAGTAAAATATGAGGAGACAAAAACAGAGAAAATCATGTTCAAGAGAGAACATGGGCATCTCAGAGTCAAAGGAAGAAACCAGAAATATGTGTTCAAGAGACAGCCTGGGCTGGAAAGAACCAGCCATTACCTTGATTTCTACTGCCAGGAACAGTAAAGTTGCCTATAATGAGGTTCCCTAACCTCATCCCAAGCCCCATTTCTAGATCCCTGGAGGCTGCTGCAGGTGCAGGTCAGCTTATCCAAAACCTCTGGAGTGCCCACAGGAGTGCTCATGCCCAGAATCATCTGCTACCCAGACTCCATCCTTGCTTCAGGACAGTACCCAGATGCCATGCCAGGTAGGACTCACCTGTTTAGCCACCTTAGGGTGTCACTGCCTCTCATTCAGAGACTCGGGGTGTCTGTGGGAAGTAAAAAGGGCATGAGGAGGGGCTAGCCCTGTCCAGAGGCAGCTTTGCAGAGCCAGGATGGCTCCTGAGGACAGTCTCCATCTCCCTACCCTTCCGTGTCCCACTAGGCGCCCCCGGTGCTCATCTTCTTCAGTCCCTCACATCTGCCTCTACAGAGGATCTTCTTTCTGTGACTCATTGCAGGTCTCTGACTCTGAGGAGGTGGAAGAAAGGAAGGAAGGGGATGGGAAGTGACCATTGAGCAAGATTAGAAGCTGAGGGGGATGAGGGCCGGTAACCAGCCATTGGAGTTTTAAGCTTTGGTGAAGCAGAGAGGGCTCAGCTGGCCTGAAAGAGGAAATTGGGTAGATTGGCTGGGGCTGCAGACTCTGTTCCAGCCAGAATTGTGCATCTGTCCAGCTCTGCCCAATCACTGGTTCTTTGGTTTCTCTTCTCCCTGCTGGGCCTCCTGCTCTCTCTGTGTTTCTCTGTGTTGACATAAGGCCAAGGTGTAGAACTTTATTTGTGGGTAAGAAATGAATTCTTTCAAACCTTTCAAGAGGAACTACTACCAATCCTGGCCAGGCTCTTTTATGAAATCGAAAAAACAGGAACACTTCCAAATAGCTTTTATGAAGCCAACATCACCTTAATACCAAAACCTGATAGAGATGCTGCCAAAAAAGAAAATTACAGACCAATATCCCTGATGAACACAGTAGCAAAGATCCTCAACAAAATCCTGGTGAACAGGATCCAGTGCCTCATCAAGAAGATCATTCACTTTGATCAAGTAGGTTTCATCCCAGGAATGCAAGGCTGGTTTAACATCCGTAAATCTATCAACATAATACACAACATAAACAACAAGAAAAATAAATATCACATGGTCATATATCAATAGACTCAGAAAAAGCATTTGATAAGGTTCAACACCCATTCTTTTTTAAAATATTTTTATTTATTTAAATATCTTGATTACAAATTATTGTGATTAGGTTTCAGTCATGTAAAGAACACTCCCCATCTCCAGTGCAACATTCCCACCACCAATGTTCCAAATCTCCTTCCATCCCACCACCCCCCACTTTTACTCTAGACAGGTTTTCCAGTTCCCTCATTCATTCTTTTGTTTTTAATATATTTTTAAGTAACATGATCATATTTTGGTTACAGTCATAACCAGAACACCCCCCTTCACCAGTGCAACATTATCCCCTTCCCCCTTCCCATCCCTCACCTGTATTCAAGACAGGCATTCTACTACAATTGTTTTTAAGTTCAGTAAGTTGTATTATTTTTTCCTTAAAGAATAAAAGTAAAAAAAAAAAGTAAAGGTATGATAGTAGCAAGAGCCATTGTTTGCATAGGCCCAAAAAAATGGGAAAAATGGAAAAAAAAATCCTTGACCTGATTACTAAAAAGGCCTCACCTTAGTTTATTGGCATAAGATAGACTCTGGGTTCCAGGCAAACCAGACCGTCCAACTCCAGTCATTCTCAAGATCCCGGTGAAACTTTTTTACACTTTAGCTGTTGTTGGTATCAGGTTCTTATATTTAAAGACTCTGGGTTCTGTGCATTTCCTTCATCGATGTCAGGCTGATGTGGAGCATCCTCTAGTTTCAGCATACCATTAAATGCGGAGTGATCTGCCCTGCATGCAGACTGTTGCTGAGTCGTCTGGGTCAACACCCATTCTTGATGAAAACTCTCAGCAAGATAGGAATAAAAGGAACCTTTCTCAATATAGTTAAAGCCATCTACCAGAAGCCAGTGGCAAATATTATCCTCAATGGAGATAAACTAAAATCCTTCCCTCTAAATTCTGGTACAAGACAAGGCTGTCCTCTCTCACCACTCCTATTCAACATAGCACTGGAAGTACTCGCTATAGTGATTAGGAAAGAAAAAGATATCAAGGGAATCTAGATAGGAAAGCAAGAAGTCAAGCTCTTGCTGTTTGCAGATGACATGATACTCTACCTAGAAAACCCTAAAGTCTCTACGAAAAAGCTTCTAGAAACAATAGACTCATATAGCAAAGTGGCAGGCTACAAAATTAACACACAAAAATCAATGGCCTTTCTATACAACAATACTAATAAGGAAGAAATGGACATTAAGAAAACAACCCCATTCACAATAGTGCCACACAAACTCAAATATCTTGGAATCAACTTGACTAAAAATGGGAAGGACCTATACAAAGAAAACTATAAAACTCTGCTCCAAGAAATAAGAGAGGACACACGAAAATGGAAGCACATACCCTGCTCATGGATTGGCAGGATTAACATCATCAAAATGGCAATATTCCCCAAAGCATTGTACAGATTTAATGCGATCCCTCTAAAGATACCCATGACATTCTTCAGAGAAGTGGATCAGACACTTTTGATATTCATTTGGAACAATAAACACCCTAGAATAGCTAAAGCAATCATTGGGAAAAAGAATATGGGAGGAATTACTTTCCCCAACTTTAAACTGTACTACAAAGCAATAGTTATCAAAACAGCATGGTATTGGAATAAAGACAGGCCCTCAGATCAGTGGAATAGGCTTGAATACTCAGAGAATGTTCCCCAGACATACAATCACCTAATTTTTGATAAAGGAGCAAGAAATCCTAAATGGAGCAAAGAAAGCCTCTTCTACAAGTGGTGTTGGCACAACTGGCTAGTCACTTGCAAAAAATTGAGCTTAGAACCCTAGCTAACATCATGTACGAAGGTTAAATCCAAATGGATGAAAGACCTCGATATCAGACTCGAAACCATAAGATATATAGAACAACATGTTGGTAAAACACTCTAGGACATTGAGACTATAGGCATCTTCAAGGAGGTAACTGCATTCTCCAAGCAAGTGACAGCAGAGATTAACAGATGGAAATATATTAAATTGAGAAGCTTCTGCACCTCAAAAGAAATAGCGCCCAGGATAGAGAGCCCCCGACTGAGTGGGAGAAACTATTCACTTAATACCCATCAGATAAGGGGCTAATCTCAACAATATACTAGGCACTGACAGAACTTTACAAGAAAAAAAACATCTAATCCCATCAAAAAATAGTGAGAAAAAAATGGACAGACTCTTTGACAAAGAAGAAATACATATGGCCAAAAGACACATGAAAAAATGCTCCACATCACTAACCATCAGGGAGATGCAAATCAAAACAAAGATGAGATACCACCTCACACCCCAGAGATTGGCATACATCAAAAAGAATGAGAACAAGCAGTGTTGGCGGGGATGTGGAGAGAAAGGAACTCTTATCCACTGCTAGTGGGAATGCCGTCTAGTTCAACCTTTATGGAAAGCAATATGGAGATTCCTCCAAAAACTGGAAATCGAGCTCCCATACAACCCAGCTATACCACTCATAGAAATATACCCTAGGAACACAAAAATACAATACAAAAATCCCTTCCTTACACCTATATTCATTGCAGCACTATTTACCATAGCAAGACTCTGGAAACAGCCAAGATACCCTTCAACAGATGAATGGCTAAAGAAACTGTGGTACATATACACAATGGAATATTATGCAGCTGTCAGGAGAGATGAAGTCATGAAATTTTCCTATACATGGATTACATGAAATCTATTATGCTGAGTGAAATAAGTCAGAGAGAGAGAAAGACGCAGAATGGTCTCACTCATCTATGAAATACATTTAAAAAAATGAAAGACATTCTTGCAATAATAGTTTTCAGACACAAAAGAGAAAAGAGCTGGAAGTTACAGCTCACCTTATGAAGCTCACTGCAAACAGGGATGAGTTTAGTTAAAGAAATAAGTACGTTTTGAACTATCCTAATAATGAGAATGTACGAGGGAAATAGAAAGCCTGTCTAGAGTACAGGTGGGAATTGGATGGGGAGGAGGGAGATTTGGGACACTGGTGATGGAATGTTGCACTGGTGATGGGTGGTGTTCTTCACATGACTGAAACCCAAACACAATCATGTATGTAATAAAGTTGGTTAAATAAAAAAAATAAATTAAAAAAAATAAAATAGACACACACCTGGGGAAGAAAAAAAAAACACAAATCTTAGCAAACTGAACCAATGTATCAAAAAGACTATACTCATGTCCAAGTGGGTTTTATCTCAGGAATGCAAGGATGGGTCAATATACACAAATAAATCAACATCAGGCTTTTTTGCACAAGACAGCCAAGAAAATGTCATCGAACATAATCTTCAAGCCCAAACCTGGTAAGGGCCCAACCCAATAAGGTGGGTGCTGATCCCTGCTGTGTTTTGGGCACAGAAGAGCCATTGTAAAAGACTCCTGCCTTGCTCCCTGTCTTCTTTTCTGCACAAGATAGCCAAGAAAATGCCATCGAACACAATCACCATGGCCCACACTTAGTAAGGGACCTACCCAATAAGGAAGCAATTATAAAACTAAAAAAATGCTGCCTTGCTCCCTGTCTGCTTTTCTTCACAAGACAGCCAAGAAGACGCCATCGAACACAATCTCCAAGACCCAAACCTGATAAGGGCCCCACCAAATAAGGAGAGCCATTATAAAAGATTGCTGCCTTCCTCCCTGCTCCCCGTCTGCTTTTCTGCACAAGACAGCCAAGAAGGGCCCGGAGAGATAGCACAGCGGCGTTTGCCTTGCAAGCAGCCGATCCAGGACCAAAGGTGGTTGGTTCAAATCCCAGTGTCCCATATGGTCCCCCGTGCCTGCCAGGAGCTATTTCTGAGCAGACAGCCAGGAGTAACCCCTGAGCATCGCTGGGTGTGGCCCAAAAACCAAAAAAAAAAAAAAAAAAAAAGACAGCCAAGAAGATGCCATCAAACACAACCTCCAGGACTCAAACCTGTTAAGGTTCCAAACCAATAAGGTCAGTGCTGATACCTGCAGTGTTTTGGGCACAGGAGAGCTATTATAAAATAAAAGACTGCTGCCTTGCTCCCTGTCTGCTTTTCTGCACAAGATAGTCAAGAAGATGCCATTAAAGACAATCACCAGGGCCCAAAACCCATAACGGCCACACTCAATAAGGAAAGCCATTATAAGATTTCTGCCTTGCTCCCTGTATGCTTTTCTGCACAAGACAGCCAAGAAGACACCATCAAACACAATCTCCAGGACCCAAATCCAGTAAGGGCCCTGTTACCACATCCCCCATTCTTCATGTTACCTTACCTACAAGAAAGACCCTCCATTTCTGGGATGGGTCTTGGGGAGGTTATAAAAGATTTGGCCTGAGGGGCAAAGGGGATTTTGCCTGGATGGAGAAGTAGTAGGCAAGAGGAGATGGCTGAGGAACAAGGTACAATGCAGGGCTGAATAGAATCCAGTGTAAATGGTTATGATAGGCCACACATGTTGGCTAGGGCATGAATAAAGATGATCTCTCTGGAAGCATGACTGCATGTGAGTTTTCTACCCGCCGATCTCCTGAACCCAGATACCCGCTGGTTGGAGGGGATTGGAGCCACGTGGCCTGGGATGGTAGAGAAAGGCCTCCATCACCATACACCTCCATCCAAGCCCATCCAAAGGGCCTTATTTATTATTTAATTCTACAGGCCTCACCCCACAAACCCCACACAGCACATAGTAAAAACCACCATACAAATGTTGCAATGGGGAAACAATGTATGACAACACCACACATGCATAGAGAATGAAGATTATCTAAAAAGCCTCTCAGATATGGAATTTAGAGTATTAATATGGAGGATGCTAAAGGAAATCAAAGCAAGAATAGATCAAGCTGAAGTGACCACAATGACATAACTCAGGAAAACTCCAAATTCAAACAACAGATCTCAAAAAACCCAGTAAATAAAATGAAAACCTCAATGAAAAGCTTTTCCAAGGGAGTAACAGCAACTGAGAACAGGGTTAGTGAGCCAAAGGATAAGAAGCAGAACAACTCCATACAGCAGAAAAGATTGGAAGAGAACCTTAAAGCAAATGCTCAGACAATGAATAAACTACTCAATAAATGTAAACGGATGAAAAATAGAAGTCTTTGATAAACTCAACAGAAAGAACACAGAAATCATTGGAGTCCCAGAGACTCAGGAAGAGAATATTAAGAAGAGTTGGAGGAAGTGTGAGAAGAGGAAGAGGAGGAGGATGAAAAAGAGGAGGAGGAAGTGGAGGAGAAGGAAGAAGAAAAGGAAGAATAAAAGAGGAAGAAGAAAAGGAGGAAGAGAAAGAAAAAAGGAGAAAAGGAAGGATAAGAGAAGAGAAAAGAAGACAGAAAAGAGGAAAAAGGGGAAGAGGAAGAAGTAGAAGAGGAGGAAGAAGAATAGAAAAAAGAAAAAGAAGAGGAAAAAGAAAAATGGACTGAAGATTTATTTTTAATTTATTTTCTTATAGTAGTGTTTTTGTTTAAGCACCATGATTATAAACATGTCTGTAGTTGGGTTTCAGTTAAAAAAACAAACAAAAACAAATAAATCAACATCATAGACCATATCAGTAAAAGTATAGATAAAAATACATGATCAGATGCTAAGGCATCTGTCTTGCCTGCGCTAGCTTAGGACGGACCACGTTTAGATCCCCTCGTGGCCCATATGGTCCTCCAAGCCAGGAGTAAATTCTGAGTGCATAGCCAGGAGTAACCCCTGAGAGTCACCAGGTGTAGCTCAAAAACAAACAAAAAATAAAAAAGTACATGATCATATCTATCATTGCAGAGAGAGCATATGACAAAATTCAACACCCATTCATGAAGAAAACCCTCAACAAAATAGGTGTGGAATGAGCCTTCCTCAAGATAGTAATAGCTACTGGGGCTGGAGTGATGGCACAGTGGTAGGGCATTTGCCTTGGACTCAGCTGATCTTAGACAGACATAGCCAGAGTAATCCCTGAGTGTCACCAGGTATGGCCTAAAAAAAAAAAAAAAGGAAAAGCAAAAGAAAAAATAGCAATATTTACTTATAAAAATGCCTCAGCCAACATTATTCTGATTGGGGAAAAATTGAAAGAATTTCTCCTAGGGTCAGGCACTAGGCAAGGGTGTCCTCTGCCTCCGGTCTTATTCATCACAGTATTAGAAGTCCAAATAATAGCAATCAGACAAGATAAGGAAATCAAAGAATCCAAATCAGAAAGGAGGAAGTGAAACTATATTTGCAGATGACAAGATGATATACATCGAAGACCCTAAGGGGCCCACACAAAAGCTCCTAGAAACAATAAACCAATACAGCAAAGTGACCAGCTCCAAAGTACATACACAAAAGGCAGTTGCTTTCCTTTATACACATGACTCAGAGAAAAAAAGAGATCAAATAAAAGAGTCTATTCCATTTAAAATACTGTCCAATGGGGCTGGAGTGATAGCACAGTCATAGGGCATTTGCCTTGCACAAGACCAACCCTGGATGGACCCAGGTTTGATACCCATATGGTAACTCAAGCCTGCCAGGAGCAATTTCTGATTGTAGAGCCAGGAGTTACCCCTTAGCACATGTGTGTGTGTGTGTGGCCCAACCCCCCCAAAAAAAGTGTCCAAAACTGTAAGATGACACCCAACTATTAACCCAAAACAAAGATGTTCCCCCCAACTTTCTCTTTCCCATAAATCTGTTTTGATGTGTAGATCCCACTTGGATCTAGACCTTCCCCCTCCTGGTGTACTGGGCTTAAGAAAGAAAAGTTCGGGGCCGGGCGGTGGCGCTGGAGGTAAGGTGCCTGCCTTGCCTGCGCTAGCCTAGGACGGACCTCGGTTCGATCCCCCGGCGTCCCATATGGTCCCCAAAGAAGCCAGGAGCAACTTCTGAGCGCATAGCCAGGAGTAACCCCTGAGCGTCACAGGGTGTGGCCCAAAAAAACCAAAAAAAAAAAAAAAAAAAGAAAGAAAAGTTCTGGCTTTTGGCTCTGGCATAGACCAGAGGGAGACCATGAGCAGCCACCGACTCCATTACTCTCTCCTGACTAGTTTTTTTTTATTAATAATTTTTTTATTTTGAATTATGAGAACAAAAGATGCAAAGAAAGAGGATAAGGTAAAGTTACAGTGGAAAGACAATCACCCATAACATAATTATCAGAAGTCCCCTTGCTGATATCTTAACTTTGAACTTTCACCAAAGAAAGTTAAGATAAATAAAACAGAATCCATGTGCAATTACTTTGTCCCTCAAGTCCCCAGATTGTAGCACATTATAATACTTCTTAACAGCACACAAGGCAATCTAAAGCCATCAAACTTACGTAACTCCTTAAACATTAGAGGCATAGTATTTTTTACATTTCCATGTACATGCATATTAGCTTAAGTTAACCTCAAATTTTAAGTGGGTGCGTTTTAAGGATTAGAGTCAAAGGAGCACAGTAAAAACGGTGTTAGAGTGGCAATTGTTGTTTGCATAGGCCCACCAAAATATGAGAGGCATGGAAAGGAATAACCTTGGCCTAAATACAAAGAGATCCTACCCCTGAAGTTTCCTGGCATAAGACCAGCTCTAGGCCTCAGGAAAGTTATCGTTCGCTCCAAGACATTGTCCGTAGTGCCAACACACTTATCACACAGTCTCTGTTGTTGGTCTCATGTTTCTGTATTAAAGATTCTGGAATCTGCATGTCCTACATTGAAGTCATGATGTGGAGTGCCTTCTCGTTTCACCTCACCATGAAAGGGCAATGCAGGAAGCCCTTTCCTGTATACAGGTTGTTGTTGTTGTTAAGTCTTCTCAGTGTTAAGGGAAGTCTCTTTTGAGCAGGACGATGTCTGAGCAGTGGTAGGGTCTTCCGTGGTAGAGGATTGCTTCCAGGTGATGTTATAGACAAACCTCACAATTAAGGGGCAATACATCAAGCCCTGTCCAGTAAGCAGGTCTTTGTTCTTGTTGTCTTCTCAGTGTTAAGGGGTGTTTCTTTTGAGTAGATGTCAGAGCAGCTGTAGGGTCTTTCCTGGTACGGGAATGCCACCAGGTGATGTTATATACAACCTTGGATGTTTTGTAAATGTCTTCTGTAGATCAAGGGGTGAATGGAGAATGCCCATTCTTCTGAGGCCTGTGCCAGGTCTTTATGTCAATGTTCAGGGTGTAAGGTCTCATTGCACTACAAGATTTGTGTGTTCCCATTTTTATTAGATAAGAACTTATTGGTATTTATAGTATTTTCCCATGTTAGTGTGCCTACGCAAACAAGATATAAAGCCACGTGGTGCTATCAGATATATGGGGGCATAAGAACATTTCCAACAAGACCCATGACTTGGTTCAAACATAAGTATTAAACTGAGGGATTCTTTCACACCAAATTCCATATTGAGCAGTTCACAAAGAGAAGATAAAAAACAAGGGGGGGGGGATCATCACTGTATAAGAAAGTATTTAGCAAAAGTTATAGCCGTCAAAGAAAACACCCATAAAATGTTGAAAAGATATGTGTTCTTTTTATGCCTTTTAAATTGTTGGGTGGGTGTTAACTCTAGGGCACCACTTTGGTCTCAACAGTACTTAAGTTAGAAAGGGTAAAAAAGGAGTAATGATGATAGGAGTTAGAGAAGTTAAAGAGAAATATGAACTTATGAAGGGATATGCAAAAGGGCAGAGTACAAAAGGGACATTCTGCATACATAAAAACATAATTCAATGATAGTGAGTACTATTAAAGTTTCTTGTGCAAGTACTATTAAAGTTTCTTGTGAGAGTACTATTAATGTTTCTTGTGAGAGTACTATTAATGTTTCTTGTGAGAGTACTATTAATGTTTCTTGTGAGAGTACTATTAATGTTTCTTGTGCGCGCGGGGGCGATAGCCCCCGCACTATTTTGAAAATGTAGACTAGACAGAGATTACCAGTGCCAGCCAAACCTCCTCCTGCTAGACTCCCGGCTCCCAGGAAGGAGAGATCCTTCAAGAAGCTGGGAGACCAGAAGTTCAGAGCCCCACCCAGACCCTCCCTAAGGAGCCGCATGGATAGTGGGGGAAGGCCTAGGGTACCTTCAAGCTCCACCAAGGGACCCAACTCACCGGCTTGCCCAGGCATGTGGCCCGGGGAAGCCCTGGAGATCTGGAGCAAGGCGGCAGAGGGGTGCTGGGGTTACCCAAGTCCCGCACCCCCCCTAGGCCTGGCCAAGCAGGCCTCTGGCATGGCGGGGGCCTGCCAAACCTCCTCCTGCTAGACTCCCGGCTCCCAGGAAGGAGAGATCCTTCAAGAAGCTGGGAGACCAGAAGTTCAGAGCCCCACCCAGACCCTCCCTAAGGAGCCGCATGGATAGTGGGGGAAGGCCTAGGGTACCTTCAAGCTCCACCAAGGGACCCAACTCACTGGCTTGCCCAGGCATGTGGCCCGGGGAAGCCCTGGAGATCTGGAGCAAGGCGGCAGAGGGGTGCTGGGGTTACCCAAGTCCCGCACCCCCCCTAGGCCTGGCCAAGCAGGCCTCTGGCATGGCGGGGGCCTGCCAAACCTCCTCCTGCTAGACTCCCGGCTCCCAGGAAGGAGAGATCCTTCAAGAAGCTGGGAGACCAGAAGTTCAGAGCCCCACCCAGACCCTCCCTAAGGAGCCGCATGGATAGTGGGGGAAGGCCTAGGGTACCTTCAAGCACCACCAAGGGACCCAACTCACCGGCTTGCCCAGGCATGTGGCCCGGGGAAGCCCTGGAGATCTGGCGCAAGGCGGCAGAGGGGTGCTGGGGTTACCCAAGTCCCGCACCCCCCCTAGGCCTGGCCAAGCAGGCCTCTGGCATGGCGGGGGCCTGCCAAACCTCCTCCTGCTAGACTCCCGGCTCCCAGGAAGGAGAGATCCTTCAAGAAGCTGGGAGACCAGAAGTTCAGAGCCCCACCCAGACCCTCCCTAAGGAGCTGCATGGATAGTGGGGGAAGGCCTAGGGTACCTTCAAGCTCCACCAAGGGACCCAACTCACCGGCTTGCCCAGGCGTGTGGCCCGGGGAAGCCCTGGAGATTTGGAGCAAGGCGGCAGAGGGGTGCTGGGGTTACCCAAGTCCCGCACCCCCCCTAGGCCTGGCCAAGCAGGCCTCTGGCATGGCGGGGGCCTGCCAAACCTCCTCCTGCTAAACTCCCGGCTCCCAGGAAGCTCCTGACTAGTTTTGGTTTATATTTCTTCACCACTGTCTCGCTTCTTCAGATCTGTGTGCATGAGGGGTAAATAGAATGGGGTGATTTCACAACACTGGAGATTTTATTTTAAACTGACTCAGGATTCAGGGACCCAGTAAGACCACAAAATGGTGCCTTGATTCTCTGGTGGATAATCACTATGACAGCCTCCTTGAATTGGACTGAGTGCACAGTGCCCATCACTGGAACATTGGTGGACATTGGTCCTGTTCTGAATGTGTTAGAGACCCTTTTAAGCAGAAACAGACAGTGATGGGGAGAGCTTAAGACTCTGAGCAGCATCCCAGAGACTGAGACACTACCACCTTTCTTCTACCAAAGTGTTTTATGTGAGGACCTCGGCCCACACAACATATCGGGGTCATTGATGGGTAAAAGTCAAAGAGAAAGCTCCATTTCAGGGAGATATTAATAATAGCAGGGAGATGAACGGGTCCACCACCCAGATTCCAGCTCAGAAATTGAAGACCTTTCCACCCCAGATTACCTCAGCAGCAAACCATACCAGGGAGAAACTGCTTTCAGAACCTCTGCAACTTTCTTATAGATTAATCTCTTGATCCTATTTGCATCAGTCATTATATTGCTGATTAAACTATGTATTCTACCTATAGATTCTAATAGCTTCTGTTTTGTTTCATGCCCCCTGCAAACAGAAAAATTTGCATTCAACTTTAGTGGTTTAATATCAGTTTGCATAGTTCCAAAGAAATGCAAAATGTTAGATTTTTAGAAGTTCTCAGCTATCCTAGTGATGGTTTCCTAAATGCTGTGATGTTTGTGTATATTATCTAGCAACTTATTTATAAATTATGTCTGCAAAAAATGTTCTAATGTCTTTATCCATAGAAGTCTATGGAAAAAGAACTTTGATACTATACTCTTATTACAGTGCTCATTACAAGAATGTTTTAGTAAACTTATTTATAAACTATATATCTGCAGAAATGCTATTGTGATTTTTGTTTAAAGATGTATATGAGAAGAAACTCAAATGTTCTAGACTCGGATTACCATGCTTAGTGTAAGAATGTTTAAAAAGATGGGGCTGGAGCTGTGGCACAACAGTAAGGTGTCTGTCTTACACGTGGCTACCTAGGAAGGATGGCGGTTAAATCCCCCAGGGTCCCATAAGGTTCCCAAGCCAGGTACGATTTCTGAGTGCATATTTACTTGGAATTCTTCATCTTGTACGTCTTAGATCTATCATCTCAGGAGCTTGTAGTTGATTCCTTGACACGTTTCTGGTTTTAGACACCCTGTGTTTAGGTTAGAAGTTTTTCTTTACATTTTCCTGTGATGCACCTATGCAAACAGCCGCTCTTTTATTATTGACTAGTTTTTCCTTTAATAATTGTAGACAATATTACTTACTTTTGTATAGTAGTAATGTTTGTTTACTAAAAACAAATGGGGGAATTGTTGTATATGTAAACATTTCAATGGGATTATTATGTTACTGATTGGCAATTGTGCCCTACCCCAGGGTGTGACCTGGCATTCTGCTCCCACCCTAGGGTGGTACCTGATTCTGATCCCACCATTGGGTGGTACCTAATTCTGCGGTATAAAAGCAAAGGTCTGTGGAAGGCAGGGGCTTTTTTCCCTTGGGCTGATTCTGTGGCCTTTTGGCTTGGCCTCTTCATAAAATAAAGAGCTGTTTTCTTCGGAAGCCTGACTGCCTGTTGGCTTTCTTTCCACCGCATTCACCTCAGCACCGCCGGCTGAACAGGGTAACAGAGGCGTGGTCCGAGCTGGAGGAGAAAGGCCTCATCTTCCATCCCTCCATCAGTCAACCCCATCAAGGGCTGACTTGCAACAGCTAAGACTTTGAATCCACCTAGATGTCTAACAACCAACGAGGGATCATGAAGTTGTAGTGCATATATACAATGGAATACTGCAGACCTAATAGGAATGATGCCATCATGCAAGTTGCAACAACATGGATGGAACTAGAATCTTCTAGTTAAATCTTACGTTACATGAAATAAGTCAATTGAATAAATTCAAAATAACAGTAGTTATATGTGGTATTTAAAAATAACTTCATGAAGAAACACAATGGTTGGTTGTTATCTTGAACATTAGTAGCTTCAGAGTAGAAGGAAACAAAAAAGCTCATATTTTCTTTTATGCATCCAAGAGACCTGAAGCTTGAAGACAGTTGTTCAGCTTGATTAGGTGTTCAATTAACTGTTCTTCATAGAAGTCTGTAATAATGTTCTAATGCTTTTAGCCGCAGAAGCAAGTGCAGAATGTGATTGGAAGCCATGGACTCTCACTACGGTGCTCACTGTAAGAATGTTTTAAATTTCATATCTATATTTTTCTTTAATCTTTTTATTCACAGTGGTTCTTGGTGATGTAGGTTGTCATCCTCTAATATAGCATTATAGTGCTTTATTATATTAGATTCCCAATATACTGCTCATTATAATGTCCTGATATTCAAATCTATTCACTTTCCATTTGATTATGCCTGCTCTTATGATCTAATGTTTACATCCACTATATAGACATCATTGCCATTTGAATGGGCAACTGCATGTCAGGCACTCTTGTTATAGTGCACATTCATTTATATTCCCCCTCCCCAATGCTATATGCTAATCTCCCCTGGATAGTGATATCCACCCACAGCTGGGAGGGGTCTATGTTTGCTAATTAAGGAGTTTCCTGAGGGAAGGATTGAGAGAGGAGATACAGGATAGATGCAGAGCAGCAGGAAAGAGGCTGCTTAGCTTAGAAGCCATGTGAAAAAAGCACATTGCAATTAGGGCCTTGTAATATGGCTGGATGTCTCCTGAAACTTCAACTGACTCCCTGTGGATCATTTCTCCCTGTCACTCTGCATCTACAGACCCACCAGCTGTAGAAGGGGCTGCAGGCACCAGGCCAAGCTGAGAAAGGCCTCACCACCATCCTAGGACTTTATAATTAATAATTAATACAACAATTAAGTATGTTTTTGCAATTTATTTTCAATTCCAACGAGCTTATTATTAGATAATAATGACCATGTTTTCAGTTTGCTTTCTGGAAAGGAGCCTCTGTATGCTCAAAACCTGTTAGAGATACTTCATGGTGTAGACTCCCTTTAGAGTGCTCATTGCCATATTACTCATTTTCGACTTGAAAATTATGATTGCTTTAAGAATGTTTTATGCACAAGCTAACCCAGAAACCTTTTTCTTCATCAACGTTTACCCTTATAATGATAATTTGCCTAGGAATTGGAAAACCTTTCCATCTGACCTGTTTGCTTAATATTTTTAAGTGTTCTATCCTCCTATTCTACCTGGGTCAGTTCTTTCTGCTTTCTTTTCCTTTTTTGCTTTTTTGGCCACACCCGGTGATGCTCAGGGTTTACTCCTGGCTATGCGTTCAGAAATCACTCCTGGCTTGGGTGACCCTATGGGATGTTGGGGGATCGAACTGTGGTTGGTCATGCAAGGTAAACGTCCTACTGCTTGTGCCACCGCTCTAGCCCCTGGGTCAGTTTTTCAACTGCAACCTATGGATCCATCTTCATTGTCTATGTATTTGTGTGTGAGTGTGTGGCCCCCTCTATGTCTGTCTGATGTCCATCTGTATTATTCATAAGGCCTATGTTGTATATAGTTCTTCCCTGTTATATATAACCTTTCCTTTGTCCCCCTCCCCTGCTCATCACTTTACAAATCTTTTTCTTTTCTTTCTTTTTCTTTTGTCTTTTGGACCACACCTGGTGGCTCTCATAGGTTACTCCTAGCTCTGTGCTCAGAAATTACCCCTGACAGGTTCAGGGGACCATATGGGATACTGGAAATTGAATCCAGGTCTATCCTGGGTTGGCTGCATGCAAAGCAAATGCCCTACTGCTGTGTTATCGCTCTGTTCTTTCATTCTCTCACCCTTGATCTGTTATTTCTCTATATCTAACCCTTCTTATCATCAGTTTTTAATTCTTCAGGAACCAGAAAGTTCCCCCATCCCAACCTGCTGCCAGTCAAGTCCCAAAGTGAAAGGACAGCCACCCATCCCTTCTTGCCTTTGTTTGAGAAGAAGCTGCCACCATTGCTGCTAATTTGCTCTTGGCTTCATTTTTCCCACTTCCCTTTGCTGTAGACTGGATTCAGGTATTGAAAGGCCCTTGAGGATATTTCCTGATCCTGACTGCTGTGAGGGAAAAGCAGGGTGTGAGCTCTGAGTGTTTTAGGTACACTGCAGGTTGCTGGTGATCCAATGCAGTCATCCTTGTGCAAAGCAAATGCCCTAGTGGATGTGCTATCACTCTGGCCCCATCCAGCCCCTCCTTTTTTCTACCTTTAATCTATCTGCTTTGGTCCTGAGTAGGACAAAACAATGCAACTGGAATAAAGTTTAATACGTTAATCCATCTGCCAACAAGTACCACATACTGGCCAGCCAGGGCCACCTCCTGAAGTAGATGAGCCCCGCCCAAGGTGTTGAGGAAGATTATATAGGGAAAGGATATAGGGAGGTTCCAGATTTCTGATGATCCTTAAAATGATTGGCTATTTTCTAGGGGTATCTTCTGACAGTTCCCTTGTCCTTCCCTGATAGGCTACCTGGCATGGCCAGCTGGCTTGGGGCGGTGTCTATGGAAATAGGCTTGTGAAGACCCACACCATGTGGTTTTTACAAAAGGGCTTCTTTCACTGCTCAGAACCCAAAGAAGCCTGCCACGTGGCCTTTAAAAAATGATATTCCTCCTTGTTTAGAACTCAGGTCAGAACAATATCTACATTTTAATAAACACTTTTTATTAACTCAATACTTTAGTTAAATATCTTGGATTACAAAGTTGAGTTTCAGTCATACAATGTACATCCCCTTTAACAGTACCCATTTCTTACCATCGTTATGCCAGTTTCCCTTCTGCCCTCTCACTTGCCTCTGGACAGACATTTGATTTTTCTCTCTTTCATTGTTTCCTTTTTAGACATTGGGTTGCACTCCTGTTAATGAGGGGAAACTGTGCATATCCTTTAATTTCATTTTAGCACATAGTTCGTGTGCAGAGTGTTAAATTTTATTTGTGGCAAGCTTCTTACCAATGACTGGTTCTCCTGATCTTTATTTCTATTGTCTCTGGATATTCTAGGTATACTATATTATTTTTTTATGTCCCACAAGTGAGTGAGATTCTTCTATGTCTGTTCCCTAGGACTCATTTCACTCAGCATAACACTCTCCATATCCTTCCATGTATAAACAAATATCATGACTTCATTTTTCCAGTGCATATATGTACCCAAAGATTTATTTATCCACTCATCTGATCTTGGGCAACTGGTTTTTTCCAGTTCATGGCTATTGTAAATAGTTCTTACCAAGTGTGATTCGTGAGCACACAGCCAGAGTAAATATAAAGATGGCTTGGTGGGGACCCCAAAAGTGTATACAAATAATTAAAAAGAGAAACAAAGTCATAGATGTTTTAGTTCTATATATAAACTATATTATAATATAGATTTATATATAATATATAATAATATTATATAATATATAATAATATATATGTTTCAGCTATAGTGGGATCTCTGTAACTTATTTTGTGATTAGGGTCACACATGGCTATGTTCAGGGGTTCCTCCCGCTCTGCAGGCAGGCAGGCGAGAATGACTCTTGGCTGCCTCATGGGCCCTGTGGGATGCCGAGGATTGAACCCAGGCAGGTCGTCGGCCACGCAGTAGTCCTCCCTGTGTCCTCTGGCTCAGGCACTCTTGAGGTATTTTAAATGGCAAATGCGTGCATTTTCTTTCAGTTCTGTGGGGGCCTGACCCTGGCCTTCACGCGGGTGAAGACTGGCTGCACATTGAGCTCTAACTGCGCACAAGCGATGGGGTGTTTCTGATTCTTTGAAAAGGGCCCTTCCGTTTCTGCAGAGGAATGCTTCGACGTCATCTAACTCAAGTGCCGGAGAAAAGTGGCCTTCCGGCCAGGAGGGGCTGGGAACTGGACGGCCCTGGCCCTTTAAGAATCCGGCCGGACGGAGTTCGACGACACGCCAGCGCCATCTTGCTTTCTCCGTAGCCGGACGCGGGGCGAGGAAGCGCCTGTCCGCCGCCTCCGCCTCCGTTCAGGTTGGGGGTCCCGGCGGCCAGGGGGGCCCGCGAGGGACGATTTTCTCCCCCGTCCGTCCGTCCGTCCGTCCGTCCGTCGAGGGCCCCTGGAGCGCCCCGGAGCGCGCGCGGGGTCCCGGCCTTGGCGCCCGAGAGGGAGGGCTGCAGGCGGGCGTCTCTCCGTCTCTCCGTCTCTCTCCCCGGGGTCCTCCGCGTGGGTCTCCGGGGCTGCCGGGCGGGCTCTGCGCGCAGTGCTCACTCCCAGAAGCCTGGAACCCCGCGCGGGGCGAGGCTGCTCAGGACGGCGGCTTTTCTCCGGGACTCGGGCCTGGCCGCTGCCCTTGAGGAGCCGTCCGGGCTGGAGAAGAGAAGATGGGGTCGCCCCGCCCGACGTCCTGTGCCCAGGTAAGGGGCCGCGAGGGCGCGGAGGAGGCCAGGGGAAGGGGAAGGAGGGGGAGGCCCCTAGGATCTGGGGGCTCAGGCGTTGTAGGCAGGAATCTGGGGAAGGGTGCGGCCGCTGGCACTCCTTCAGGGGCCCCGGTCTCTCTCTGCAGTTTGCTCTGTTTCTTTGGTTCTTCTCTGCTGTCTTGCGTTTATTTGGGGAGCTACGCCGGTGTTGCTCGGCCCTTCCTCCCGACTCAGTGTTCTTGGGTCACCCCTGCCGGTCTGGGACTGTCTTGCGTGCCAGGTTCCAGGGTTGGGATCCTGGTCATAGAAACCTGGGTGTTGGTGAAGGAGTCCTTGATCCCAGGATTTCTGCCGTAAAATAACATTCCTCCCTCACCTGGAGAAAGGCTTTTTGATTTATTTCTATTTTATGGCACCATGCTGAAAGGAAATTCTTCTGGCCCCGCGCTCTGGAATCATACCTTTTGTGACTGGTCACCTAGGGGGTATCAGAGATTCAGCCTGGATAGCCACATCTGAGGCAAGCGCCCACCAAATTGTCTTGATGGTCCAACACTGGGTTCTGTACTGTTTTTCTGTTACTCTTAGATGCCAGGTTGTTGGATTACTGATCGTACCCTAATCAATAATTGTACTCCACCCTAAGGTGTGATCTGATGGTAGTCTATTGGATTATTCTTTGCCTGATACTCTTTTCCTACCCTGGGTTGGGACCTGATTCTTGTCAATAAAAGCAGAGGTCTGAGGAAGGCAGAGATTCACTCTTCAGTCTTCTACTGAGCTGCGCTCCTTAGGAGTAGAAAGCTTGGGTGGTTTGAATTCCTTGCTTGAGCACTGGATATCCTGAACCCGTTCTTGTACTTCTTCACTGTGTGAATTATTTCCTGCGGGTCTTTACAACTGGAACTGTTCCCTCTGACCTAATTGGACAGGGGGATAGGAGCTGCCTTTCCTGTCTGAGAGCTCTGTGGGAATCAAACCTCAACTGTTAAGTCCTCGAGAATGATGCACCGTTCAAAGACACCAAGACCACAGTCTCATGCAAAAACAAGGGGTTTATTTTCTTACAAGCATGCAGGGGCTGTGCTAGAATCCAGCATAAGCTAGAAACTGCCAGCCCTGAGCCATGAGCTTACAAGCTATATATAGTATTTTAAACAATAGAAAGGTACAGTAGATTGATTTGCTTTAGGAAGTACATGACATCTGGCATTTTCCCACAATTGTGAAGGGGGGTGGGTGATCAGGGCAGTCAGGAAACTCCCAGAATTGTCATGGATGCCTGTACGACCCCAGTGTTTTTGAGGGCCACGTCTAGCCCACTTTCCTGTCCTTGCCTGACGGCTGTTTCAAGCTTCCTTTACACAACCATCTCCTAGAAAACTGACCATTCACCAGGCTGATGTCTGGGCTCCTGGTGAAGAATTTTCTAGGCGGACCTTTCCTACACGTGCATTTTCCTGGGGGTTTTGTTTGGTTTTAGTTTTAGGTGCTTTGTGCTGTGTCTGCTTTTCTGTTTTGTCCTGAATTTTGTGTCACATTGGTGGTGCTCAGGCTTTTCCTTGACTATAAAGAGGGTTCTCTCCAGGTGACATAGGGGACACTAGCCTGTACCTGGGATTGACCCATTCTGCACCCTTCCTGGCAGTGTTGCTCAAGACCCAGGGCATGCAGCTCAACTCTTTTATCCTTCACTCTGCAAGTCCGGCTCTGTGGCCACATTTGTCTTCAGTAAACCAGGTGCACTTCCAAAGCCTCCTTGTCTGTGGTCCCATGACTTGTTGTTCTAATTGGGAAACAGGAACAAAGGATCTTTCTGGAAGTCATAATTACTGGGAGTTGGATCATTTTCTTTTCTTGAGGAGAAGTAGAGGTTGGTCATACCTTTGCTCAGGGTTTATTCCTTGCTCTGCACTCAGAAATTGCTCCTGGCAGGCTCAAGGGAACATTTGGGATGCTGGGAATAAAACCTGGGTTTGTCTGGTGTTGACTACATGCAAGGCAAATGTCCTACTGCTGTGCTACCCCAGCCTGTGTTGGGTCATTTTGACCTGCACCAGGAAGGATTGTTTGGGTATGAAACATGAGTTCTGATATCCCCAAACTCAGGTTTGATTCACTCACTGGACCCTGAATTTACCTTTTCGCCGCTTGTATCCTGAGCAGAGATGGGCTCTGGCAGCAGGAGGGACTAATGTGTTTTTGGACCACATCCAGAGTTGCTGTTTTAGCTCCTTTGACTCTGTAGTCTTGATTTCATCCACCAGTGCTCAGTGAATCTAAAGCACGGATTGGCCCTGGGTGGTCTCTGTGCAAAGCAGCACCTCCAAGAACCTTCCTGAACACTGTCAGCATATCATGTTGGCTGATGAGGCTTTCTAGCATGATGTCTGGGAACCTTCCCCTCTGAGTGTCCATAGAGAGAGGATCTGTAGGCTGGGTACTCCCAAGGGCAGATTGGAGAGGCCCTGAATCCCTCTAGGACTCTAAGGGATCCTATCTGACTCCCTCCTTTGTGTGCTTAGAGCTTAGTGATCTTCCCTGATGTGGCCATGAGCTTCTCCCCAGAAGAGTGGGCATGCCTGGACATTTCTCAGAAGAAGCTCTACAGAGATGTGATGCTGGAGACCTTCGAGCACGTGCAGGCAGTAGGTGAGAGCTGCCCTGGCCCTGTTTAGGTGCTGTGGGCTACAACCTGGGGTGACAGGGAGGTGCCTGGATCTGCAGGGATATGGGCTCAACAGAGACATGACATGATTCTGCTGAGCCGAAGTTCAAGCCCTTCCCTACTATTCTTTTTTTTTGTTTTTAAAGTTTTTGTTTATTTTGGTTTGGGGCCACTCACAGCAGCGCTCAGGGGCTAATCCTGGCTCTGCTCAGAAATATCGCCTGGCAGGCTGTGGGGACCACATGGGATGCTGGTAGTCAAACCTGTAATATCTGGCAGTCAAATATGCTGGCAGTCAAACTTCGGTAATATCAGTCTAGCCTCTCGCTTTTTTTTTTTTTTGGGCCACACCCGGCAGTGCTCAGGGGTTACTCCTGGCTGTCTGCTCAGAAATAGCTCCTGGCAGGCACAGGGGGCCATGTGGGACACCGGGATTCGAACCAATCACCTTTGGTCCTGGATCGGCTGCTTGCAAGGCAAACACCGCTGTGCTATCTCTCCGGGCCCTAGCCTCTTGCTTTTAAGACATACTTTTTGGATGAAAGTTTTTCTGTCTGGGGGATATATACCCAGAAGAGGGATTGCCTAGTCATATGGCAACTCAGTTTTGAGGACAGAACCTTCCATATGGTTTTTCATAGGGGTTGGGTCGGGCAGCATTCTCACGAGGAACAGAGGAGAGTTCCTTTCTGACCACAGTCCCTCCAGCAAAGACTGTTCCCAGTATTTTTGATATGTGCTATCTTCACTGGTGTAAGATGATATCTCATTGTTGTTCTGATATGTAATTCCCTAATGATGTGATTGTAAAATGAAATCCACAAGTGGTGAGGTCACCCCTTGAATATATTTCTAAATCCCATTGAAGAGGTCTTAAGCAGAGTAGCAGCAAAGAAATAACCCAAGCTAGTCAGGTGAGAGTAATGCCTTCTCCTCTAGGTCTCTGCCAGAGCCCAAAACCAGAACTTCATTTTCTTTTATTAAACCAATTCCCAATACACCAATAGGGGGAAGGTTGAGAGTAATCCAGGAGGGTTTTTTATATCAAAAGAAAGATTTAAGGGAAAGAGGAAGATGGGGGAATGCCTTGTTTTGGATTAATGGCTGAGTGCCATGTCACAATTTCACCTTTCTGTTTAGAATACAACAAAAATAGGAAGTGCTAGATGTCCAGTAAGCTTGGAAATATATGCTATAAATTGAAATGTCCATACACAAATGCACTAACATCCTTGTAGTTTTGGAAAAGGAGGGTTGATGGGAGGATCCAGAGGGTTTCTGTCTCCATTCAGACACAGACCAAAATCTTGAAATTGTACAGGATTGTAGGGGGATCAGGACCAGCAGCCTCCTCTTTTTAAGACACCTTTGGGCATGGGCAGTTCTTGGTTTTGCTCCTGGCTTTTCACTCTTTGCTCACTTCCTGAGGGAGTCAGGGAAGTACTGGGGGCTCTGCTGTATTACCCCCCTCAATTAGACTCTTATTTTAACCTACTCTGATCTCTGTAATAATCAACATGCATATGGAGAGCAGCAATTCTGTTCTTGATTTGTTGTATGATTTGGCCATTTTCATCAGGGATCCAGACTCATGCATGGACTGCTGTGCCCTTCATTGTCTCTAACCCAAGATTGTCCTTCTGCAGCAGGGTATTTTGGTGTGAAGCCTGCACTAATCACCTGGTTAGAAGGAGGAGTCCTGGGGAGGCTGCCACGAAGCCTGTTTGCCTGTGAGTGTGGGAAGAGCCTCCTGGGCTCAGGGTTTGGTTTGGATATGGATTGTCATGGGCCTGTGTAAGATGGGGCCCTGGACTTGGACCTTGGGACTCCCAGAGCATTGGTGCATGACCTCTCTTGCTCCCTTTCAGTTCCCTTGATGCTGAGTTCCAGAATAATCTGCAACTTTGCTCTCTTGCCTTTGTTCTTTCTTTTCCCATTTTCTGTGAGGTGTTTAGAACAGGTCCTTATATTCCTTCACTCCCTGTTTGTATTCTCAGTGTGATTGCACAGCCTCATTTCAGGTGAAGGGGGTCCTACTCAGGCCCCTCTATCTTTTTCCTTTTTTTTTTTTTAAAGAACTTTATTACATACATGATTGTGTTTGGGTTTCAGTCATATAAAGAACACCACCCATCACCAGTGCAACATTTCCATCACCAATGTCCCAAATCTCCCTCCTCCCCAACCTACCCCTGCCTGTACTCTAGACAGGCTTTCTATTTCCCTCGTACATTCTCATTATTAGGATAGTTCAAAACGTAGTTATTTCTCTAACTAAACTCATCCCTGTTTGTGGTGATCTTCATGAGGTGAGCTGTAACTTCCAGCACTTTTCTCTTGTGTGTCTGAAAATTATTATTGCAAGAATGTCTTTCATTTTTCTTAAAACCCATAGATGAGTGAGACCATTCTGCATCTCTCTCTCTCTCTCTCTCTCTCTCTCTCTCTCTCTCTCTCTCTCTCTCTCTCACTTATTTCACTCAGCCTAATAGATTCCATGTACATCCATATATAGGAAAATTTCATGACTTCATCTCTCCTGACGGCTGTGAATATGTACCACAGTTTCTTTAGCCATTCATCAGTTGAAGGGTATCTTGGCTGTTTCCAGAGTCTTGCTATGGTAAATAGTGCTGCAGTGAATATAGGTGTAAGGAAGGGATATTTGTATTGTATTTTTGTGTTCCTAGGGTATATTCCTATGAGTGGTATAGCTGGGTTGTATGGGAGCTCGATTTCCAGTTTTTAGAGGAATCTCCATATTGCTTTCCATAAAGGTTGAACTAGACGGCATTCCCACCAGCAGTGGATAAGAGTTCCTTTCTCTCTACATCCCCGCCAACACTGCTTGTTCTCATTCTTTGTGATGTGTGCCAATCTCTGTGGTGTGAGGTGGTATCTCATCTTTGTTTTGATTTGCATCTCCCTGATGATTAGTGATGTGGAGCATTTTTTCATGTGTCTTTTGGCCATTTGTATTTCTTCTTTGTCAAAGTGTCTGTCCATTTCTTCTCCCCATTTTTTGATGGAATTAGATTTTTTTTCTTGTAAAGTTCTGTCAGTGCCTTGTATATTTTTGAGATTAGCCCCTTATCTGATAGGTATTGGGTGAATAGTTTCTCCCACTCAGTCGGGGGCTCTTGTATCCTGGGCGCTATTTCTTTTGAGGTGCAGAAGCTTCTCAATTTAATATATTCCCACCTGTTAATCTCTGCTTTCACTTTCTTGGAGAGTGCAGTTTCCTCTTTGAAGATGCCTTTAGTCTCAATGTCCTGGAGTGTTTTACCTACGTGTTGTTCTATATATCTTATGGTTTCAGGTCTGATATCGAGGTCTTTCATCCATTTGGACTTAACCTTTGTACATGATGTTAGCTGGGGGTCTAAGTTCAATTTTTTGCAAGTGGCTAGCCAGTTGTGCCAACACCACTTGTAGAAGAGGCTTTCTTTGCTCCATTTAGGATTTCTTGCTCCTTTATCAAAAATTAGGTGATTGTGTGTCTGGGGAACATTCTCTGTGTATTCAAGCCTATTCCACTGATCTGACGTCCTGTCTTTAGTCCAATACAGTGCTGTTTTGATAACTATTGCTTTGTAGTACAGTTTAAAGTTGGGGAAAGTAATTCCTCCCAGATTCTTTTTCCCAATGATTGCTTTAACTATTCTAGGGTGTTTATTGTTCCAAATAAATTTCAAAAGTGCCTGATCCACTTCGTTGAAGAATGTCATGGGTATCTTTAGAGCAGGGGTCCTCAAACATTTTAAACAGGGGGCCAGTTCACTGTCCCTCAAACCATTGAAGGGTCTGACTATAGTAAAAACAAAACTTATGAATGAATTCTTATGCACACTTCATATATCTTATTTTGCAATGAAGAAACAAAACAGATACAAATAAAATATGTGGCCCGCGGCCCATAGTTTGAGGACTACTGCTTTAGAGGGATCGCATTAAATCTGTACAATGCTTTGGGGAGTATTGCCATTTTGATGATGTTAATCCTGCCAATCCATGAGCAGGGTATGTGCTTCCATTTCCGCGTGTCCTCTCTTATTTCTTGGAGCAGAGTTTTATAGTTTTCTTTGTATAGGTCCTTCCCATTTTTAGTCAAGTTGATTCCAAGATATTTGAGTTTGTGTGGCACTATTGTGAATGGGGTTGTTTTCTTAATGTCCATTTCTTCCTTATTAGTATTGTTGTATAGAAAGGCCATTGATTTTTGTGTGTTAATTTTGTAGCCTGTCACCTTGCTATATGAGTCTATTGTTTCTAGAAGCTTTTTCGTAGAGACTTTAGGGTTTTCTAGGTAGAGTATCATGTCATCTGCAAACAGCAAGAGCTTGACTTCTTGCTTTCCTATCTGGATTCCCTTGATATCTTTTTCTTTCCTAATCACTATAGCAAGTACTTCCAGTGCTATGTTGAATAGGAGTGGTGAGAGAGGACAGCCTTGTCTTGTGCCAGAATTTAGAGGAAAGGCTTTCAGTTTTTCTCCATTGAGGACAATATTTGCCTCTGGCTTGTGGTAGATGCTGAGAGCTTTGATCAAGAATGGGTGTTGGACCTTATCAAATGCTTTCTCTGCATCTATTGATATGATCATGTGATTTCTATTTTTCTTGTTGTTGATTGTGTATTATGTTGATAGATTTACGGATGTTAAACCATCCTTGCATTCCTGGGATGAAACCTACTTGATCGTAGTGGATGATCTTCTTAATGAGGCACTGAATCCTATTTGCCAGTATTTTGTTGAGGATCTTTGCATCTGCATTCATCAGCGATAATGGCCTATAATTTTCTTTTTTGGTAGCATCTCTGTCTCTTTTAGGTATCAAGGTGATGTTGGCTTCATAAAAGGTATTTGGAAGTGTTTCCATTTGTTCAATTTCATGAAAGAGTCTTGCCAGGATTGGTAGTAGTTCCTCTTGGAAAGTTTGAAAGAATTCATTAGTGAATCCATCTGGGCCTGGGCTTTTGTTTCTGGGCAGACATTTTATTACCATTTTAATTTCATCAATAGTGATGGGGGTGTTCAGATATGCTACATCCTCTTCCTTCAACTGTGGAAGATTATAGGAGTCCAAGAATTTATCCATTTCTTCCAGGTTCTCATTTGTAGTGGCGTAGAGTTTCTGATTACCCTTTGAATCTCTGCCATATCAGTAGTGATCTCTCCTTTTTCATTCCTAATACGAGTTATCAAGTTTTTCTCTCTCTCTCTCTTTGTTAGTTTTGCCAGTGGTCTACCAATCTTGTTTATTTTTTCAAAGAACCAACTTCTGCTTTCGTTGATCTTTCGGATTGTTTTTTGGGTTTCCACTTCGTTGATTTCTGCTCTTAGCTTTGTTATTTCCTTCTGTCTCCCTATATTTAGGTACTTTTGTTGAGCACTTTCTCGTTCTATGAGCTGTGTCATTAAGCTACTCAGGTAAGGCCCTTCTTCCTTCCTAATGTGTGCTTGCAAAGCTATAAATTTTCCTCTCAGTACTGCTTTTGCTGTGTCCCATAAGTTCTGATAGTTTGTGTCTTTATTATCATTTGTTTCCAGGAACCTTTTGATTTCTCCTTGATTTCATCTCGGACCCACTGGATATTCAGTATGAGGCTGTTTAACTTCCAGGTGTTAAAGTGTTTCTTCTGTGTCCCTTTGGAATTCACAAATAATTTCAGAGCCTTGTGGTCAGCGAAGGTAACCTGCAATATTTCTATCCTCTTGATATTGTGGAGGTATGTTTTATGTGCCAGCACATAGTCTATCCTGGAGAATGTGCCATGTACATTGGAGAAGAATGTGTATCCAGGTTTCTGGGGATGGAGTGTCCTATATATATATCCACTAGGCCTCTTTCTTCCATTTCTCTCCTCAGGTCTAGTATATTCTTGTTGAATTTCAGTCTGGTTGACCTATCCAGAGTTGACAAAGCCGTGTTGAGGTCTCCCACAATTATTGTGTTGTTATTGATATTATTTTTCAGATTTGTCAACAATTTTATTAAATATTTTGCTGGTGCATATATGTTTAGGAGAGTGATTTCTTCCTGCTCTACATACCCTTTGATTAATATAAAATGTCCATCTTTGTCCCTTACAACTTTCCTGAGTATAAAGTTTGCATTATCTGATATTAGTATGGCCACTCCAGCTTTTTTATGGGTGTTGTTTGCTTGGGTAATTTTTCTCCAGCCTTTTATTTTGAGTCTATGTTTGTTCTGACTATTCAGGTGCATTTCTTGTAAGCAGCAGAAGGTTGGATTGAGTTTTTTGATCCATTTAGCCACTCTGTGTCTCTTAACTGGTGCATTTAGTCCATTGACATTGAGAGAAAGAATTGTCCTGGGATTTAATGCCATCTTTATATTGAAATTTGGTGTGTCTTTTGGTTAGTCTTGTCTTAAGTTAGGTCTTTCAGTTTTTCTCTTAACACTGGTTTTGAGTCTGTAAAGTTTCTGAGCTGTTTTTTGTCTTGAAACCATGTATTCTTCCGTCAAACCAGAAAGTAAGTTTTGCTGGGTACAGTATTCTAGGTGAAGCGTTCATTTCATTCAGCCTTGTCACAATATCCCACCACTGCTTTCTGGCCTTGAGCGTTTCTGGTGACAGGTCTGCTGTAAATCTCAAGGATGCTCCCTTGAATGTAATTTCCCCTTTTGATCTTGCTGTTTTCAGAATTCTGTCTCTATCGGTGGGATTCGTCATTGTGACTAGGATGTGTCTTGGGGTATTTTTTCTGGGGTCTCTTTTGGTTGGTACTCTTCGAGCATGCAGGATTTGGTCACATACATTCTTTAGCTCTGGAAGTTTCTCTTTAATGATGTTCTTGACCACTGATTCTTCCTGGAAATTTTCTTCCTGGGTCTCTGGGACTCCAATGATTCTTAAGTTGTTTCTGTTGAGCTTATCATAGACTTCTATTTTCATCTCTTCCCATTCTTTGACTAATTTTTCCATTGTCTGTTCATTTGCTTTAAGTTTTTTTCCAATCTCTCCCGCTGTATGGAATTGTTATGTATCTCATCTTCCACAGCACCAATTCTATTCTCAGCTTCTGTTACCCTGTCCCAGAGCTTATCCATTTTGTCATTCACTTCATTTACTGAGTTTTTCAGGCCTGTTAGTTGACATGTTATTTCAGTTTGGAGTTTTGTGATTTCTGTCTTCATATTTTTTTGGTTCTTGTTAGTGTTCTGTTCAACTTGATCCATGGTTTCTTTGAGTTCTTTGAGCATCTTCCATATTGCTTGTCTAAAGTCCTTATCTGAGAGGTTGATTAGTTGGTTGGTCATTATCTGGTTATCAGAATTGTCATCTTCATTCTCTATGTCTGATGCTGGCCTGCGTTGTTTCCCCATTGTCACACTTGTATTGTGGGTTTTTCTACGTGTTGTGGTGGTATTCATTGGCTAAATGATGTATGCAGCCACACTCCTCTGGCTCCACCCTTTCTGGATGGGTCGACTTGCCTCCAAGGGAGGGGAGTCCTCTGTGGATGAAGCCTCTCACAGGATCAAATCTTAGGCCTGAGCACGCAGCAGAGAAGACAGTCGGGAGAGAAATGCTGGGCTTCAGTGATCCAGCACAGTTCTTAGTGTGATTTTTTCTTCTTGTTGCGATGGTGTTCTTTTTTTTTTTTTTTTTTTTTTTTTTTGGTTTTTGGTTTTTGGGCCACACCCGGCGGTGCTCAGGGGCTACTCCTGGCTATCTGCTCAGAAATAGCTCCTGGCAGGCACGGGGGACCATATGGGACACCGGGATTCGAACCAACCACCTTTGGTCCTGGATCAGTTGTTTGCAAGGCAAATGCCGCTGTGCTATATCTCCACGCCCGCGATGGTGTTCTTTCCTTAGAAAGAGCGCACGACCGCGTAGTGAAGTGGAGCCAAAGTGCTCTCCTTAGAAAGAGCGCACGCGAAGCGGAGCTAAAGTGCTTTGCTGGAGCCTCTCTCAGCCCACTCCCAAGAGTTTCACGCAACAGGACAGGAGACAGACACACACAGGCAGCACTCACAATTTTTCACAGTCGGGCCCCACTGGGCAGGCGTAGTTTCGTAGATTTTCCCAGCCTGACGTCCTATCTTTTTCCTTTACTCTAACCTTTGCCCTTAAATCATTATGGGGTTTTTGATATTCCCAAGGAAGTGATTTTCTTTCCTTTATTTTGAGGTTTCCTCAGTGATAATATTTGGTGTTAATCCTGGCCCATGCTTCAGGAATAACTCCTGGTGGACTTGGGGGTGATGGGAATTGCTTCGAGGCAAACACCCTCCTGCTGTTTCTCTCTGGCCTACTCAGAAATATATTTTTGTGGGGCCAGCGAGGTGGCGCTTGAGGTAAGTAAGGTGTCTGCCTTGCAAGCGCTAGCCAAGGAAAGATTGTGACCGTGGTTCGATCCCCTGGCCAGGGGCAATTTCTGAGCACTTAGCCAGGAGTAACCCTTGAGTGTCAAATGGGTGTGGTCCAAAAAACCAAAAAAAAAATATATATATATATATATTTTTTTTTTGTCTGTATTTTAAACTATTTATGAGCAAGCTCAGCACATAGCTAATGTAGATTTTGTCAAGCTCCTCACTGTGGTGCTCCCAACCTGTCTTGCCTTTTCATGTCAGCTTATTTAGTACCTGAAAACAACATGCAGTCACTCTATCTATGTTGCTGCTTTAACCAGGTTTCATTCAACTAATTCTTTTTCTCTAACCTGCTATCCTCAACTAATTCTTTTGATAATATTTTTTATTTAAGCTCCATGTTTATAGAAATGTTCATACTTGAGTTTTAGTCATAAACTGTACACTGTCCTTCATCATTGCAACTTTCCTGGCTCCAGTGTCCCCCATGTCCCTCCCCACAATACTGCACTTCTGTCTAAGACTGGCATTCTGTTTCTCTCTCACACAATCATTTCATGCTAGTAGTGCACTTGCTGCTCTGTATTCACCGTTCGTGTGGCAAGATTCATATCATGGACTTGTCTTGCCGGCTCTCTGTCTAGTCTGTCTATTATCTCTGGTTATTATTACCTAATCTGAAAAGTCACTAAACATAATAAGTCCAAAAGTTCCAGGTTAGAGGTCAAAAAAATTGCACAGTGGGTAGGGTGTTTGCCTTCCATGCACCAACCCAGGTTCAGCTCTTGGCATCCTATATGATCTTCCCCAGCCAGCCATAGTACTTGCTGAGTAAAAGCACAGAGTAATTCCTGAGTACTTTGATGTTTGGCACAAAAACAAAAACAAAGAAAAGTTTCTGGATATGTACTTTCTGAATTTTGCAAGATTTAGTGAATGAAAATAGAATGACAAAACACAATTTAGGGGCCAGAGGTATAGTATATATTCCATACAGTTCTTTAAGCCTGCCAGGAGTGATCCCAGAGCAGAGACAAGTCTGGGAACCTCCTGGTCTGGCCACAAAATCCAACCAAACAGAAAAACCCACCATACTACTTAGGAATATGAAGATTTTATCTTGCTTTATCAACAAAATAAGGAAAGCTAAGAGAAAAGACTAGAGCAGAAGATAGAGCTATGGTTCAGACAGCCTTGTCAGCATCTACTCTGACCAAAATCTTTCTCTTTCAGCTGATCTCAAGCTGGAAATCCATCCTTGTCCCTTCTGCTCTCTCACCTCCAGTCAGAACTTCCTCAGTCATCACATGAAACAAAGTCATTCCTCTTGGATC